>NW_024420586.1:7673785-8065508 GCF_014898765.1 Herpailurus yagouaroundi
GGTAGTGGATATGGTGGTTTTAGGAAGTATCCTAACTTGAGTCACTTTCGCAGGAGATTTCTGGGACTTGGCGGTGACCTGGGTGGCCAGGCTTCTTTGTGATGAGCTGGTAGTGGATATGGTGGTTTTAGGAAGTATCCTAACTTGAGTCACTTTCGCAGGAGATTTCTGGGACTTGGCCATGACCTGGGTGGCCAGGCTTCTTTGTGATGAGCTGGTAGTGGATATGGTGGTTTTAGGAAGTATCCTAACTTGAGTCACTTGCGCAGAAGATTTCTGGGACTTGGCTGTGACCTGGGTGGCCGAGGTTCTCTGTGATGTGCTGGTAGTACACAAAGTGGCTATAGGAGGCCTGGAAACTTGAATCACTTCCACAGAGGATTTCTGGGAAGTGGCCATGACTGGGGTGGTCAGGGTTTTTTGTGATAAGCTGGTAGTAGATATGGTGGCTTTAGGAAGTATACTAACTGGAGTCACTTCCACAGAAGATTTGCAGGACTTGGCCATGACCTGGGTGGCCAAGGTTCTCTCTGAGGAGCTAGCACTGGACAAAGTAGCTGTAGGAGGCATGTTAACTCGAATCACTTCCACAGAGGATTTCTGGGAATTGACCGTGACTGGGGTAGTCAAGGTTCTTTGTGATGAGCTGGTAGTGGACACAGCGGCTGCAGGAATCACGCTAGCTCGAGTCACTTGCACAGACGATTTCTGAGATCTGGCCATGGCCTGGGTGGCCAAGGTTCTTTGTGATAAACTGGTAGTGGACAAAGTGACTGGAGGAAGCATACTAATTTGAAACACTTCTGCAGAAGGTTTCGGAAAGTTGACTGTGATCGGAGTGGTCACGGTTCTTTGTGATGAGCTGGTGGTAGTCAGGGTAGCTGCAGGAAGCACGCTAGCTTGTTTCACTTTCACAGAGGATTTCTGGGAATTCGCTGCGACCTGGGTGGCCAGGGTTCTTTGTAGAGAGCTGGTGGTAGACAGAGTGGCCACAGGAAATGTGCTGATTGGATTCACTTCCACAGGGGATTTCTGGGAAGGACTTGGTGGCTTAGAAGCTGGAGCAGGAGATGGAGACTTAAGAAAGCTGCTTCCCTGCCATGGAGTAAAACTGTTACCTGACCAAGTCTTTCCTGAGCTTGAGGGAGGTTTGATGGCTGGAGATGGATGGCTGACTGCCTTCCCCAGGACTGAAGACTGAACACACACGATCTCAGGCTCTTCTGTTTCTTTCCCTGGAGGCAGCTGGCTGAGGCTGGCTGAGCCACTGGAGCTCTGTGACATAGTGACTTCCCTCCCAGCATCACTCTTTGACCTAGGCAGAACACTAGTTGAATGGTCACCTGTGGAGGAGTGCGGAGGGGACGCCTGTCTTTCATATCTGATTTTTTTATGTACCCTTCTTTTACCAGAGGTAAGCAGATCAAGTGACTGCATGAAGGCTGGCTTTGTTTGAGACTCATCGCCACCTTCATATCCAAATTCAAAATCATCTTTTGCCTCGTGGGCTGGCCAGTCTGTTGGTTGTGACTCATCATATTTGACAGACTTCTCCCATTTAGCATATTTCTGCACGTCCACTTCAGAAGGTACAGCCAAGTCACAGGGTCTCTGTTTCCACGTATCTACATAATTCCCCGGTTTAGAAATTACGAAGTCACAATTCTCACTTGTTGTACTTTCTCTGCTTTTTTTGTAAGAAGGCCATACTCTCAGCTCAGGAGGACGTGGACGATGAGACTGCTCCTGCTGCCGGTTCAGGGAGGGTGCAGAATACCTCTTGAAGCTCCTTTTCATGGGGCCAGTGTTCATCTTTTGCTTGTTATAGAGCAGCCTGTTTGCAGTGCAGGCTACTGATACAGAAGGATCGAGACACAGCGGTTCGGCCGTGGCTAAGATCAGCTGGCTCTCCAGCAAAAGCCTGTCTTCCTGGGTCCAGGTCTGGTCATCGCTGGTCATGGACTGCACGTCGCAGGCTAACGTCTGCATCGTTGGCCGCAGGAGAACGTGCCTGCTCGCGTAGCCGGGAGGTTCCCGACTGCACTGCCGGTAGTCCCGTACCTGGGCTATGACACACCCAGAGTGAAAAAAGTTAACCTGAGATTTTTCCAGGAGATCCACCAGAGCAGGAGGCAATTGTTCAGCATCCAAGTATTCGAGCAACTCCCCTTCTTCGTAAGGCAGTCGAATGGTCTCCGAATAGGATCCATTTTCGCCCTCGAGCATCAGCGAATATCCCTCCTTTCCTGGGTATAGGTTGACCACTAAGCACGGCAACGACTCTCTCCTCAGGAGCTTCTCCAACAAGTTCACGTTGCTTCTTAATTCCTCCGTAGCCTCAGGCTCTTTCCCGCATTCTTCCACATATAGGTCATAAAGTTTTTCATCCAGAGATTCTCCCCCACTCGCTGAGCCTTTCCTTTTAGGAGGCCTCTGCTGGGCACTGGCAATGATACAGTCCGCACGGTCCAGAGCTTGTTCTGAAGACTGTTGCATCGTGGGGCAACAGGGGCCCTAAAAAGAAGGGAAACTGCAAGTGCCTTGATGAGCGGGATAAAAATAGTGTCTCTGATACAAATGTATAGGTCTGCAGAATGTCCCAACTCCACACTGGAGCCACCAGCCTAACTTCAAAATTAATACCAAGAAACCCGCCAGCAAGAAAACAAATCACAGAATTCTTGGCAGTCTCCCAAAATACCTGTGTCTGTACAGGCCGTAGCCTCTGTACCGGGCCTTACGTCGTGGCCCTTGGCTAGGCCGGAAGTTGACGTGGAGGGATCAAGCTACATAGCCTCAGTGCGCTTGCGTGCTGCCTCTGTGCGCTTGCGTGCTGCCTCAGTGCGCTTGCGTGCTGCCTCAGGCTGCACCTTCCGCGCCCCCGATGGTGGGGTGTTAAGTGGTCTGCACTTCCTTTTGTTTGTGCGCTTCCTGTTGTGATTCCTGCGCTTCCTCTTGACAAGTAGGGCCCGGAAACCATGTCTAGTCGATGGCCGTTTTATGGGATAATGATGAAAACCATTTCTAGGAACTGATTTGGTGTCATGCTTTTCCCCATTTTCTTGTCATAAAATAAAGAACAAAGAAAAATTACAAATATAATTATGACCTATGTGCTCTCCTTTTCCCCATAAAAAGATGTATGTGTGTTCAACCCGCAGCTGCTTTTGAGAATGGATTATAAGGGAAGTCGTACGCTGAGATTGAGACAATAGGATCAGTAACAAGTGACTTTCCATGTAGGAGTTAACAGTTTGCTTGGTGAGGCAAACAAGTAATCAGATAAATAGAATACACCACAGTTTATAGACTTGTGGGCAGAGTGGTAAAGGAGAGGAAGTGCTAAACACGGAGAAGTGAGACCAACTATCTCCAAAGGAAATGATAGTTGAGCTTTCTTAAAGGGTGAATAGAAGTTATCAGACAAATAAAAGGATTCAAGTCATGGAAATTCTGGAGTTAGGAGAGAAATCTATATTGGAGCTATGGATGAGGATGTTGTCAAAATCTATTTGAATTTATTTTCCAGAGAGTTCCCACCAAGAGTCAGCCATATTTCAAAGTTATTCAAAATACAATTTATCTAATGCTCCAGGAACTTTAGAAAGCAGGCATTTTTACCCTCTTTTTTTCCAATGAAGAACCTGACATTCAAGCAACTTAAGTAATAGGCTGAAGGTTATAAAATGGTAAGCAGTTGAGGCAGGGAACAAATCCAAATCTCTGACTGCAAAGTCCAGCCTCTTTCCACTTCTCTAGGAAACTACCCCTAAAAACAGAGGGGCATCTGGAAACATTGATAGGGAATTTGCTGATAGATGACCAATAGGGTGTCATCTTAAGATGACATGCAAATTTTGTGGGGTTTTTTTTTCGCTAATGTAAAACATTAAATTACTTGTTGTTATGCAAAATTGATCATTCATAAAGACATCCCATTAAAACCAGTCATGGATAAATAAATACCGAAGAATAATGAAGAAATTGTTTAGGAGATTAGTTCGGGGGATGGATGAAACAGGTGATGGGAATTAAAGAGTATGCTGATCAGGATGAGCACTAAATAATGTATAGGATTGTTAAATTGTTATATTGTATACCCGAAAATAATATTACACTGTGTGTTAGCTATACTGGAATTAAAATAAAAACTTAATTTAAAAAATAAGTAATGGCAAGGGATTTGCCTTACCAGATATTAATTTAATTATATTAAATTAATATCTGGGTTTCCTGGTGTATAAATTTCACGGGAGATAAGGTGAACAGTTGGATATCTAAGAAATAATTCCCGGGACATACAGAAGTTTGCCATACAGCAGGAGTGGCATCACATGTCAGTGGAGGAAAGATAAAGTTTTCACTCAGTGGTGTTCGTAAAAAAGGAACCTGTTTGAAAAAACAAGCTTTTTTCTATCTTACCATTTTTGTAAATATAAGTCAATGATGAAACTACACAAGTACTGGAAGAAAATACTGAAAAATTTTAAAATATTTATAATTGCAGCATAGAAAAGGTCTTTCTAAAAGTCACAAAATCCAGAAGTTATAAAATGATTGATATAATTATTACAAAGAAATAGTAGCCAGTCTTCATGTCAGTCAAAATAAAATTAATGACAACAAACTGACCAGAGATATTTGAGCTAGAAATAAGAATACATAAATATCCTTAATATAAAAAGATCCTACAGCTCTGCCATACTATTTTTTATTCTCTGTTCTTTTTTGTTGTTGTTGTTCCCACCAGTTATCTTTACACTGATACCATTATGTGATTTTACTCCTCTTTTATCTTACCTCGATTTATACTGTTAGGCCAGCTGTAAATATTTTAATTCTCACCTATATGTTAATGAATCAGGTTACTCTCTACTCCTTTCTTCCTTCTCTCTGCGTTTTTTAGGTGTGTTATTAATACTTCATCAGAGAAAATAGCATTTATTTGTTATTCTTACGACCATAATACTTAATACTGTGTTTATTTTAGTACCAGAACTTCAGTTAAGTATGCTCACTACCAAATCTTCTCCAGATCCTTCTCTGTCCTTACAGTGTAACATTGTCCATTGTAACATTGTAACATTCTCTATTTGTAGGAAGCATTTATATGTACAATATTTCCTGACATTCTTTTTTTTTTTTTAATGTTTAAAACCTTGCTGGTCAAAAATCTTGGCTCATACTCTGTCCTTTGCATTCTTGAAAATGTTACTCTGCCCTTGTTGGGCTTTGTGTTTTCTTTTTTTGTAAGTGACTTGGCCTTTTCTCTGAAGGTTCAGAGGATGTGATTTTATTTTATTTTATTTTATTTTATTTTATTTTATTTTATTTTATTTTATTTTATTTTATTTACAGGATGGCTAACATACAGTGTTATGTTATTTTCAGCTGCACAATTTGGTGATTCAACAATTCCATACATCATCCTGTGCTCCTCATGACAAGTGTGCTCCTTAATCCCCATCATGTATTTCACCCATCCCCCCCACCTCCCCTCTGGTAACCATCAGTTTGTTCTCATTAGAGA
This sequence comes from Herpailurus yagouaroundi, assembly GCF_014898765.1. Lineage (NCBI taxonomy): Eukaryota > Metazoa > Chordata > Mammalia > Carnivora > Felidae > Herpailurus > Herpailurus yagouaroundi. The sequence goes on from NW_024420586.1 coordinate 7,679,316, forward strand.
AAAAAAGAATCATTTGTTTCTTGACTTGTCTCTCTCTTTTTCTTTCCCTCCCTCTTTTGTTTCTTAAATTCTACATATGAGTAAAATCATATGGCATTTGTCATTCTCTGACTTATTTCACTTAGAATATACACTCTAGCTCCTTCCATGTCTTTGTACATGGAAAGATTTCATTCTTTTTTATGGTTGAATGATACTCCATTGTATATATATATATATATATATATATATATATATATATATATATACCACATCTTTATCCATTCATCAGTCGATGGACACAGGCTGTTTTCATATCTTGGCTATTGTAAATAATGCTGCTATAAACATAGGGGTGCATGTCTCTTTTTGAGGTAATGTTTTGTATTTGGGGAGGGTAAAAGCCCACTAGATTGTAAGGTAGTTCTATTTTTACCTTTTTGAGGAGCCTCCATACTGTTTTTCACAGTGGCTGTACCAGTTTGCATTCCCACCAACAGTGCAAGAGCGTTTCCGTTTCTCCACATCCTCACCGCCTGCTGTTTCTTGTGCCTTTTGTTTTAGCCATTATGACAGGTATGAGGTGACATCCCATTGTAGTCTTTTGAAAGTTTATTTATGTATTTTGAGAGAGAGAGAGAGAGAGAGAGAGCGAGCATGCACACACACCAGGAAGGGGTGGAGAGAGAGGGAGAGAGAGAATCCCAAGCAGTCTCCTCACTCTCAGTGAGGAGCCCAATGCCAGACTCAAACTCCATGAGATCATGACCTGAGCCAAAACCGAGTCAGAAGCTTAACTAGCTGAGACACCCAGGAGCCCCCATCATAGTCTTGATCTGTAGTTTCCTAAAGATGAGTGATAACGAGCATCTTTTGTTATGTTTCTTGGCCATCTGGATGTCTTCTTTGGAGAAATGTCTGGTCATGTCTTCTGTCCATTTTTATTTTATTTTATTTTTTAAAAATTTTTAATGTTTATTTTATTGTTGAAAGAGAGAGAGACAGAATGTGAGCAGGGCAGGGGCAGAGAGAGAGGCCGACCCAGAATCTAAAGACGGCTCCAGGCTCTGAACTGTCAGCACAGAGCCCAACGTGGTCTTGAACCCACAAACCATGAGATCATGACCTGAGCCGAAGTCGGATGCTTAATTGACTGAGCCACCCAGGTGCCCCTCTTCTGTCCATTTTTAAATTGGATTGTTTGTTTTTGGGGTATTGACTTATATAAGTTCATTTATATATTTTGGATGCTAACCCTTTATCAGATGTGTCATGTGCGAATATGTTCTCCCATTCTGTAGGTTGCTTTTGTCTTTCAAGACTGCTTTGCCAGTGCAGAGTGTTTTGTTAGTTTTAAAGCATAATGGTTTTGATAAGGTATTTCTTGGATTTAACCATCCTTTCTCTTTTTTGCCTGTTATGTGTTGGGTTCTTTTAATATGTAAATCCAGAGTTTTTATTGCAGCCAAGTTTTCTTTGAGTGGAATCTTAAAACATTTCTATTCCTTTGATTTGTTTTGTTTTTGTTTTTGTTTTTTTTCTTTCCTTTCAGGGATTTCAGTTATAAGTATGCTGGATCATCTATTTGTGTCTTTTCTGTCACATTCTTTCTAAACCTTTTTGTATTTTTTTCCTTTTTCTATTCAGTCCTTTATAAGCCTATGTTAATGGTGGTTATACCTGTTCTCCCTTGGGAACTCTATTAATTTACTCTTGCTGCCATAACAAGTTACCACAAACTTAGTGGCCAAAAATAAAACCCACTTTTGTTTTCTTACAGTTCTGTTGGTCAGAACACAGGGCAGACTGAGCTTTGGGTCTCACAAGTCAAGAGTCTAGGTTGCCTGGGCCAGGCTTTTAACTGGAATATCTGGGGAAGAATCCATATCAAGTGGTTGGCTAAATTTAGATTCTTGTGGTTATAGGATTAAGATTCCTATTTTCTTCCTGATTGTCAGCCAGGGACCACTCTTATCTCCTCACAGTTGCTCCTATTTGTTAAGTGTCTTCCTCCATCTTTAAGCCAGTGATGGCATATTGAATCCTTTTCATGCTTCAAGGGTCTCAGACTTGCTCTTTTGCTACCAGCTAGAGAAAGCTCTATGCTTTAAGGGCCCATCTGGAGAATATGAAATCATCTTTCCTATTTTAAGTTATGGTGCCATATAACATAACAAAAGGAGTAATAAGTCTTATATTTAAGCATGCTGAAAATTAGAGTGGGTCATCTTTCACTGGCCATTTAAAAATTCCACTTACCACAAGCACCTTGCAATTTAGTCCTCATTCATGTTCTATCTCTCCTGAATTTGATTAGCTCTTGTTTCACATTTCCCTGAGATTTGTCATTTTCTTTTTGGAGGTTGGTTTTTTTTTTTCAATTTTATGATTCATAGTGTTTTTCTAATTCTGCAATCACTTATTTAAGTATAAAATTCCTTTTGGGGTATTGTATTAAAAATTTTCCTCTGCTGTGTGCAAGTGTGGATGTGTATGTATGCAGATGTGGGTTTTTTTTTTTCAGTTTATTTATTTTGAGAGAGAGAGAGAGAATGGGGGAGGAGCAGAGAGAGGGAGAGAGAATCCCAAGCAGGCTTAGCACTCTCAGCACAGAGCCAAATGCATGGCCTGAACCCATGAACACTGAGATCATGATCCTAGCTGAGATCAAGAGTCAGACACTTAACCAATGGAGCTACCCAGGCGCCTCTGTGTGCAGATGTATTTTACAATGGTTTTACCTGCTTAACTGATACTCAATGGCTTTTTGCCCTGAACCAGCAAGAGAAGACACTTTGAGATGGCTAGGGCAGGGAGATCACACGGCTTACTTCATTTCATATTTCAAGACCACCTTCATTTGCTGTTATTATCTACACACATAGATTTTATTGTTTTTATTGTTGGTAGTGGTGGTAGTAGTTTTTAGAAAATGGTCTTTTCTTTCACAAGTCTGGTTTCTTATTCATTGACAATATCTTGGTTTATTAGAGCCCTTTATTTTTAGGCAGCATTTCCTCCCCCACCCTTCACCGTTAGGTTTCAAAGGACACATTTCCTCTCAAAGGTACCGCACTCTCTTCCTGAGAAGGGATGACCACTTCTGGTCATATGCTTTTTCTATGCCTCTTGCTTGCTTGCTTGCTTGCTTGCTTGCTTGCTTTTTCAAACATTTATTTATTTTTGAGAGACGGAGCACGAGTAAGGGAGGGGCAGAGAGAGAGGGAGACACAGAATCCAAAGCAAGTTCCAGGCTGTGAGCTGTCAGCACAGAGCCCGACGTGGGGCTCAAAGTCAAGAACCATGAAATCATGACCTGAGCTGAAGTCAGACGCTTAACCGACTGAGCCACCCAGGTGTGCCTATGCTCCTTTCTTTTGATACTTCAGTAACGGGTGCTCTAATCTGCCTGGTCCCAAAGTGTTTCTCAGTATTTCCTGTCTCATAATTTAGTCTCAAAAACTGTCTACAAATTAATAAAAATAAGATCAGTAACCCAGGAGGAAAGAAGAGGTCAAAATGATCAAAGAAGGAATATAAATACCACTTAAGTATATGAAAAGACATTCAGCCTTACAAATAATAGAACTGTAAGTTAAGACTAAAATAAAAGACCTGTTTTTACCTATTGTATTGCCAAAGATGAAAGCACTTTGGAGCTTATCTTGTTAGCTACTGGTGTGGGGAAACAGACAGGTGTTACACATTGTTGTTGAGGGTCTTAATTGGATGAAATCCTGTGGACAGCAAAGAACCTGGTACCAGTATCTGACCCTCGATTTGGCTTCAGGGTAACTGGGGATCATAGGTGAGAATTTTCCACTATTAGCATATACTCATTAAAAATTTACTTACTTTTCCACTTATTTTGAACAAGTGCAACATTTCCTCTGTTACTTCCTACACTACCAGGGCACAACTGTTATCTGTCAATCGGGGTAGCTGTATTTCATTCTGAATACCACTTTGTAACATAAGAGCACTCAAGCGGGAATGAATAGCGAGGACAAAAACCTAGGGAAATTCTGGCGTTTAAGGGGAGAGGAGTGAATGAATAGAAGCACAAAAGGAAAACCAGGTAAAGGCCCTGTAATAAAATCTCAAGATGAATGGACATAAACATTATTAAATGTCATATTGTGCTTGAGCCAGATAATGACTGAAAGTCGGGAGATTATTGATAACACTAGTAACAACATTTTCTGAGAAATAATGGAGAGGAGACCGAGACCATAGTATAGAAAGGGATGAGCCTGTGTTGAGAAAATTAGAATAGTTTACAATATCACTGAATGATTTGTATTCGTGAAGGGAAAGAGCTAAGGTACAGGTACACGGACTCCCTCTGTAAATTTTCTCAATAATGCCCTGAATGGATCAGGTAAATGTAAACATGCACAGTGATAGTATCAACAATATCATTTTGGAATTTCAGGAAAGGATGTAAACCTTCATGTAGATTGTTATTTGACAAATGAGAAACTAATGTACCCAAGGCCACAATGCAAATTAATGACTTATTCGTGTTATGTGCTTTATACATTGTAGACATATAATAAGACATATAAGTGGTAAATAAAGACATCAGTAACTACAAAGTCAAATTAGGCAGCAATACTTCGTACAGTTTGTATTCCAAATAAATCCATATTAGTAAGGGAAACCAGAAGCGAAAAGCAATGTAATAGTTTTTTCAAATTAGCCACCAAGGTAGTCCATTGCAATTGTATTTAATAGACTAGTGAACAGAAGGGTTTTGAGAGTGGCAATGATTACAGTGCTGTTGTATCAATTGTGGCTTCAAGAAAGCACTCAAATAAAAGATGTCCAGTTAATCGTTATGATATTCTTCATGTGTGTATGAAGAATAATGTGGGAAGGCCCTGCATTCTGATAAGACTGAATATAATAGGATTGAACTCCTCCATTCCAATAGCGTTTCCCATCTCTGGCTATTATCATAATGGACTTTTTAAGGAAGAAGCAGATATTATAATTGGAATTCATGCATACAATAAAGCCATTTTCAATTCTTTGTGACAGTCATTTCATATGAGAAGAACATGAGAAATAACCTTATAGTATTGACAGCTAAGTAGGTTTGACAGCTGACTGTGGCACTATCTCCTGTGTAATTATTCCACCTATCCTCTGGCTAGGGATAAATGTTTTGCATGTGACCCATGCTTCTGAAAATACTGAATTTCAAAATGAATGTTCCATGAACACAGCTGTTGACAACTGCAAATATTTAACCATCCAGTTCTAGAATCTCATTGGTGATTCTTCCATCTAAAAGCAAGGAAAGAGCAAAGCTAATAATGGGCAATGCCTCCTTTATTGCTGTTCTATTTATTTATTTTTCTCCCTACTGCTGCACCTATGGATACTTTGCACTTTATGCCTCAGGTCAACTGCAGCTCCTTCTGGCAATACTATGAGACAAGTTTAACTGAATTTCAAATGTATGGGACTTCAGTTCCAGAAAGGGCATTCTATTTATATTGAACTTTTCTATAAAAATGAGTAGTTGGATCTGGAGAACAGAAATGGAAGAACACTGTATTCACAGTAGGATAAGGAGACTAAATATCAAGGGCTATCTGATTTATCTCTTTCATGAGGTACTGCTGAAAAGGAGATAAAGCTTTTAAAAAGTGGTGACCTTGGTATAAATTCCATATGTAGCCGGTGGTGAAATATTATGAGTAATGAAAGGTATATGAAATAACATTGGGCAGAAGTGAGAAGGTTCAAGACATGTAGTGAGGTTGACAATCATCTAAGGGATGAAGCCATCACTGCACATCACAGAAACAGCAGTGATACATGTTAAGTAGCTGTTTGTCCATTACAAAGTATGTTTACATTAGGATGCTCTTTGCTTCTCACAGCAAGGAGAGGAAATTAAGTACCTTTATAATTTTATGATCAGGTAACTGAAGTTCAGAGAAGACTAGTTACCTGTCCGTAATCACACAGCATGTTGGTGGCTTCTTCTGCCCGTGCAAGCCTCCTCCTCTTGTATTTTTTTTTTCATATTTGGGTAATATTAGTACCACTTGGGTTTTGTTCTTAACACTTTTAGTCATACCTCTAACAGGACTGTATAGCATTATATCCTGGCAGAGTGTAGAGGATTTTATTCCTACATTCTTTGTTGACAAAAATTTTTTACTACAATTGTCACATTGAAAGCATGTTTATATTTATAAAGAAATACAAATTATTCGACCTTTTTTTCTAAAAATGTCCTGTTTTTGCCAAGGAAAGTTATCAGTCTGCTGGCATTTAAACCATTGGTTCTTTTAGTGAATTGTAGGTGATCCAGATTAATGGCTCTTCTTTCTAGTCAGAAAAATCTAAAAATTACTATTGATTGAAATTGATACTAAAACTGCATAAGAAGTATTGAAAAGAAACCAACTGCAAAATTTGCATGTCATATAGAATAAAAACGTCTCTCCCCAAAAATGTTTGATTCTGCCTTTAAATTAAACTAACTCACCATTTGATTCTGCTCTTTTTTCGTTGTAGAATATCCGTAAAAGACTTTCCTCATAGATAAGAAAATGCAAAAGTGCCTTAATTTATTAAATGTGTGGTGTTTATACATCGTTATTTGTACTTTTTGCAAATACATAACTATATAATTTGCTTATCTTTTTATTTTACCTCATGAAAGACTTTCAGGAATTTATGTATAATGTCGATTAAACACTCAGATGTTTGGGGGTGCCCAGGTGGCTCAGTCGGTTAAGCGTCTGACTTCGGCTCAGGTCATGATCTCACTGTTCCTGAGTTCAAGCCCTGCGTCGGGCTGTGTGCTGCCAGCTCAGAGCCTGGAGCCTGCCTCGGATTCTGTGTCTCCCTCTCTCTCTGCCCCTCCCCCACTCATGCTCTCTCTCTCTCTCTCTCTCTCTCTCTCTCTCTCTCTCAAAAATGAATAAATGTTAAAAATTAAAAAAAACACACACTCAGATGTTTGTTGCCTAAACTACTGTAGTGGCCAGGATCTAGTCGGTTAAAACAAATACATTCCAAATAGTTCATTAGGGACATTTAATATGCAAAATGGGTTATAAATATGGTAGAAGAGCTGAAATGGCATAACACGAGGCATTCCAGGGGTTAGCAACAGTGGGAAGCCACAGGCACCCCTCTGTCTAGAGGGAAGAAGAGAGGAAGGAGGTCATACAACCAATTCCAGAACCTGAAATGACAGATCCTGTCTTGGAAAAATTCACGTTTGAACTCAGCCAGTAGGAGAGCCTGGTAAATGGAGCACAACTTCATGCGATAAAGTGGTGAACAAGGCAGATTAAACTCCTGCTCTCATGGTACTTACACTGAATGGAAGATGAAATATATACCTATACACAGAAATAAAATGAAGGAAATATCAATTAGTGATCATTGATAGGATACATATAAAGCAGGGTGGTACAGTTAAGACTGTGAAACCTTTATTGTTCTCATGGATTTTTGGTATTAATTTTATTTTTTAAACATGGATTGAAATATCATTTACCTTAATTATTTTGTCTTTGGTACCCCCTCACTGTCCTCATGCTAGTTTTGTCGGGATGACACTGTAACGTCTGAAAGAATTCTAACTATTTTGCTTGAGCAGTTCGGTGAATGGTGTGGCTATTCGTGAGATACGGGAGGCCAGGGGAAGAGTAGATTTGAGAGTAAAAGCAGAGATTTGTTTCCAGGGCACGTTAGGTCGTTAGGTCTGAAGTAACTTTTTAGTTTTCAAATAGGTATGATAAATAGGCAACTGGATATGTAAATCTAGAGTTGACAGAGAAATCAGAGCTGGAGATACAGACACAGAAGTCAAAAACAGAAATGATATTTAAAATATGAAGGTTAAATGTGATTACATAGAGGAAGATGAGATGACAGAATGCGTGAAAGCTTTTTAAAAAATAATGCCTTTATTGAGATAGCATTCACAAGCCATATAATTCATGCATCCAGAATGTATAATTTAATGGTTTTTTTTTTTGATCCTGGTAAAATATACATAATATAGAAGTTTCCATTCCAACCATTTTAATCATACATGTTAGTGGCATTACGTACGTTCACAATGTGGTGCAACCATCACCACTATTCACTGCCAGGAAATTTTTATCATTCCAAACAAATTCAGTACCTTTCTTTCCCTCAGATCAGGTAACTTCTATTTTACTTTTGTCTGTCTGAGTTTGCTTATTGTAGATATGTAAGTGGAATTATACACTGTTTGTCCTTTTGTGTCTGACTTATTTCACTTAGCGTAATGTTTTTAAGGCTTATCCGTGTTGCATCAGGTATCAGGATGTTATTCTTGTTAAAGACCAAATACTATTCTGCTGTATTTATATGCCACATTTTGTTTACCCGTTCACGTTTTGATGAATGTTTGTGTTGTTTCTGTGTTTTGGCGCTGTGAGTAATGCTACTATGAACATTGATAGACAAGTAGCTGTTGAAGTCCCTGCTTTCAGTTGTTTCAGGTATATAGCTAGGGGTAGAATTGCTAGATCATTTGGTAACTCTGTGTTTAACTTTTTGAAGAACTGCACCATTTTATATTCCCACCAGCAATGCATGAGGGTTCCATTTTTTCCCCATATTTTTGCCAAAACTTGTTATTTTCCATTTTCTTTATAATAGCCATTCTAGTGTCTGTGAAGTGGTATTGTATAAAGCTTTTTGTACAGTATTCCTCCCTCCACCATTTCCTCTCAGTAAAATATAACCTCCATAAAAGCAAGTACTTTGCTTGTTCACTGCTTTATCCCCAGCTGGGCCAGACACAGTCTTTGCTCAGCAAATATGTGTTCACTAAATGAATAAAGTTTTAATGGTCAATAAATGATAGGTAATTGACTCATGTAATAAATGATGTTATACATTTATTCCTATATAATGTTGAGTGTTCTCTGTTGGGCTGAATGATTTTATTTTGTGTTTATCAAATAGTATGCCTTTACTCTGGGAAGGGTAAAAGGAAATATACTGAATTTATACAGAAAGAAACTATTTCAAACTGTTCCAGGAGAAAAATCGGTGGAAGAGTCCAAAAAGTGAAATTAGAGTGTCATGGAAAAAGCAAGCAAGATCTCACATGTTACCTTCAAATTTGAGCACCGAGCTAGTGGTATGAACATGTTGGGTCAAGGGTGGTAGCCTCATCTCTTTTTCAGGGAACATACCTGGCTTCCTCTTCCTTTTCTTCCAAAACTCCCTTGGATGAGGAATAGTTTTCCTGGATACAAGCCTGCTATTATGTCCCCTTTGTGTCTGCAGCAATCAGGCTAGTTTCTCAACATGCCACGTGCAAAGAGATCAGTCTTTACATGAAACTCTGATCATGACTTTTAGTAAGCATTATATCTTTAAAATAACACCAGTCTCTAGAGCCCAGAAATATGCACCCGTATCAATTTTATGTAATAGATTCAGTTTTTGTCTTATACATGTAATTAGAAATATGATATAAATGTCCTTAATAATTATTTACTCTCTTTACAGTTTGTATATTGTATTTTTCTTGTGAAGTTAAAGAAAGCAAAGTTATTATCAGATAATATTGACCTAAGTAGAGCTGAATAAAGCATATGCCATTATGACAGTTAGAAAATATTTAAAGAAGTATTAGCAGAAAAAACCCCCCACTGATTATGGGGGCTGTTTCCTGACATAGTGCATATATGGTTTCTATACAAGAAGGGGAAAAAAACCATGTTTTCATATGTTTAAATGTTATTAGTCTAACTCTGAAAAATCTATTTGTGAATGGGTAAAATTTCAGCGAACCTTGGTAGCTTTCTGTCTTAAAGATGAATATAGATTTTGTTTTACTCTGTTACAACCTTCCCTGGAATTTAGATTATAAAATGAGGAGATGGGGTACAGGATTAGCTAAGCATCTGGATCCTAGGTCACTTCTGTACAAGATTTCTAACAGTATAAGAACTGCTAGACTCACTGTATTAAAAGCTGCCTATGTGATCCTTGGGGAGAAAAACAAAAGTGATTTATAACTGACCCAAGCATGGCTCACACTTTGATTCTCCCTTTTTCTTCTCTTTCTAGTCGAGAAGGCCAACTAGGCTGTTGCATACCGGGTGAGAGAATGAGATAACCAGGTGATGGCAGATAGCTATTCAGTACCAGGAAATCTTTACAAGTTTCTGCCGGGCCTAGAAGACGCGTTTTCTTGCCCCATCCACTATCCAGAAGTGCATGCCATTTCGAAGAAGTATAAAACAAAAGGGCGTAAAAACTAGTTGGGTGGGCTATACATGAGAGTTGTTTAAAGAGATGAATCAAAGAAGAAATGTAATCAGAACTTGATAGCCCTTGGCCAAGAGTTTATTCATTCATTGCACAAATATTTACTGACAACGCCTCCCCAGTGCCTGGCACAGTGCTAGACACTTAAAAAGTCATTGGGCCTTTTAAGTTTTGAGCCACAATAGTCAGTGACCATGTTTCTCTAATGCTTTTGTCTCCATTTGGCAGCAGAAACTCGTATTCAGAAGGGGTAGAAGAGCTTAAAAAAAGAAGTGCTTGATTTGTCCAAAACTGAGATGTAGAATAACCACATGACCCAACATGTCTACCCCAAGGTATAGTCCCAAAAGTATTAAAAAAACAGACTCAAACAAATACTTGTACATGAACATTCATAGGAGCATTACTCTCCATAGCCAAAATGTGGAAACAAATTCAGATGTCCATCTGCTCATGTACAAATGAACTACATTGGTATATCTGTACGGTCGGCTCTTAGCCAAAAAATGGAATGGCGTACAGGTAGATGCATACTACAGTGTGGGTGAACCTTGAATACTTTATGCTGAGTGAAAGAAGCCAGGTGCAAAAATCCACACATTATATGATTCCATTTATAGGAAATATTCCTAATAAGCAAATCCATGAAGACAGAAAGCAGATTGATGGTTGCCGGGGGCTTTGGGAATGGGGGAATAGGGAGTACTTGGTAATAGTTATGGGTTTCTTTTGGGGATGATGAAAATGTCTTAGAACTAGGTAGAGATGATGGTTACACAGCACGATGAATGTACTGAATGACACTTAAATGTACACTTTCAAATGGTTAATGGTTAATTCCATGTTGTATTCCTTTTACCTCAGTTAAAAAAGTATGCTTCTAATAATTCAAACAGCATAGAGCGAACTCCTTCATTTTATATACTGTAAGAAGAATGCCTGTTAACAGAGGAGGCAGCTAAATAACTGGAAATAAATGATTACAAATCGAGATTGTATTATGCTAGGTGAAAGAAGTTAGCCAGAGAAAGATAAATATCTTATGATTTCACTCATATGTGAATGTAAGAAACAAAGCAGATGAACATAGGGGAAGCAAAGGAAAAATAAGATAAAAACAGAGAGAGAGCCAAACCGTAAGAGGCTCTTAAATACAGAGAACAAACTGAGGATTGCTGGAGGGGTGTTGGGTGGGAGGATAGGCACAATGGATGATGGGCATTAAGGAGGGCACTTGTTGGGATGAGCACTAGGTGTTGTATGTAAGTGATGAATCACTCAATTCTCCTCCTGAAATCATTATTACACTACATGTTAACTAAGGTGGATTTAAATCAAATTTTAAAAAGTTGAGATTGTTATGGGGAAAATAAACAAAAGGATAAGATGGATAAGCTTTCTTGAGAAAATTATTTGTAATTTATGTGACCTCGAACCCACGTTCTGGGCCTCATTTTCCTTTCAGGGACACGTATTTATTTTTGCTTTGCTGTGTCCGTCTTCTTCCTCAAGCAGAGGTCAGGAAGGAGACCTTGGAATCTAATTGTGAAGTTCAAAAGTCCTCGCGCCCAAGGGTAGCTCAGGCAGAGAAATATTGGACTAGAATTCCATATACCGAGGACTTTTCAACTCTAGTCTTTCAAGAATCTTAGGCTAGGAAAACAGAAATGGCAAAATTCTGTTAATTACTTTTCACCAAAAAAGACAGAGATAATTATTTTGAATTGATAGTTAACATAAGACTGTAGATGAAGTTCAGTGTACCAGTTAAATTTTTAGAAAACAGAACTTCAAATCAAAAGGCAGTAAACTGGCATTTTTAGTCTTATCATTTGCTCAGTGGTCTCTCTGTAATCTTGTCAGAAGGGCTGAGTTTAAGCACAGTTAAATCAATAGGTCCTCCAGAGCTCTTCTCAAAAGAAAACCTAATCCAAACAAATCTCACATTTTGTGCCAGTAGCCATAAGCATAGTATGTGTAAGAAAGATCAGATGTAACAGAGGGGCCACATGCTTTGCTTCAGGCATCATGGTAAAGACTGAGAAAACATTAAAATACAGGAAAAAATTGGAAGGCTTTAAGATTAGAAATAAACTGTCAGAGCATATTTAAGCCTTAACAAACTGTAAAATGTTCCCTCCACAATCCAAGCCTTACATTTTTGATTCCTCACATGTTAGTTTCACAACTAATGATTAGACACTATGGTCAAATTTCAGGGCTGCAGTAACTGATTCAGAGATGTCTTTCCATGGGCAAATATTTTTGACACTTTAAAAATACTTTGTGCTTTTATTTGTACAAAACAATTATATACAGAAGATTACGACTTAAGAAATGACCAGTAAATGTTAGAGTAGACCGTAAGAAACAGAGAAGCAGAGAACAACTTAATCCTTTAAAACCATTGTTCAAATTCCTGTCTGTCTTTCTCAGCCCTTCGTTATGTGGGAAAACATTTCCAAATACTATGGAAATGTTATGATTTTCCCTAGAGACCTGAGAATTAACATAACAGACAGATCAAGTAGTTAGTGAGTCTGTTAGAGGATCTATTTAACTATCATGTTACTGGTAATTCTGTTAGAGTAGGAGACATTCAACACTACACATGATCATGCATAAGAGGTGTGATTACAGAATAATTGCAACTGTGCTACCCTTAATGTGTGGTGTCGTGTGGTTTTTATTATACTCTATCAGCTAATCAGGTAATATACAAAATTTCCCTTTTCACACACAGTTTTCTTTCTCACCTCCTGTCTGGACTACCCACATTGCCACACCTTGATCTATAGTTGTGTAGTGATGCATCCATTAAAAGATGAATTTTTTAAATCTGTGATAGCTCCTATGCATGGCAATTCAGAATCTTTGTCTCTTTCAAGGTAGCACACTGCTCAGAAACCCTTGGAGAACTTGAATGCACTGTACTGACTTCCAAAGTCTGTACTTACAGAAGTTATTTTCATTTTATATTTGTGTCATGCATTTGCTTCTTAATTATGTTTTAATATATTTGTTAGTTCTTAGTCTTTGTATTGGTTTAAAGTTAGATGGTTTTTTCACTCCCTTGTAAGACAGGACTCTAAGGCAGTCCTTTCAGAAGCCAACTCGTTGACAAGTATGTAAATATGTAAAAAGTACATAGTAGAAGGACCTGAAAAACACCATAATATTTCTTTAAGACCTGTCCCTTGCTCCCTTTTAGTCCTTATTAAACTTGAGGGATTTAAGACCCAAATTTTCAAAGAAATCCGACTTAGATTACATTTTCCCTTTCTCCAGAAGACATCTGTTTGGGGGTACAAAATAATATAAAACCCAGGGGCTAAGAGTGGGTAACTTTATTTTGTTTTAAACAATGTTGAATATATATATATATATATATATATATATACACACACATATATGTATATATATGTATACACACACATATATGTATATATACATATATATGTATATATGTATATGTACATATATGCATATACACATATACATATATACATGTGTGTATATATATACACATATACATACACACACATGTATATATATATATATATATATATATATATATATATATATATATCCAGCACTAATAATCTCCAGTATATAGAATTAGAAGTTACGAGATGTGAGTTCTAATCCTATTTTTTTTTTGCTACTAAATGGATAGTAGAACTTGGGTAAATCATTGACTTCTTTAGGCATTGGGTTACTTTGCTGTAACTTCAGCTGGATAAATGAAGGAAATCTGTGTGAACTATTTGTATAATACATACTGTGTACTTGGTCTGTACTTCAGGTCACCTTTGCCAGAGAAAACTAGGTCTTTTTTGAAATTAATATTGTATTTTTTTATCATTGGAGTAGAGCTAGCTTTTATTTTTTATTAATCCACAATAATATTATTGAATCTTTGTCTCTTTCAAGGTAGCACACTGCTCAGAAACCCTTGGAGAACTTGAATGCTCTGTACTGACTTCCAGAGTCAACTGAGTATTGAATATCAGTAAAGAACAAGTGTTTTCTGTACATACATGTATATCCTGTCTCTCTGTTCACTTTATAAACATGGAAACTAGTAGTCATGATTTAGCTTTTTGCCTAGATGACAGCCCATCCATTCTAAACAATAGAAGCCGAGTAAATATGTGCTTTTGATTTTCACCGGAAGTCCTGTAGGAGCCTTTGCCTTACCCCATTTACCCCATCGCATGGTATTTCCCTGATGCACAGAGCCAGGGTGCCATAGCAGTCATGCTGCAAATTTGATGATGGCGGATGGTACTGTTTACTTTGAGAGTGTGTAATTCCCCTCACAGGGATCATATGTTTATTAATATGTCACAAGTTGCTTGCTTCCTGTTAGCTCTTCTCAGTAAATAGGAGTATCGTGTTCATTGGATGCTGCTTTATTTTTAGCTTTTTAAATCACCTCCTGATGAACAGAAACAGTAAACAAGTATTAAAACATTGAAAGTAATTTGAAAATAGTGCTATCCTGGGGAGTCTGGAATTCCAGACATTACCAGACAGTTGTAAATCAGCAGTCACCTCCCAGAGCTGGGGAATAAAAGTCAGGAAAATAAGAACACCTAAGTGTGCTCATCTGGAGCTACTTTCTGAAAATTGGTCGTCAGTTGCGTCTATAGAAAGGAGAAAGGGCTGGTGGGGTGGGAAGTCTGTATTTTTCATCAGGTTTACTCCTTCTTCTCCAGCCCACTCACATATCCCAGATGAAAAATAGAAGGACCTTTCTGGATTCTTATGCTTGACATTAATTAAGCACTGAAGAACTGAAGGCATCATCATGGTCATGTTGTCTGTCTAACCTGCCTTCTAAAAACACTTGGTGGCTGTACTGGGAAATGCAAATCTAAAGGAAATAGGGACAAGGGATGTAGTACCGATAGTATCTAACTTACTCAGTGCTCTCTGGAAGACTGGCCCTGCCCTAAGCTCTTTCTGTGTTTCAGCATGTTTGATTCCCAAAACAACCTCCAAGGTTTTTAGTATTACTTTCTCTTTATACAAATGAGGAGAAGATGGCAGCCTCAGGAGTCAAGTAACTTTCTCTCCTTGTCAAAAGTACTGAGCGATCAAGCTGGAATCTGAATCTTTTACAGCTGGGCTTTTGAGATCTTGCTCTTGACTCAGCCCTGTTTGTATAAAAAAATGTCTGGCATTTGATAAAAGAAGGTGTAGAAAAACAAACAAACAATAGTAATTAGTAGTTTGAGGAGAAAGAAAACCTAAGACTCATGAATTTAAAACATTCATGTGGAATGTTCATTCAAATTTAGAATTCACTGATTTGCTTCTTAGAAAAGTCTGTTCTTTAAGAATTCTAATGTGTACAAATATCAGTATTATTCTAAAACGTGGGTATTTTCTTACTGCACGTTGGGATATGTCCTAGGATAGTTAATTGCTTACCTTGGATAATTATTTTTTCTGAAAATATTACCTTAAAATGAGCCTACAAAGAGCATGTTCTAGTCTGTGCTGGAGTAAAATTAATAAATAATGCATGAGCAATATTTCTGGCAAACCCAAAGAGGATATTTTTTCCACTTGGGTGTGAAGCTCAAGCTAAAATTTAGCACACTTTCTTTTCTCTCAAAGCTGTTTTTTTTTTTTTCCCTTCAGTATTTTCCATGCCGAAAGATTGACTCTACTTTTCATATACTCATCTGAGGAAACTTCTTCATCATCTTGGATAACTCTCTCTTTCCTTTGCTCCTTCACTGTTGTAGTGATTCGGTATCTTTAATATAATTTGAGCATGATTCCTCCTTCCTGTCTCAGTGGTCATTGCCTTTGGAGCGGCCATGTTTCTCCTGAATGAATGATGTTGCTTTCTAATTTTCTCACTGCACCTAGTCCTCTGTTCTCTCCAATCCATTTTTCTCACTGCCATCAGAAAAATCTCTCCAAAATCCCATTGTCTTCATTTCCCAGCATAAAGTCCACATTCTGCTGTGGCTTACGTGACTCTCCTTCTGGCTTCTGCAAACCTCTCTGGTCTCAGTGCCTGCTGTTCCTTTATAACTACTCTGGAGTCCAGCCACACCAAATCATTTGCAATTCCTCTAACATATCAAGTTGTTGCACGTCTTCAAGCCTTTGTGCATACTGTTCCCTGGATTAGCCTTTGTTAAACTTGCCGAATTCTTTCTCATTAAGACAACCAGGTATCACAACTTAAGAAGTCTTGATTCTTTCTTTGACGCTGTTGTGGTGGTGCACACTATCTTTCTGTAGTGCTTATCACATTGAATTTCAGCTGTTTACTTGTGTATCACTTCTGGATTACAAGGGCCTGAGAGCAGGGACTATACTATGTTTTATCATTCTAACAAAATCTCTGAACACATTCTTCCAGGACCATTTTACTGACTGACTTTGTTTAAAGGTTAAAGGTTTTACCTGTGAAGTATTTTAGATGTGCTTCTAGGCTATTATACGAAGTAGAGACATCAATATTTAATCATTCTGCGTAATAATTTTGTGGCACTTTTCTTTGTTACCCAATATAAAGTGAAATAAATAACTGTAAAGGAAAACTCTATTTTTCTGCTCTATTCTCAGTACTTCTGACACCAGGTATGTGAAGGGTTTTCCACACCAAGTGATTTTGCAACACCAGCTGTTTATGCTACAGTTCAAATCTGTTCTGACACTATCTATTGGAGATAACATCACACCCCACAGGTTGAGGACTCAGTCCCACCAGACTGCCTCCTGCCTCACAACTCAGACAGCAGTGCAAGTCCAGGCTGTCACCTGTGCTTCTGACAGACTGGCTACGAATCAGAGGTTCTCACAACCCCCTCCTTGGACTCAGTCATTTGCTAGAATGGCTCACAAACTCAGGAAGCAGTTGACGTACTATTGTCAATTTATTACAAAGGGTATATCAAAGGGTAGAAATGAACAGTCAGATGGAAGAGGCATGTAGGGCACAGTGTGGAGGAAGCGGCACAGGACTTCCATGCCATCTCCAGGCATGCGCCCCCCCCCCCCAGAACCTCCACGGTTCATCCACCCAAACTCATCAACCTTTGTTGTTTTTTATAGAGCTTCACCTGAAGCTCCTGCCCGCTTGCCTTAGGGTCCATGGCTGGAGTTAAACATTCCAATCCTCTAAACACTTGGTCTTTCTGGTAACCAGCCCCATTCTGAGGCTTTCTAAGGGCTTCATCCTAAGGCATCTCATTAACATAAACTCAAAGGTGATTAAAAGGGGCTCACTTTGAATACTCAAAGATGCTCCACTCCTATCACTCTGATGGTTCTAGGAGTTTCAGGAAATCTGTGCCATGAACTAAGACCAAATATATATTTTTATTATACCACAACCAACCTACCTATTTTCTGGCTATTCTCGTCTTGTCATATTGGCATTAAAAAAAAAAAAAACAACAAAAAACAAAAATTTGAATCAAGTGGCTGTTTAAATGGCAAATATCTTGGCTGAATAAGGAGGAGAACTAGAGGACTGTGATCTGTGTGCACCAGTGCAGAGTGAGAAGAGCCAACGTTACTGAGCACCGGTGACAGGCCAAACTCAGACACGTGTTGTCCCACCACCCCCACCTAAGGTTCTGAGGGGTTAAATGAGTTGCCCAACATTGCGGAAATAGTAAGCAGTAAAACTCAAATCCAGAATTTGATAACCAAGTATACAAATGAGCTATTGGGCACTTACCACATAAGAAGTTCTCTATAAAACCTTGAATTTGATGTTTTATGCTTCTCTTTTTTCTCACTGCCTACATGACTGTGCCTGACCCATAGCAGTGTTCACTGAATGTGCAGAGACTTAAATGGCAAACCCAAATAGTGCACTTTACAGGAAAACTTCCTTTGGTCCAACTCTTTCAAGGAGATCTCTGAACATGATTTCTCTTCTCATGTATTTCAAGTTAGAAACTTGATTTAGGAACCAACAAGTTGTAAAATGAGGCACTGATTTAATGAGCTGATTATGTAGAACCTATCAGGATGGGGTCCCTCCTTACATAGTACATTAGGATGTTTATCTTGTCTGACAACCTGGACTCCAGGTCCCAACCCAAATGGATTTGAGTCTATAAAGATAGTGAGTGTGCAGTATTTTTACCCAAGACTTCTCTTCCCATATTCACTGATAATGTCTCCACTTACCAAGACAACCCATACTACAAGAATTGAGCAGCCTTTTTCTTCTCATTCCATTATGCCCAATAGACCAGTTATATTTTTCTACTCTGTTGAGTTTGCCAAGTTTAGCATAAACGCAGGGTTGACTTCTTTTCTGACCTAAATCTTCCTTTATTTCATTCATTTTTTAGATACAAAAATCCCTAGTGAACAGGTTTCAAACCACACTTGTATATAATACAAAACTTTTTTTTCTAACAAATGAAAAATGTACGAATGTTTTCACCAAACCAAGCTTTGTTTAGCTGTGTGATAAGAGAAAGTTCTGTGAAATAAGCCATAATACCGTAACATTAACTAATCAAGGGAATGTTTGCTTTTCTTTTTCCCTCTTCCTCTCCTCCTCTCTCTCTGTCTCTGTTTCTCTTTCTCTTTTAGTGAAGTAAACACATTCTGGCAGCACTTTTTGTTCACACCAGACCACCTTATTTATTTTGCTTCATTACAGAAACTCCACTTACTGTATGAAGGTATCCATCTCACTGACAGTGGGCGAAAATGACACTGGACTCTGCTACAATTCCAAGATGAAATACTTTGATAAAGCTGAACTTAGCAAAAGCAAGGAAATTTCATGCCGTGACATAGAAGATTTTTTACTACCAACCAGAGAACCTGAAATCCTATGGTATAAGGTATGTGCTGTGAATGATTTTGTTACTTGTAAATAGATGAATGTGTATCTTATTCTTGGACAAGTTGGATAAAAAAATTAAATGGATATGATGACGTTCAGCTCTGTGCTCCTAAAATAGTACACCAAATTGTGCTGCTCGTTATAAGTTTTCAAACCAATAGCTTTGATAAATGGCTTTCAATATTTATATTGGTAATCCATTGCAATAAGCTGTTGTGTTAATTAATGTTCACATCTAGCTTACACAATTCTTTCAAGTCGATTATAATCTGTGTTGATAATTTCAGGAACTAAAATACGTTAAGCATTCATTTCAGAGCTCTTCACATAAACAGTCCTAATGTCCCCAAGCAAGGAAAGGATTGATTTACTTCTATGAAAAAATGGTATTCTAGCTTTATTGAACTCTTCTGTTTAATGGAAGTAACTTTGTGCATATTCAATTCCTTGTCATATAAAAACACATACATTTTCTAAAATCTGATGAAAATTCATGGCATTATAAAACTAGCACTAGATAAAGTTCTTTTCAAAAACCAAAAGAAACTTCAGACTAAAGGAGAATAATCCAACCCCTGTCCTTCCTATCACATAATTGACTTTCTCTCAGTTTTAAGATTTGGATGTACTCTTCAACTTATTTCTACCATACAAGAAATTTTTGTTACTGAGTGTCTTCAAGAAATATAATATAGGTGCTATGACCATTTGTCTGGGATATTGTGTCTATGATTTAAAGAGTACTAGTTTAAATTTTACTTTGTATAATTCCCTATAAGTAGGAATTTAGGAAGCATAACCTCTTAGTAACTATACCCACCAATATCAGTATGTCATGAATTCAGAACTTATGAGAAATTAACAAGAAACAAATATTTAATAAGTTGTAAAGGATTTGCCATAATTAGCAATGACCTTCTCTGAGTAAGACTTAATTTTCATTCTTGATAGCAAGTAATGGAGGATTCAGAACATTTGAACTGTTGAAATATTTTTGTATATTTCTTTTGAATTTCTATCCAAGACAATGTCAAACAGCCCTCAAATATTAGCCCCACTGATTTCTGTTGCTGTGCAGATGAGGTTTATTTTTTCCCTTTTGTTTTTCTTTGTGTAAGTATTTCATACCCTGATTCTCAGTGGCATGCCTTCTTTCCACAAGCAGATCCTTAGCAAGCCCTAATGATTACTTCAAAGGGGAGACTATTAGGGAAGTTTGACCCAAAGTCTCTGAGAACAGATGTTTGTCTAGTAGTCATATGTGTATATTCACCTTCTATACATGTACACACACACACACACACACACACACACACACACACACACTCAGTATTTAAAATGGCTGGCCTCACATTGGTCCTTTAGTCATGTTTCCACCAACACCCCAATTACTGTGACCTTAAGCTGTAAAGACTGTCACTAGTGGAGTGATGGGAGGAGATGCATTATACATGAAACTTAAAAGTCTTGCAGTAATCCAGATTATTTTCCCATACTCAAGGCAACATATATTCCATGTATTCGGTGTATATAGCTTCTGCAGTTATGACAGTTTATGCAACTAATATGAGTATATAAGATGTATATTTTGGTCTGAAATAACTGGACGGTTCTCTCCCATTTATACAAAGGCATTGATCCACATAATCAAAATGATAGCCTGCAAAAAGTTGATGTGGCAATACATTTTTTTCAGAAATAATACTACCTGTGAACAGTGTCCAAGGGCTTAAAGCTACTTTTATCCTCATTGCCTTGATTTTGAATCTGGCTAGTGGAAATGGATTTCTGGCAAAAAGAGAAAGCTCCTGAGCCAACATCATTATAATCCTAAGCTTAATTTAGAGACCATAATTTGGTAGACCCACCAACAATGAAAATAGATATTTATAGTACCGTAAAGACCTTGTATATGAATGTTGGCCATTTCTTTCACGGATTATAGAATGTACATGTTATGAAGAGACTGCATTATTTCTAAATGTTGTATTAAAAGATTTAAAAGATTGAAATAGAAGCATTTTCCTCTACAGAATTAATTTTTCTACTTCACATTAAAATAGTATATTTTCTATTTTATGTTATTAGTATCAAGATGGTTAATTACATAGTTAGCAAATAAAGAGCATTTACTTCCAAAAATGATGTTAGTAGTTATCTTAACTGAGTGTCTTTTTTCTTATATCTTCTAAATCAATGTATACCTGATTTAGAGACACTAATCTTTGAAGGTAATAAAGTGACTCTTGCTAAAAGAAAAAAAAAAAAAAAAAAAAAAAAAAACAGCTTTCAAATTGAGGTACCTGAGTTCCCAGAGATGTGGAGAAGGTATGAAAATTCTTAGAATTCATTACAAACTTTTCAGCCCTTTAAAATATAACATTAGAAACTTTTGGTTTAGCTATTTGGAAATCTTTTCTCTATTTTTCAGTTATTTTACTTACTACAGAAATTTTGTGTTTTCCATGCAGGAATGCAGGACAAAAACATGGAGGCCAAGTATTGTGTTCAAAAGAGATACACTGCTTATAAGAGAAGTCCGGGAAGATGACATTGGAAATTACACCTGTGAATTAAAATATGGAGGCTTTGTTGTGAGAAGAACTACTGAATTAACTGTTACAGGTAATCCCAGTCTTCAGTATTTCATGTGCAAGTAATGAAGTCGAGTTTTTATGCTACTTATTGGTTTTTTCAAATCTGTGCACTGAAAGAAGTACTTAACCAAATGCTAAGTGGACTCCTGTAGGTGACATTCATTCCTGCTTGCTTTTAAATCATCTTGTGCTGAAATGCATTTGAAAGGTTAAAGAAAATATGCTTAGGGAATTATAGAAATGTTAGCTTTTGAAAGTACTTGAAATAATGAGTTTACAATTTCAGAAAATTATGCTTATATTTTGTAATGATATCTTTTTTTTGAACCATTTTCCCAAGTGTTAAAATAGAATATATGAAATCTATCTCTGTCTTCCTGTCTTGCTCCAAATCAGAAAATTTACTATTTTCTTCACTTATAGCTCTATAAATCTGATGTATGTGTTCTCATGAACTTGAAAATAACATAATTTCAGGTGTAATAATTGAATAATTATATGAGATGCAGCAATTGGTGCCATTCCTCTCTCTGGTTGCTAAGACAGAAGGACATGAGCACAAGATTTAGAACTCTGTAATCATGAGTCTGCAGCTCCCTGGTCTCATGACCATATTGGAATCACCACAACCTTCACCGTATCAGTTTCTTCATGTACCAAATGGCAATTATAAAACTTGCCTTGTTTATTTCATAGGATTTTTGCAAGGATCTAATGAGGTAAGGTATGTGAAATCAGTTTGCATAATATAGAATTATATCCAAATGTGCGTTTTGGTCATTTTATGTCATGTAACATATTATCTTCATGCCTTTTTTTTACTTGATAGTTTACTTCTCTAAGAGTGGTCCCAGGAGAAAAAACAGGGGAAAACAAGAGCAATATTAGGAGTTAAAGAAATTATTCTCATCTTGTTTAGAAAGGTTCTTCTTGGTAACTTTTTGTACAATCATATTTATGAAACATATAGAAATAAGTGTACAAGGGATATTATATACTTTTAAGAGATTTTCACGTGTTCATTGATTCACTTAGTATAGTTTTCGTATATGAAGAGAGCTTAGTGGTAGTGACCTTCATCTTATAATCATTGCCTTTTCTTTCGTATCTTGAGATTATCATATATTTTGACTTAAAAACTGTAATTCAACTTATAAAATTCATTTGATGAATATTAATTATTCTTATCTAAATAAAATTTTACTTAAATAAATCAGGTGCTCTTTAGTAATGCCTTTGGTAAACATTAGACCTAGTAAATAACTGACACTTGCAATATATGATATATTTAAATAGTAAACACACATTCACTCTTGTATTATGTATGAATGGTATGCATGGGTATAATCTATAACTAGTTTGGTTTTCAGTTTTGCTGTGTTTAATAGGTCTTTGTAGAGAAAATTACAATTAACAGTTTATCTTCTTGTCTGTTTAATGGAAGAGTGAAAAACGTAACTGTTTATACTTGGGTTTTCTTTACAATAGATATTGAGGTTTTATTTATTTTTTGCTTTCAATCTATACTGAAGTAGATTTTCCAAGAGTAGGTATAGAGACAAGGAATTTGAAAATATAATGAAAAAACATCTATTCCCTAAAGAATGTCGAATATACTTCTAGTCTTTATTCTTTGGATTATAGAACTCATCCTTGGTAAACACATCTCTTCCCTTTCTAGAAACATTAGGACGCCAAACCACTATTTAGAAAGAGGTGATTAAAAAAAAATCTCAGAGACTGGAAACTGGGTCCCAAATGGTGCAATCACTTAAATGAGGCTATTTTGTATAACGAGTAATAGAATCATTTTTTCCTAAATGCTATCAGGGCTACTATATTTTCCTAACTCTATTTCTCAAAAAATATCTTGTCTTTACTTGAAAAGAGTGAGTAGTTATTCTGTATTATCCAAGAGGAAGTAGATAAAAGTTTTAACGGAAGTTTTCATTCAACTCATAATCCTGAATACTTCTAATTTAAGTGGCCTTACCTGTGACATTGATTTGGGTAAAAAAATATAAAGCCAAGTTTGCCTATATATGAAGTTTTGGATGAATGGGGGAGTTGAATGACCTTAATTAAAATAGGATGTATTAAAATGCATATTTTATTAAAATAAAAGTCTATGACTTTTATATAAAAATGTTTTTATAACATTGCTTTAGTGTGACACCATAGCACATTTACTTTGCCTGTAACCAAATTAAAGAACGATTCTTAGAACCCAAATTATATCTGTCACTAAAGCAGCAAAGGTGGGCTGTTCTCTGGATCATAATTAACCAGTGTTTTGTAGCTTGATTTTCTGCAAATCATGATTATATTGTACTTGATGTAAATATTATGCACAGCATGATATCATTTAATTTTAGTGCATCTGCATTAGCTGATGATAAGCAAATATTTTGAAGTGTTTTAGAACATGCTTCTTTAAAATAAGAAAGAATCCTGCCTGTGAAGCAGAAAGGAAATTTCTAGTTTCATAAGGTGGCTAAATGTGCAGGCAATATTGTGAAAATTTTTTAAATGTTTTATTTACTTTTGGGGGGGGGGCAGAGTATGAGGGAGGTAGGGGCAGAGAGAGAGGGAGACGTGGAATCCCAAGCAGGCCTCAGGTTCTGAGCTGTCAGCACAGAGCCCGACACAGGGCTCAAACTCACGGACTACGAGATCATGACCTCAGCCGAAGTCAGATGCTTAACTGACTGAGCCACCCAGGTGCCCCAATATTAGGAAATCTTTCACTTATTAAAAGTGCATGTGTCTACTTAAGTGAAGTAGTGCTTCAGGAAAACAGACCACAGGGATAAAATAATAAACCTGCTTATCACTTTGGGTATACTTTCAACGTTATTATTTTGTTAAATTCAAGGTGTTTTTAGCATCAATCTGTATCGTCTACACTCTTCTGTAAGCCTCAGCCACACTGAAGTTTTTACTGTTCTCCAAATATCCTCCCTCTGAGCCCCTCTACCTGGTTCGCTCCCTCTGGAATGCTTTTTCTTACGCGTTGTCACAGAGCTGATTCTCACCCTTTCTTCAGGGCACAACTCACATGTTCCCTTTGTTTTGAGGCCCGTCGTTCTTCATGCCTTCATAGCACTTTTAGAATCCCCACTGCAGCCTTTACACATTGCACTGTAACTGTTGACACTCCTGTTCTTCCACAAGAACATGAGCTACTTGCAAAGGGATGTCTTCTTTTTAATAAGCATTTTATTTGAGACCAATTTTACATTTACAGGAAAATTATGAAGACATTAGAGAGAGATCCTATATACCCTACATCCAGTTGATGTAGGATTAAGAGGTGGGGTGGAGGGGATTAAGGAGTGCACTTGTCATGATGAGCACAGGGTGATGTATGGAACTGTTGAATTACTGCATTGTGCACCTGAAAGGAATATAATGCTGTATGTTAACTAACTGGAATTAAAATAAAAACTTTATTTTTTTTAAATTCATCCATGTTATTTCATTTATCTGTCATTGATTTATTTCTTTTATGCTATAATATTCTGTTACATGACTATCTCCCAGTTTATTGATAGGGTTGTTTTCATATATTTTTTTAATGTAAGTGATATTATCATTAACCATCTCCTAAGCGTGCGCACACACACACGCACTGTTCATTTTGCCTGATAGTAGGCATTTATGTAGAATTTTTACCTAGGAGTGGATTAGCTTATTCAGAGTGTGTATGTTTTTAAATGTACTAGATATTTCTTGGATTGCTTTGGTAATGGGCCAACCCAACTAAATGAAATGAGAGGAGGAGGGGAGTAGTACTCCAAAGAAAAGTTGAGGTGCCCAAAGACGGGGAAAAATATTCAAGGAATATAAAGAAGAGATGTCCAGTACTTCTGAAGAGTATGATTTCTTAAACATTGTAAAATGTGCTTTGATATTCATAAAAATCTATTGTGGGTGTTATAACCTTTTTCCATACTTCAATATTGCTAAATAAAAATGTGAAAATGTTCAAATTTGTTTTCATATAAATTTCTATATCTGAGGATTCCTTACACTAAACTCTAACTCATACTCAGACCGTAGCTTTGACACTGATCCCCTGCCCGATTATTTGCGAGGATGGGGAAAATGTTGTGTCCGGAGATGGTCCATAATAGACCTAGTAATTCCAAAATAATTTAGACCAGCTTGGCTCTTTGTACAATAGTCCCTATTTAGATTTTAAAAATACAGAGGTAAGTTATGATACGTTGTTTTGAATTTGTTACATCTGAGGAAAAAATTACACACTATATAGATTTTTTTCCTTAGAAGTATTGATTAAATTATATGATATTCCCTTTCATCTCGTTAATACTTATTTTTTCTTCTGGCTGAAACATTTTTCTGGAGGTTTTAGAAGAAAGATTAAGAACAAAATAACACCATGTTTCCAGCAAAAAATTTGAAATGAGTCAGACTAGTAGAAAAGCCATTTAATTTGTAGGGCTAGATCATTAAGTGAAGTATTGGTTAAAAAAATGGATTGTTACATCAGGAAAAGAAATTCCCAACAAAATGCAGTAGTCAGCAAAAACAGAAGTGAAGAAAAGAATACTGACTTGAAAAAAAACACAAAAACAATGAAGCGACTGCTACAAGGATGTGATGGTTTTAGTAGCATTTTTATACTTGGTTTAACATTTTTAACAGAGTTAATGTAGCATTATATTAAAAAAAATTTTTTTCAACGTTTATTTATTTTTGGGACAGAGAGAGACAGAGCATGAACGGGGGAGGGGCAGAGAGAGAGGGAGACACAGAATCGGAAACAGGCTCCAGGCTCTGAGCCATCAGCCCAGAGCCCGACGCGGGGCTCGAACTCAAGGACCGCGAGATCGTGACCTGGCTGAAGTCGGACGCTTAACCGACTGCGCCACCAAGCGCCCCGTGACCTAATTCTTTAAAAAAAATCATTATTTTACCCATAATGAGGCTTATGTTTACACAGAGATCTACAAACTTTAGCCTTGGCTATTTTCTTTGATCAATATTTGGATCACAGTTTGGACTTTATTCATTCATTAAACAACTGAAATGATCAAGATCTTGCTAATGTTCTGTACTATAGGGTTACAGAGAAGAGGAAGTTGTCACAAGATTTCACAAATGTACATAAAGTCTAGAAGTATTCAAAACATTATATATATGTATATAAACATGTATATATGCATGCATGTATGTATGCAGTAAATCATCCTATGATAAAAAAGTGTTAGCAGTGGGATAGCAATCCACTGATTTAGCCATTAAATCAAATCAAGAGTTTAAGGAAATGTGTCAGGGACAGATAAAATTTTGGTCAGAATGTACAGCATTTATCCAGTTCGAAACTATGGTTGAGGGAATTCTGATTAAGGGTCTTTTTTTGTAAGGTGTAAAAAGCCAGAGGCGCCCCAATGTAGCATTATATTTAAACTACTTCCCAATCAACCAGAGGTTGAAGATATGCTCTCAAAAAGTACATCTTCCTCTTTTTATAGATGAGGAAGCTGAGGCAAAGAAAGGTTAAATGGCTTTATCACAAAGCATCATGCTGAGAAATTTAGGAATAAAATTTAATTTCCTGAACTTCAGTTTATGATTTACTCTACTGGATAATTAATAGACAGGCGTTGTATTTTTCATATGAGCTCTGCTGATCACTATGAAAGATTTATCATTTAAGTTCAACTGAAACACATTTTATTATGAGTCCTTTAATTCTTCTGTTACTGATGTAATTAAATGGTGCTTCTGTAGCGAAGCCCAGGGGCGCTCAGTGATTCCTTTTATTTATTTATTTTTCCTTAACAAACAGTTCCTTTTATCTTCCCTTTTAAACAACTATTTTTACCGACACATTTCATAGCCTCATGTGTGCTCTACTGACTGTAACCTAACAAGAATTGATGAAATTCATAACACGAATTGATAAATTCCAGACTTGACTTTGTGTGTTCAGTAATCAGTGTGCTAGGACTTATGCCCACAACAACCATCACATATATTATTTTTATAAAATGAATCATATTACAGATAGTCTTAGCTGTTTTTCTGCCATATTTTGCAGCTCAAAAATCATTTAGATTAATTCAGAGTTTTGAATTCAAAGAGGTTAAAGCCGATCAATATAGTGAAACTGAGTTTAATCATTTTGGCTGTCCAATCCTGATGTGGATTTCAGTACCTAGAGCAAAAGACCTCTCTTATGAGTATTTTCTAATGATAACTCTGCTGACACTAATTACCTTAATTTATTGTTTGATCTCTCACTATATTGAGTGAATTGCCAAAATGTATTAATCAAGCAAATATTTAATGTCAAGGCATGGTAACTTTGAATAAAAAGTATGATGTTTTTACTCTTAAGCAGAAAATGTTGTAGGATATTTTAAAATATATCAATAGCAAATTTGGGATGTGCCGTTTCTAGCCATGGGGAAAATAAGGCTTTATTCCTCTGGATAATTTCCATCAATATAAGCAATAATAAACATTAGTAATCACAATAGTTAATGCTGTTTACTATGTGCCAGGATCTGTTCTAAGTTCTTATTTATAATTATTCATTGAATCCACATAACCTCAATTTACTCACCCTTAAAAACTTTTCAGGTGCTTTCTATGCACCGGCTATTCTAGATTTTATAAATTACACTTGAAAAGCATTCGTTTTTTTCGTTGCTCACTGAGTGGCCTCCAGCCAGGGCCTCAACTGAGCCTGGGTCAGGATAGCATTTAAAAAAAACAGAAACAAAAACAAAAAACAAAGCCATATGACATCCCTAAGAATGTCAAATACTAGAATCCATAGATACAGGTTATAAATTAGCCATGCCTAAAAGGATGAGTGACATTTTAAAACCCTAAAAGAATGATGCCATTTTTGGTTCTGTGTGCGAGTGTCCATATTAAGAATGCTCAATCAGCAGTACAACCTACCCCATATCTATGTTTTGATTTGATTGAATGTTATGGCCTACTTTTTGGTGTTGTATTGTTGCCTGACATAGTTTATCAGCAAGAGCTAGCCTTTGATTTCTTGCTGCTTTTGAAAGCACTGGATTTGCAGTGTACTAGAATGTTTTCATTATGATGACCTTACCAGTGCAATCCTTTGGACTGCTTGCCTATGAGAAATGGTACAATCTTCCTGTCCCCAGCCATCCCTCTGGTCTGATCCCAGTATGAGAGCTGTACAGCTCCTGGCCTTGCAGACCACTAACCAAACTCATACCTACCTCATTGGGAAAGAAACAGATACTTTTTCTTTGACTCCTAACCATATGGCAGTCACCATGCAGAATGATTTATAGGCTTTATTATCTACATTTTACCAAGGATGCAATTCAAAGTACATGAATTTATAATTTTAAATACAAATCATCATCATCTTTTCTAATTAAGTTCCATTCTTTTATTTGCTCGAAGAGCTGACCAATAAATATTCTTTCATAGAATGGTTAGCTTAGAGGTTAATTAGAGAAACGTCTGGAACTGCGCTGTCCAATACAGTGGACATTAGCAACATGTGATTATTGAGCACTTGACATGTGACTAGACTGGACTTAACTGTGCTGTAAGGATAAAATATATACCAGATTTCAAAGACTTTGTATGAGAAAATAATGCACAGTATATAATTTGTAACTTTGTATTGATTACATATTGAAGTTATAATATTTGGTTAAATACAAAATATTACTAAATTAATTTTACCTATTTTTACTTTTTAAAATGTAGCCACTACAAAACTGTTAATTTTATATGTCACTTGCCTTATATTGGTATTGGACAGCACTGCTCTAGAATGTGAATGTGATTGCTGTCTTGAAAAGTGTAAGGGGAAGGCACAGGACCCAGAACCTTGGGTGTAGTTCCATTGGTGGCTGTGTCACTCATGAGCTAAAAGACCTTGGCCAAATCACCTGACTTCACTAAGTGTAGTCGTAATGTTGAGACCATGAATACCCACTCATAGTGCTATAGTAAGGAGTAAATTAGCCGAAACATGTGAAAGCAGGCTATAAAGAAATGTGGAAATGGAAGTGTCCACTCTCATGATTTGGTCTGATCTGTGAATCTTTACCTTTGCTTGTTTTAATTAGTGGAATGTTAATATTTATAATCCTAACCCAGTATTTCAAATGACATTATCATCAATACAAATCACTGAGTGGCATTCATTGATCACTAAGGAGTGATTTATATGTGTGGAGAAATCTCAAAAAGGTCATGATCTCACAGTTTGTGGGTTCAAGCCCCATGTTGGGTCTCTGCTGACAGCTCAGAGCCTGGATCCTGCTTCAGATTCTGTGTCTCCCTCTTTCTCTCTGCCACACCCCTGCTCACACACACTCTCTGTCTCATCAATAAATAAACATTTAAAAAAATTAAAAAAAGAGAATTGGGAAAATTCACAATGATGAAAAAGCAACTAGAAGTTATTGCACTAAAAATACATCAAGTAAAGATTTCATCATGATTTAGAAGGTTTTATTTTTTTTAATTGTTTACTGCTACATGACAGTATGTTTACATTTTCCACATATCCTTTCTACATAAGTGAGGAGATTCAATTTATAGCTCTATGAATTTAGCATTTGACAATGGTTCCTAGACAACTCATTGCTCAATACTGGGAGAGATTGCTGGTGCTATCTTCTTTGGAGGTTTTTAAAATAAGATAGATTTGGAGCACATGGGTGGCTCACTCGGTTCAGCGTCGGACTCCTGATTTCATCTCGGGTCATGATCTCACAGCCTCGTGGGTTTGAGCCCCACATCGGGCTCTGTGCTGATGGTGTGGAACCTGCTTGGGATTCTCTCCCCCCGCCACTCTCTCTCTGCCCCTCCTCCACTTGCACTCTCTCTGTCTCTCTCAAAATAAATAAATAAACTTTTAAGAAAAATATGATCAGTTCCCCTCTGAGGTATGTGTAGGCATAGACAAGCTGGAGGAAGGTCATGGAGACTCTAGTGATTTTTCATTATGCTCATTATTTTAGTACTCACATTTTTCAAAGATATTTTATGGTTTAAAAACCAGGAAGCAATTAAGAAAATCAAAATATTAGGGTTTGATATGACAACTTAATAATTACACAATGAGATTTTTGAATGATGAATGTTTATTTTCAAAAGATTTTAACTATTTGGAAGAGCTTTTATTATCCTCACACTCTGAACAGGTCCACTAGGTATACAGTATTCCAGGGTTCTAACTTGTGTCTCCTACAATTTTGAAGTCTCTTTCTTGGTAAAATCAAGAGGTAACTCTTCAAAGTAACTTGCAATTGATGTGGACATTGTGTAATACATATTTAAAAGAATTTTTAGAACTACCTATGAGAAAACCACATAGAAATAGAATTGGTTTTATTCATGTCAAAATATATGGCTTTTGCATAAGAGGAATTAATGTTTTCATTTCTTAAAATGCTTGACCAAAGCTTTTAGTCATTATGTTAGCATCTGTTGTTCCATCTGGAAGACCTAAAAAATCCAATGAATTATAAATGGACAGTTCAACATGAATATGCAAATTAAAGACATTTTATGAATTCTATGTAAGATGTAAGAAATAGTTTACTCTTGCCTTAACTAGAAGATCTTACTATATATTTCTTAATCATCTGTTGGGTTCAGCCTTGGGTTCTACTCCAATATATCAACTATGACTTCTTGGGATATAAACACCACAGATTCATTATGAACTTCATAGACTTTATTTCAAATTATACAGTATAATTTGCTTATCAGGGAAATAAAATAAATACAAATTAACATGTAAGAAGTATTATTTTATTTGTTTATTTATTTATTTATTTATTTTAATTTATTTTTTTTTAATTTACATCCAAGTTAGTTAGCATATAGTGCAACAATGATTTCAGGAATAGATTCCTTCATGCCCCTTACTCATTTACTTCATCCCGCCTCCCATACCCCCTCCAGGAACCCTCTGTTTGTTCTCCATATTTAAGAGTCTCTTATGTTTTGTCCTCCTCCCTGTTTTTATATTATTTTTGCTTCACTTCCCATATGTTCATCTGTTTTGTCTCTTAAAGTTAAGAGGTATTATTTTAAATATAGAAGTACTATCAGTAGTCACTCCTGTGTTGTGGTGTCAACAGAAAATTATGGAATTTTTAATGAGTCCTTACTATTAATGTTCCCTTAGAAAATTATGCTGTTTTCCATAATGCCATCTCTTGAAGGACACATTTGCTTTATTCACTAAACCTTGACACATACTCTAAATATGAATATAAATGCTACTGTTTCTATGCCCTGCTTTCTAAGTCTTGTGATTTCTATTATTTGTTTAAAATGTTTAGTTTTCAATATATCACTTAGGATCGCAAAGTACATACTGAGCTTTTTTTTTTTTTAATTGAGGTTTGCTTTGTCAAATTAAGGATGAAAGAATGACGCTGAAACATATGTCCTTTTTTAAAAAAATGTAAAAATGCATTTTAAACTTTTTAAGTGGAACCATGGCTTCTGAATGTCACGCACATGTCATGTTTCTTTTATGCATCAACTTTTATGAGTCCCCGATTAAAAATATAACCTGAAAACAGAATGTTTCTACTTAGATATTGTTGCTCTGGTGCTATTTAGCTAATCATATAACCCTTTCAGATAATGAAACCAATAGCACTTGTCAACACCAAACATGAAGGATGGGAGTGAAATAGCAGAGATGTGAAAAATATCCATTAACATGAAAGCAATATGTTATGGGGGCAGCAAAGAGGTAGTAGGCTATTCACTGTTTACTGGTTGGCTATGACATTGCTAAAATTAGATTAAAGCAAAAAAGCTTAGTACAAATGTAATGAAATAGTTTTGATGATATTTTCCATTTGGGGTATATAATTAGATCCTTTTATATTAATCTAATTTCTCTCTGAGTTAAATAAACTGAATAGTCTTGACCTACCTTTTTTATATGCTTTTTTTATTCAACAAGATCATTTGATAAACATTTTGTAAGAAATACAGTTACACTCAGAGCAACAATTGTGTACGTATACAAGCTATTTACACTGTATAAATGAATGTGCTCTATGGTTGTAAGATCTACATTTATTATTTTAAATAAAGTTAGAAGTTATAGAGAATTTCTACGCTGTTACCATTCAATGTATAGATTGGAAATAACAGAGTCAAGAGGTTCTTTACCCCAAATGCTTAGAGAAGTGCTTTTTGATGGCAGACAAGAGGCTGAAACAAAGGTAAGACAGTGAGTTTGAAGAAGAGGTAACAGATCTGAAATATACCTAGGTGTATCTCACATAATATGATTAGTTGTTACATGTGAGTATTCATGGAGTGGGGGCCTGGTTTTTGTCTGGAGGATTTGAATTTTGAGGGATTTCAAGATGAGCCTGTTTGAAGAGGAGTGTATTAGGTGGTTTTTGTTTGTTTTACTCCAAGTAACTAGTGACTTAAATAACAAAGACATACATTATGTTTTCTTTTTTAACATTTTATTTTATTTTTTAAGACACAGAGAGGGATAGAGCACAATTAAGGGAGGGTCAGAGAGAGAGGGAGACACAGAATCCAAAGCAGGCTCCAGGTTCTGAGCTATCAGCACAGGGCCCAACCTGGGGTTTGAACCCACGAAAGCGAAATGATGAGCTGAGCTGAAGTCAGACACTTAACCGACTGAGCCACCCAGATGCCCCATGTATTATGTTCTCTAACAAGAATTCCAGAAGTAGATAAGGCCCAGGACTGGTAATTCAGCAGCTACAATGACATTATCAGGTACAGCTTTTTTTTTCCTTTTTTGTCTTTCCTCTCTGCCATTCTCTGCAAATGACTTGACCTCTTCGCCTGGCTTCACAAATGGCATCATGTGTAGACCCCTGTGTCTACAGACAAAGAATTGGTCCATATTGTATTCCCTAAATAAGAGCAAGCACACTTCCAACCACCATCCTATTGTTAAAAATTGCCCATGGATAAACCAATCACTGGAAAGGGGGCCAAAATCACTGTCAATATGACTGTTTATGACCATTCAGGATTCAACCCTGCACTTAGAAGGTTCTCAGCCTCCCCATGAAGCACATGAGGACCTGGAGTAGGGTGAACAATATCAGGACAACAAGGATGGCAAGGATGGTGTGTGGGGGTGGGGTGGGGGGAGGGGTGGTTTGGAGAGGCTGCTAGATTTTGTGCCCAGAAAGTAGCAGTTAAGGTTTGGTAATGTTGGACTTGAGGTATCTATGGGATATCTGTTGGCAGGTTTTAGGAGATGATTGGAAATATGGGACAGAAAGGTGATAAGAATTTGGCATTAATCACACAGATGACACTTGAACCTATAACAGTGAATGGGATTATTCAGGAACAATGTATAGAGTAGAATGTTAGGTGTCAAAGGACAAAATGCTGCAAAGATAACAAAGATGTTGAGAAAAGGTGATTTTCCAGAGAAATAAAACTAGAGAGGCTGTTTTTATATGTGTGAAATACAGTTAAGTAAAAAAATACGAATTTGTTTGGTGGACTTTTCCATCCTCAGAAGTTCAACTAGGATCCCACATTTCTAATTCATAGGAATCCTAACATTTCCATGGTTTTTGTCTGTTTAATTTAGAAACATCTATAATGACCTGTTACTCTTACTCAAATCATTCCTCGTCATTGATTAAAGTCCAATTTAGTCTGAGAATTTGGTTTTGTTTGGCTCTACTCTGGTGTATAACCACATTCCTAGAAGATAATGGCAGAGGATTTCAGCAATTCTCCTGTAGTAGTGGCTAAGTCTTCCACTTGACTGCAGTTCTTGGAGTCACAGTTACCAATATACATGAAGCTCTGTGATATAAATGTATCAAGTATCCCATTAATTAGAATCTAAGATAGATTTTCATATACATGTTTCTGTACTTTGCCAAACAGTACTGGGTGGGAAAGAGTCTCCTTTCCTTCATATAGTTTGAGCTCTTGCTGGACAGCAGCTGCTCAGTCCCCTTGATCGATGCAGGGATTAGGGGCAGGGCTTCGTATGTAGTCACAAATTTACCTGTCATGTTTGTGCGTTTTTTGTTAATTGAATTTCTTTGGTAAAAACAGTCTGGAGTCAAGGATTTCCTTTTTACTGCTTTTTTTTGGAGTATAATTAAAATACAGTATAATGTTAGTTTCAGGTGTATAGTGTAATGATTCAGCAATTCTATACATTGCTCGGTGCTCATCATGATAAGGTACTCTTGGTCCCCTTCACCTGTTTTACCCATTCCAACCACCCACCTCCCCTCTGGCAACCCCAGTTTGTTGTCAGTATTTAAGATTCTGGATTTGTTGTTTATCTCGTTTTCTTTTTGTTTGTTTTGCTTCTTAAATTCCATGTGAGTTAAATCGTATGGTATTTGTATTTCTCTAATTTATTTCATTTAGTATTATACCCTGTAGGTCCATCCACATTATTGCAAATGGCAAAACCTCATTCTTGTTTATGGCTGAGTGTTACTCCGTTGTGTATGTATACTACATCTCCTTTATCCATTTATCTACTGACGTACACTTGGGCTGCTTCTGTATATTGGCTGTTGTAAATAATGCTGCAGTAAACATTAGGGTGCATGTATCTTTTTGAATTAGTGTTTTCATTCTGTTTGCATAAATATCTAGTAGTGGAATTACTGGGTCATATGGTGATTCTTTAGTTGATTTTTTGAGGTCCTCCTTGCTGTTTTCCACAGTGACTGCACCAGTTTACATTACCACCAACAATATGTGAGGGTTCATTTTTTCCCACATCCTTACCAACACCTGTTTTGTTTTGTTTTGTTTTGTTTTGTTTTGTTGTCTTTTTTTTGGCATTTTACAAACCTCCTCAATATCTGAGGTTTTTTCAATTTAAATTCAAGTTAGTTAACATGCAGTGTAGTCTTGGCTTCAGGAGTAGAACCCAGTGATTCATCACTTACATGTAACACCCATTGCTCATCCTGAAAAGTGCCCTCCTTAATGCCCATCACCCATTTAACTCACCCCACTCCTCCCTCACCCCCATCAACCCTCAGTTTGTTCTCTGTATTTAAGAGTCTCTTATCATTGGCCTCCCTCTCTGTTTTTATCTTATTTTTCCTTCCCTTCCCCTATGTTCTTCCCTTGTGTTTCTCAAATTCCACATATAGATGAACTCATACGATATTTGTCTTTCTCTGACTTATTGATTTTAGGCTTTCTGAGAGGTGTGAGGTGATATCTCATTGTGGTTTTGATTTACATTTGTGTGGTCTGGTGATGTTGAGCATCTTTTCATCTGTCTACAGGCCATCTGAATGTCTTCTTGGGAAAAATGTCTATTCAGGTCCTCTGCCCATTTTTTAACTGGATTATTTCTATTTTTGGTGTGAGTTGTGTAAGTTCTTTATATATTTTGGATATTAACTTCTTATCAGATGTATCATTTGCACATATCTTCTCCCATTCTGTAAGCTGACCTCCTCTGCAGTCAAAAATTTGCATGTAACTTTTGACTCCCCAGAAACTTAACTACTAATAGCTTACTGTTGACTAAAAGCCTTACCAGTAATATAAATTGTCAATTAGCACATATTTTGTGTATGTATTGTATACTGTATTCCTATAATAAAGTAAGCTTGAGAAAAGAAAATCACAAGAAGATGGGGCATCTGGGTGACTCAGTCGATTAAGCATCCAACTCTAGATTTCAGCTGAGGTCATGGTCTCATGGTCATGAGATCGAGCCCCATGATGGGCTGTTTGCTGGACGTGGAACCTGCTTAAGATTCTCTATTTCCCTCTCCCTCTGCTCCTCCCTTGCTCTCACTCTCTGTCTCTGGAAGAAAAAGAAAGAAAGAAAGAAAGAAAGAAAGAAAGAAAGAAAGACCCAAGAATAAATATATTTATAGTACTTTAGTGTAAAAACTGTATGTACAAGTAGACCTGCGCCATTCAAATCTGTGGTGTTCATGAACTGTATACCTCCCAGCCCCTATTGCTTCTAGGTAAAGCCACATGACTAGTTCTCACCAATGAAGGGAAAGGAGGAACTGTCACTTCAGAGCCAAAGTAGTGAGGAAATGAATATTCTTTCTCCTGTTCTTACCACAGTAATTGCTTAGAGACAGAGAATGCCTAGGCCCCATTGGAGGGAAAGAGCTCTTATGGCTAAATCACATCATGGGCGAAAGCTAATCACTGACCAGAACAATTCTCATTGCATGCTTCTGTGAGTGAGAAATGACCATCATTTAAGTTAAACCACTAAAATCCTGAGGTTTACTCTTACAGCTGCTAGCTTTTATCCTAAATAACACAGGCACATTTTGGTAATGCAAAGTCATTTGAATAAAAGATGATTATTGTCAAGTTATGAAAGATCTGAAATGCAAACTGCTAAGCTGTACTCCCACTTTCCTGTCTGAATACCTCATTCTATACTTATTCTCCATCTGCTTTGCACATCCATCAGATCTCTGCATGTTCAGAGTCTACCTGTCTTTCAAGGTGCAAATCAAAAACCCATCCCCTCCAGTCAGCCTTCAGTGCTTTCCTCCTAGCTCAGGACAGTCCCTTCTTCGCTAGAGGTCAGATTGCTTCTGACGTTGTTTCTTCTATGCTTATTTGGCTGTTGGGCTATATTGACACTCTTTTTCAATGGCCTCTAACTTACTTGAGGTAAGGCTTCATCTTGTCTATTTTGGTTTTATCAGTAATTCTGCATTATTTAGTACATAGTATTAGATGATTAATGAGCAGTTTTTGAAATGTTGAATAAACAAAAGCTAAATTGGGTATGTATTTAATGAATGTATTCTAAATAATTCAGCTACATGTTATTTTAGTGTTAATCATAAACCTGTTATGTAAGTAATATTTTACAGCTTTCAGCTTATACATAAAATAAGTTAAAATGTAACTATTTTGTTTAAAATTCTTTTTATAGTCATTATTATCAAATTAATCTATAATAATCCCAATGAGCTATAATAGCGGTTGTTTTCTTCATAGTAATTCAAATGATATCATTTTCTTTTAAAGTAAGTACAATATACTTTCTTATATAGGGTCAACTGAAGTGTTTTTAAAAGCTTGTAGAGTCTGGAGGTTCATTTACTTTTTTCCCCACTATTTTTATTTCAAGTTTCTATTTAAATTCCAGTTAGTTAACATATAGTGTAATAATGGTTTCAGGAGTAGAATTTAGTGACTCATCACTTAGATACAACACCCAGTGTTCATCCCAACGCATGTCCTCCTTAATGCCCATCGCCCATTTAGCCCATCCATCACCAACTTCCTTCCATCAACCCTCAGTTTGTTCTTTATCATTAACAGTGTGTTTTCTGGTTTGCTTCTCTCTTTTCATTTTCCTATGTTCATCTGTTTCGTTTCTTAAATTCCACATATGAGTGAAATCGTATGGTATTCATTTTTCTCTGACTGACTTACTTCACTTACCATAATACCCTCTAGATCCATCCATACCATGGCAAATGGCAAGATTTCATTATGTTTTTATGGCTGAGTAATAGTCCATTGTGTGTGTATCTATCTAGTGTGTGTGTGTGTGTGTGTGTGTGTGTGTGTGTGTGTGTTTACCATATCTTCTTTATCCATTCATCAGTCAATGGACATTTGTGCTCTTTCCATAATTTGGCTATTGTTGATAATACTGCTGTAAACATCGGGATGTACCAATTCATTTATAAGACACATAGTAAAATAGTTTAAAGCTGGAATCTTCCAAACGTAACATGAAAAAATAAATAGAATACCGAAACAGCTTGGAAGACTAATGCCAACAGAAGACATACCCCCTAAAAAGAAGAGGATAACAGAAAAATAAATAAATACATTTGAGAAAGGAGGTAGAAAGGGAGGAGAGAGAGTGAAAAAGAAAAATATGCCTGGTCTTCTTGTAGAGGGAGTGTTTCTTAAGCATTAATCGTGGAGAGTAAGAGAGAGAGAAAGAGAGGGAAAGGGAAAGGAAGAGAGGGAAGCAAGGAAGGAAACATTTGTTACTAAGCTGTCTCTTTGCAGTATTATCTGTAAGGTGCAATATTAGAAATACTTTAAATGTTTAGAGAGTGAAAAGGAAAGGGACTTATCAATTATGTGAGGTAGTGCCATATAGTGGAAAGAGTCTGGATCAGAGCAAGGTGACATTACATTATGGTCCTGTTTCCAAGCTGGTTTAGGCCAATATTTTTAACCCAGACTTGTATCTTAGGGAACTCTATGACTCCTTCCAGGGCTAAAGTTTTCTAATGCAATAAAACGTTTAACAGTTAACACTATTCTGATATTTGCAAGTTTCCTGAATAGCATCTCTTCATCGTGTGGGGGAGGGCAACGCTATTCTTAAAAGAACAGACTCTCCAAAAGCCAATAAACCATTACTATTCTTTCAAGAAATGCTTATTGTGTGGATACTAATCTAAACCAGGATTTTTTTGTTGTTCCTAAAATGATACCATGGGCAAGTTAACTATTCACAGTTACTTCCTTTAGTCTAACTCAAATTGTGATGAGAGTTGAATTATATTTAGACACCCAGCACAGTACATAGCATCTAATAGACTCTCGAGAAAAGCTTGTTTCCTCCCTCTGGCGTATAAAATATAAAAGAACAACCAAATGAAAAACTAAAAGCAGCAATAAGTTAGCTACATGTCTATCCTTGTACCTTGTTGTTTGACACCAGAATGGTCACAGTCAGTTTTCATTACTGTGATACAAACTGTAATAAAATTATATTTAAAGAATTATATAAGAGAGAAAAAATCAGTTAGTATTCCCTGGTTAATTTCAGACATAATAATTATGTAAATTGGCTGTTATTAAGTAAACATCTCTTTAATGCAGATGAAAAGAGGATTGTGCTGCTGCTTCTTATGATGATGATGAAAACTAGCCTTTATGAATGCCTTCTGTATGCATGATTATAAGTACTTTGTATATTTTATCTGATTTAAACTGTATCATACATGACATAATAGTTTAAAGTCACCTGTTTGTTGACTGTGTTTTACTGTCTACTGCCATTTGATGGATTCTGTAGATGTACTAAGTCCATTCTTCATTTCCTTTATAAAAACCAAGTTATTATTTGTGTAATGTTCTAAGCACTATGATAAATCAAAGAATGAAATAGGCAGAGATCTCCTGGGGCAGTTGCATTGAGCAGAAGAGATAAATTATGCATGTAATAAGATGCAAAATAAAAAGTGCAGTGTGAAAGAAATGGATCATAAACAGTGGTAGGAATTCAGGGGTGGTCATAGAAAGTTTCCTGCACAAGTGGAATTTGAAGTTCTCCTTCAGGGAGAGCAAGAATTTGAATATGAAGGTGCTAAAAAAATTTTTTTAATCTGAACTTGATAAGGACTTTATTTAGATGAATTATTACAAAGAGTGGGGCAGTTGCAATAGAAGGAGGACTATTGTGATAGAGAGACCATTTTGACCATAAGACCTGCACACCTCTCAGGGATTAGGCAAAAAGACTTTTTCTTTTACATAGAGGAGAAAACAGAGCTAGCAAGAACAGGGTGTAGGGAGGTGGTGTGAACAGAAATGGCATGATGGGAAAGCAGATCAGAGAAGGGTTTACCCTGAGGCCAGCCTACACTGTGGAAGGGCTATTAAGAAATGGCTTAGTGGGGCGCCTGGGTGGCGCAGTCGGTTAAGCGTCCGACTTCAGCCAGGTCACGCTCTCGCGGTCCGTGAGTTCGAGCCCCGCGTCAGGCTCTGGGCTGATGGGTCAGAGCCTGGAGCCTGTTTCCGATTCTGTGTCTCCCTCTCTCTCTGCCCCTCCCCCGTTCATGCTCTGTCTCTCTCTGTCCCAAAAATAAATAAATGTTGAAAAAAAAATAAAATAAAATAAAAAAAGAAATGGCTTACTGATGGCTCAGGATGATGGTAGGTCAAAGTTGGGGGGCCTGCGGGAAGGAGAGAATCTTAACCAAATTATAGCTAACAGGCATTTTGTTCTGGCTGATCAATGGGGACAGCAGTTTAATCATTTATGAAGCAAAGATGGGAATTTGGAGGGTCTGTGTCTGGCCTTGTCATAGGTAAACAAAGGAGCATCCCTGAGTTTTATGTAAGTCATATGGGGAAGTGTGGGTTTTTATGATAAGCTGTTGCCTAGAATACAAAAGGAGGGGGAAATTTCTTAAACTTTGCTTTTTTCTAGGATCATAGGTTTTGGGTAAAATTCAACATTGTCAGCGATGTGGGAATAATGAGGATTCCCTAATGAATGAGTTGTGCATGGGAAGGGTTTCAGTTAGTCAGGAAGTCAAGATTTTGAAAGATTGCACTAATAAATAATAATAGTAATAGCACCTTATATCTGTGAACTCATTTAAATAATCGTCACAACCATCCAGTGACATGGGTACAATTATTCTCCCATTTTATAGGCAAGGAATTTGAATTCCTTAAAGGTAGGTAACTTTGTCACTGCTAGTAAGACATACATCTGGGGCTGTGACTCATAAAGCCCTGGTCTCCCAGTAGCTGACCCAACCTCTTTTCATTACTTCGAACTATTCCTTTAACCCAGAGAGAGAGAAGGGATAAAACTCCTGGAATAAGGGAGACGGGACCTACGGTGATTTCCCCATTTCCAAAAACAATGGACTCAACAAATACATATATATGAGAGACGTTATGGGACACTAAAGAAAGAAGATTGTAGAATACTAGAAAATACAAATTTGGGTACAGCAGCAGCCAATGGAACTTCACAAAAGAAAATGACAATCAGGGAAGATTCTGGATGCAGAGAATAAAAAACCTCAGCTAGTCAGGACAGAAGGGGGCCTACTGCTTTGTGTGCTTTCTCTTTGTGTGGGAATGAGGATATGCATGGACATTAGGGTCAATTTAACACTGTCATCTTTGTCGGCCCAGGTTTCCAAGCTTCATTCCGCCATGGGTGAGATTATGGCAGGCCTTGAGGTATGAGCAGTAGGTGGAAAATGCCTACTGCTTTAGTCCTTAAGAGCATCTCTGAGCTACAAATCAGGCATCCCCACTAGTACAATTTAGCCTTCCAGAGTTAAGAACAGTTGCTTAATCCAACAGGCATTTACCTGTCCTTCCCTTAGCCAGCTACATTTGCGTTCATTTCTACTGTTCACAAGTACTATTGTTTTTCCTAATGATTATCTTGTGATTCAGTACATTTGGTCTAATCAGCCAGGGAATACATAACACATGGTGGAAAATTTTACTGAAAATATTGGTAACTATTTTGACACGTCAAGAATTGAATGAAATTCATGTAGAGAACATAGTTTATATAGCAGTGCTGATTGCTACAACCAACAGAGATTTTATTGGAAATGTAATAATAAAAGCATTTAACTTCTGCTGCGTGCATTCTATGCGTCTGGACCAATGGTAAGCACCTTCACATCCTTATTTCTTTTCATCTTCCTAGGCACCTATTAGTCAGGGATATGGTTTCTGCTTTATGGATGAACAAATTAAAGTTAAAAGAATTTAATCACTATGCTCATGAGTTTGTACTTTAATCCTTAGAGCCCAGTTTTGAACCTAGACCTCTTTGATTTAAAAAATGTTCTAAACTATTCTGTGAATCAATCACTCACATTTTTAAGGCTGATCAATAACAGCTCTGCTGCCTAATAGCTGTGTGACCTTGGGGAAATTATTTAACTGCTCTTTGACTTTGTTTCTTAATCTGAAAAGTGAGGGCAACCATGTCTTCATCATAAGATCGTTGTGAAGATTAAATAAATAATATGTGTAAAGTATTTAAAAGACCTACATAGCCACCATTTTCATATACATTAGCTGTGGTTATTGATGATGATGATTGAGATGACAGTGAAACCGTGTTCTTTCTTAAAAACTCAGAGTGAATAGCCACACTCAGTGTCTCAGTGTGACTTTGTGTGCTCCAGCAGTAGGATTGATTATATTTGTGTACATATTCTTTGTTTCCCCATACTCTTGTACCAGCTTAATTTAAATAAAAACCACAGGGAATTAGGAGCATTGGTTTACTCACAATTGCATTCACATGTAATTTTTTAAAACATAAATTGAAAAAACTCCTTTGTGTCTATGTTTGAACTTCTCTGACTTTCTAAAATAAAATTTAGATTCGATCTCAGAGGACAGGGTGGCATCTTTGACAACTGGATTTTAGGAAACTTAAAAAAACAAACAAACGGGATTTGAAAAGCCAACATAACATTGAAGAGGAAGAACAAATCTGAAAGCCTGATACTATAGGACTTTGATACTTACTTACTCTTTGGTATGTATTTACCCAGAGGAGTTGAAAACTTTTGTCCACGTAAAAGCCTACACACACATTTTATACCAGCTTTATTCATAATTGCCAAAAATTGCAAGCAACCAAGACATCCCTTCAATAGGTGAGTGGATAAATAAACTGTGGTACAGTCAGATGATAGAACATTATTCAGTTCTAAAAGGAAATTAGCTATCAAGCCACAAAAAGACATAGAGGAAACCTAAATGCATATTACTAAGTGAAAGAAGTCAGTTTGAAAAGGGTACATA
The DNA here is from genome assembly GCF_014898765.1 of Herpailurus yagouaroundi. Classification (NCBI taxonomy): domain Eukaryota; kingdom Metazoa; phylum Chordata; class Mammalia; order Carnivora; family Felidae; genus Herpailurus; species Herpailurus yagouaroundi. The sequence continues at coordinate 7,722,597 of NW_024420586.1, forward strand.
CTATATGATTCCATCTATATGATATTTTGGAAAAGGCAAAACTATGGAGACAGTAAAAAGATCAGTGGTTGCCAGAGTTAAGGGTGGGGAGCTAGAGGTGAATAGACAGAGCACAGGAGTTTTAGGGCAGTGAATATTCCCTGTATGATACTATGTTATACATTTTTTGTGTGGTTTCATATTTTTATTTAAATTCTAGTTAGTTAACATAAGCTTTGTTATACACCGGTCCAAACTGATAGGATGTATAACACCAAGAGTGAACCCTAAGCTACGCTATGGACTTGGGGTGATTATGATGTGTCAGTGTAGGTTCATGTTGTGATAAGTGTGCCACTGTGGTGGGGGATGTTGTTGATGGGGAGGCCGCGCATGTGTTGAGAGAGAGGGTGTATGGGAAATCTCTGTACCTTCCTTTCAACTTTGCTCTGAGCCTAAAACTACTCTTAAAAAATAAAGTCTTTTATAGCAAAATAAGTAAAGAAATTACATATCATTGCCCTGGTGTAAAGAATCAAGATTACTAAAATGCAAGAAAAATTTACTCATATTTCCCATTTGTATGGAACATAGAGATATTAACACTGTCTTGACTTACTTGCTCCCTATGGTGGTCAGGCTGCATGGAGCCTGAGCTGAGCCTGAGTTTTCTCATCTAAAATATATGTTGATAGGTGTGCATTGTGATTAGAGATCAAACAGGTCAACAAAGAAGTAGCAGGGAAAGGACTGAGGTGCAGAAACAAGGTTCTTTCTTAGAAATTCAAAGATAGATTGAAGTAAAAGTCACTTAAGGTTGTGATGTGTTTGAATATTGGTAGTAGTGCTATGTGCCTCAGCACAGGCTTTAAATAGCCCTTGGAGTTTGTGACAACTTTATGCTCTGATAAGTATGTATTTGTAGATAATTCAGTCTGAGATTAAAGGTTTGCAGCAGGGGGATGAATGGATAAAGATGCAGTATGCATATACAACGGGATATTACTTAGCCATGAAAAGAATGAAATCTTGCCATGAGTAATGACGTGGATGGAACTAGGCAATATTATGCTAAGAGAAAGAAATCAGTCTGAGAAAGACATACCGTACCATACCATACCATATGATTTCACTTATATGTGGAATTTAATAAACAAAACAAATAAGCAAAGGGGGAAAAAGAGAGACAAGCCAAGAAACAGACTCTTGAAAACAAACTGTTACTAGAAGAGAGGTAGGTGGGGGAATGGGTTAAATAGGTGATGGGGATTAAGGAGGGCACTTGCTGTGATGAGCACCAGGTTTTGTATGAAAATGTTGAATCACTATATTGTACACCTGAACCTAATATATTGTATGTTAACTGGAATTTAAATTAAAAACTTTATTAAAATGTTGCCAACAACAACAACAACAAGAAAAAGGTTTGCAGCAGGGGTTGCATAAGATATTGTGAAAATGGTATTGAACGTGATCTTAAATATCTTATTTTTTAAAATTCTGAGTTCAGTTCAAGTGTAGAAATCTTCATAGTCACAAAGGTCAGCAGTGAAACCTTCTCATCACTGCTCAGCACTGACGAGCGTTTCATACACATATATACCCTCCCATCTCTTTCATCCATCAGCCAGTCCTTGGTTCTCTGCTGTCACTTTTATAAACATGCATGCACACACGCTCACATTCATACTCACACACTGACAATCCCAGACATAAGCCCTTATTGCTTTAAATTACTTTTACTTCTCAGAAGTATGAAGATCATGCATCAGGCAGACTGGAAGTTCTTCTGATGCTCAGATTCAGCTATTTTCATCACTGATCTACTTCACTAAGAACAGATCTCAGAGAATTAAATATTTTAAATATAAAAAATTAAACTAAATTCATTTAGGAGTCCCACTATATCCTCTTTGTAGCTATGACGTTTATTTCTTGCTGCCTTGCGGCTGAGCATATAAGAGCAAATAGTGGCCTCTCTCTCCAGTCCATACCGACTAGAAAAATGATCACACAAACAACTACTGATTTGTGCTTGGTTAACAAGAAAATATTTCCATTCTAGAACACAAAATGAGTAAAAACAATCTAATTCTGTTTAAGGATGATACTGATTTCTTCTGTATCTTTGAAACAAAAAAATAAGTAAGATACAATTTATACAACCACAGGTTTGAAGAAATTGGGTCCTGAATACTATGATCAGGGCATCTTTCTGTTGCCACCTTCCCTACCTCAAAACGATTCTCCACATTGTGAAAAACAGATGCTTAAAAGCCATCAGTAACTCACTCCACATTACTCAGAGTCCCAAATCTTTAGTTGGTTTATCAAACCATCAATCATTTGTCCTCACTCACACCCCATCTCCCTTACAAACTACGAGTTTGTGTTCTCGTAGTGTCAAGGCACATCTGTTTCACACACTTTTATAGTTATATATTTATCTTCAAAACTTTTTTTAACATTTATTTTTGAGAGAGAGAGACAGACGGACAGACAGAGTGTGAGCAGGGAAAGGGCAGGGGTGGGGGACACAGAATCCGAAGCAGGCTGCAGGCTCTGAGCTGTCAGCAGAGGGCCCAATGCAGGGCTCAAACCCACGAACTGTGAGATCTGACCTGAGCTGAAGTCCAACGCTTAACGAACTGAGCCACCCAGGTGCCCCTATAGTCATATATTTAAAGTAATGTCTCTCAGACTTTGATATGCATAAGAATTATGTAGAGATCTTGTAAAAATGCAGATTGTGATTCCGGCTGATGCGGTTGCTGCAGGCCCCAGACCACACACTAAGTAACAAGGGCTTAGAGTCTATCTGCTTCTCTGGACCTGGGGACAGGATCCTCAGAGCCTGAATCACAGCAGGCCCTGAATTAACAGCCACTGAATGAATTTCAAAAGCAACAGAATCTCGACAATATAACATTTTCATTTTAAAATACAAGCAGTGCTTACAAATAACCATTTGAGAAGAAGAAGAACTTTGTTAACTTCCTTCCCTCCTTCTGTATCTTGGTACATCCATCTGTTCTTCCTGTCTCTTTGCCTCAAAGTTCACTGGTATGTGGAATTTCTACCCAATCCCCTGCTTTTCCTGTATTCCTTTTACACCCTGGAGGCATTTTCAATGATAGCACTTCTGAAAATAAAAAGTAAAGGAAGCCAGCATAGAGAGATGAAGAAAAATGAACCTCTGTTCTCCTCTTCAGATACCAGTTGAGTTACTTTCTTGTTTCTCCCAGTCTAACCTCTTTGGACCCCATCAGACCATTTATCAAAGAATCCCAAACACATCCCTAGACTCCACTTTGGTATTGTAATGCTCAACACTGGTGTCTGTATGTTCCTCGGGAATGGAAATGAACCTTTTATCAGTCATTTATTTATAGAAAGACTTGTCTTTTAACATCTAAGTAAAGATTTGATCATGTTTTGAGCCTATAAATGTATTTTTAGATGCATACTTACCCAGGGCTTGGGGGAGAGAAGGCATGTAGTCATTTTGTTCCAAATGCTTATAGTTGGGTGTATTGTGAAAATGGAAAAATGAAAATTGTCATAAACTCCCTTTGGTCCCCTTACCACCTATATACCCAGCCCTTGTCTCAAACACTTGGAGCAGTCACTGTAGCAAAGGAGGAAATTGGTGAAAACATTTTATGAGATAATAATTTTCCTACCAGGTGGACTGTCTTTTAGTAGTACAGGCACTGCTCTTCTCCTGTTAGGGTTAGACATGCTTCCAAGCAGACAAAAACCATCAAGTAAAGCATTGTTTCAGGGAGATAATACGTACTCAGAAACCTTGACACTTGTAGTTTTAGGAAACCATAGATTGACTTTTCTACTAGGACGTACAAATCTTTGTTGGGCTTCAAACTTATTTAATGTCCAAAGGAATAGTATAAGAAAGAAGGTTAATTAGTCTGGATTTCTCTGTAAAACTTACGGTATAACTTACAAAGCATATGCTTTCTATCCTTCTCTCTCTCTCTGGGATGTAGTCTATATCTACATGATAAGTAAAATGTGTACTTGTATTTCTGTATCCATATATCTAATTCATATCTTCCATGTTTGCATTTCATGTATATAGGTATGTGTATATGTGTATACTCTATATTTTCTTTTTTTAATTTTTTTTTTTTTTTGAGAAATAGAGAGCATGAGTGGGGCAGGGGCAGAGAGAGGGAGACACAGAATCTGAACCAGGCTACAGGCTGTGAATTGTCAGCACAGAGCCCGATGCGGGGCTCGAACTCATCAACTATGAGATCATGACCTGAGCCGAAATCGGACACTTAACCTTTTGAGCCACCCAGGAGCGCCTATATTTTCATTTCTTGACAGCTGAGGTATGAAAGATATCAGAAGAAAACCTCTTGGTAAATGTGTAGATTTGGCCACTAGCAAGATATTAGACATAATATAAATTTCATACTAAAAATGCCATCCCCCAAATACAAGGAGAATAGAACAATTATACCAGGGTGTGAATTCTAGCAAATAAAAGAAGTATCTGCATGATCTATATTTCTAATTATCTGACAGAGTGCTGTTAATAACTTTTCTGGAAGCCACAAGCACAGCAGTAGCACTTAATTATGATGTAGTCTTAAAATATAACACAATGCACTTTTTCTATGGCCTTCAAGATCACATTGGCAGCAAAGCCTACCATAATGAACTGTCCCGAAGCCTCAAGATGCTGTTTTCAGCAATTTTGCGTTTGAGTATTCAGATTCTACAGTGTGAGAAATCTGACTTGAATGTGCTCCGCCACAGTAACTTCAGAATATTCACATTTTTCCTTTTCTTCATTTAAGGCCAGGTTCATAAAAAAGCATATGGAATATTGCACATAAATAGCTATCGTGAGCTAAGAACTGGATACAACCTCAAGATTATTCAGGACAGGCTGATGATTATTTTGCCCAGTGGATTTCTTTTTGCTGCAACACACACATTAAAAAAGGGCCTTCACATTTCCCATGGTTCTCAGTGGTGAACTCACCAGCCCATAATTAGCAGCGCACAGTTATTCAATCATCTGTTTGCAGTCAAGAAAATACATCATTCGTTTTCTTTTGATATTTTGTTTCACATCATGTAAGCGTATGTCTAAAGCATTAATAAAATTGTAAATTACACATTTGAAGATTAGATCAGAGAAAATCTCTTAAACATTCTGGCATTCTCTGTAATTTTGTTCCTTTTGCAGATGTTGGACCCATTTTGCTACTTGTTTCATTTTAATCTGAAAAAGTCCACCAAAAGAGAGAAAAGGAAAAGTTAAGTCTTCCTAAAAAGGACTATTATGCTAAATACTAACTACCAGAATAAGCCATCATTCATGGGAATTAGAAGGAGCCCCCTTAAATGTGCCTATGCTATTTTTTAAGATTTAAGATCTTTTACTTCAATTTTAATTCACCACTAACCTGTGTCACTTTTTAAAAATTATAGGAATTTTTTCCCACTCAGTTTTTTTTTTTTAAATATATCAAGTGAGCACTTAACTGCTCTTTTTGGAGTCACTCTAGGGTGTTGCATTAATTTTAGCTGTAGGATAACAATGAAAATAATTTCAGTTAACCACAAGATAACTTGGGGCCTCATAAATGAAAACACTTTTCTGAATGCTAATTGTTGAAGATAGCCTTAACGTTCCCTCAGCTTGACTAACTTGAGACAGACTGCTTCATGGTTATAGGCCCCTCATCTCCCTATTCTTAGAGCATTAGCTTTAGAAATCTTGAAATTGTCAATTCTTCCCTGCCCCTTTGAGGTGTAAATCATCTCCTAGGCTCTTGCCAGTTTTGTATCTCAGGGATGTCTTTCTCAAAGACTTGGGAGCCTTCCCTTTGATATGTCATCATTAAGGGAGCTAAGGCACCCTCTCTCTAGAGTTCATGAGGGAGTAAGAGTCTAACTTTAATAGATAAATGCCAATTAGCAAACACAGATAGCCTAATCACATTGATGGATCCCCTTTCCCGGTGTCCTTCAGTACTTTTCTACTAGCTCATCCCAGTGCTTAAAACCTCTTTCACCTTTTGTTATGGTGGAGTTGAGTTCTTTCTTGCCTACTGTGGTTGTCTTTCATAAAGTCTTCCTTGCCTGTTTAAGTCTGTCTGGTGCATTTTTCCTAAGACATTATTTAGACTTCAAGTTTCCTGTAAGGAATCTGGATCAATGTAAATAGATTTTTTAAAGGGTTTTAATGAATATTCTAAGACCTAGAAATGCCTTATCTACCTGCAATTACTGTGTCTTACCCTTTTAAACCATACTACATTTTTTGCCTACTTTTATCATTCTTGGTGGAAATATTCCTAAAATATAATAAGCCTATTTTTTTCTCAACATGAAGACAACTTTGTTTCTCACAGTGAAAATTGTTGTGTTTATGTGTGTGTGTGTGTGTGTGCGCGTGTGTGATTAAGCAAAACTACACGTGTTAAAAATGCAAACGGTGAAAACCAGAGGTTAAAGGAATGTTTCCCAGCCTTTTCAGAAAGGCTGAGATTCTAGCCACCCTCCCCCATGAGATTTTAAAACCATGGATATATGGTATATCTGTTTATATACTGTGGTTTTTGGAATGCCATAAACCACTGTAATAGCCAAGATTTCTTTGCCCCTCAGGAACCAGTTTTTGCACTCATGGGGTGATAATGCCTGCTGAAAATGAATGGATAAAGCACAAAGTAAAAATCACCTAAAATCCCACAACACAGAGGTGACTACTGTTTGCATTTAGACAGACATCCTTGCATATATCTTAATATTTTATATCCTTTCTTTTATTCATTCTTTTACTTCAATAGCATAATGTAGAAATATTTCCATATTAATTTAGACATCATCCTCTTCAAGTATGTCCCATAATTTATTTAATCGGTTACCTCTGGCACACCTTCTTTCTTTTTCTGTGTTGGAGTTTTAAGTAATGCTATGATCATTAACGTGTCACATCATTTTTACACATTTGATGAGTTTTTTTGGTTGAAGATAGCGTATGATAACTTTATGTAGAAAAATATGAAAAGTAGGCAAGAGAAAACAAACACATGATACCAGGATGTCTAAATGAACTAAACTACTATAAAAAATGCATAAAGATAACACATTCTTATAATGTATCTTAGATTGACAATGTTCTTTTAATTTGAGCATGATAAATGAGCTGAGTGCAGAAAAGAAGATTGCATTATATGTAAAATTTGGATGATGATATGTAGAATGTGTATTTTGTATATAATAAGGAAATAGTATGTAGAAGCTTTATATTTAACAACACAATATATTGTCTTGCATGTATAGTAAACCATTGCCCTACCACTCTTTCTTCCAAAAAAACTCCCCCAAACTGTTATTGGTGGGGAAAGGCGCATCTGTCCATAAAATTTATTTGTAAACACTTAGATTTTGTTTCTGTCCATATGTAACCATGTGGACATAGGCTGTCTATCATGTAAAGTAAGTAATTGAATTTCTCATTTTCTAAGCTCACAGTTTTATGTGTATTCATATCTTTCATTTGCCAGTTTTAAACTTAAATATATACTTCCATTTTATAAAACTAAAATAACCCTGTGGAAGATGTAAGCAACAGCATGCAAATGAGCTCTTTGGTGCTGTTCTTAGGCAGTATTTACTCACTGTTCACCTTGTTGTCTACAAACAGGGAAATGCATGATGTGATATCTTTAGAAATAATTTCTGGGGGCGCCTGGGTGGCGCAGTCGGTTGAGCGTCCGACTTCAGCCAGGTCACAATCTCGCGGTCCGTGAGTTCGAGCCCCGCGTCAGGCTCTGGGCTGATGGCTCGAAGCCTGGAGCCTGTTTCCGATTCTGTGTCTCCCTCTCTCTCTGCCCCTCCCCCGTTCATGCTCTGTCTCTCTCTGTCCCAAAAATAAATAAACGTTGAAAAAAAAAAAAAAAGAAATAATTTCTGAAGGTATAATTTCTGGACCAAAAAAGGCATGTCTGTTTATTTTTTGAAATAAAATTTCCAAACTATCTTCCAAAAAATCTTTGCCAGTTTACATTCCTTCATATTTTGCATGAGAAAACACTTGGGTAGTACCAATTTTTTAAATCTCTGCGACACTTATACACACAAGTGAATCCCCAATATTGTTTTCATTTTATATTATTTAATAACTAATTGGGTTGAGTTTTTTAATGAGAATATTGACTATTTGTATTTTTTTAATCTTTTTATTTTAAGTTTATTTATTTACTTTGAGACATAGAGAGGGAGAGAACAAGCAGGGCAGTGCCAGAAGGAGGGAGAAAGAGAGAGAATCCCAAGCAGACTCTGCACTGACTGCTCGGAGCCCAATGCGGGGCTCGAACCCACAAACCGTGAAATCATGGCCTGAGACGAAACCAAGAGTCGGATGCTTAACCGACTGAGCCACCCAGGTGCCCCTTGACTATTTGTATTTTGAAAAGAGATTTCTCTGATCTTAGAACTTTCAGCAGGTTTTTTTTTCTTTCTTTTTCATTTCTTATTAAACATATTATTACCCACAATATAATCATCATGTGTAATAATTTACTGTAATTTTACAGTCATGCTTGTGGGAACTCTATAGGACTCTGTGTCCTTTCATTTTACAAATGATTTTGCTTCCTTCTAAATTTACTCTTAAGTGTAAACGAAGTTTATGACAACTGTAGATATATTGATGTATATGACTTATTATTCATACATATTACTATTCTTAAAATATATTTAATAATTTATGCAGAGGTGTTCAGAAAAATAACATTTAAAATAATTGCAGTTCTTTCATGATCACAGGTATTTTTTATATATTTAAGGAGAACTCTAACATTCTCATACATTTTTTCATACTGAAAGTTAGAAGCTTCTCAATTCCCTTCACTTCTTACTTTTTCTCTATGGACTTTGAACTGACATATTTGACTTTTTTTCATCTTTATCTTTTTTAAAAGTGTCATTAGACTGAGACAATATAGCATTTTTCTCTAAAGTGGTACTTTTATTTTTTTTTTTAATTTTTTTTTCAACGTTTATTTATTTTTGGGACAGAGAGAGACAGAGCATGAACGGGGGAGGGGCAGAGAGAGAGGGAGACACAGAATCGGAAACAGGCTCCAGGCTCCGAGCCATCAGCCCAGAGCCCGACGCGGGGCTCGAACTCACGGACCGCGAGATCGGGACCTGGCTGAAGTCGGACGCTTAACCGACTGCGCCACCCAGGCGCCCCATAAAGTGGTACTTTTAAAACACATCTTATGGAAAGACGAATGTCACAGAGATGACAAGGAGAGTGTAAGCACACACATGGCTCTGCTTCCACTTAGGCTCATTTCACTTATTTTTAGGGGCTCATCATGTGAAGCAATACCTGTCTTCGTATGGGCACATTTTTGTTTTATGCCAACCACTGCCCATTTCTCCAAGTTAATTAATAAGACTTGTTACTGATACAGTTTACTCCAATGCTCATGTAAATTCTGATGTTTCCCCAGTATTTTGAATGTGATAATCCATACCCAGAAAGGAAAATGAAAGCCAGTAATTGTGCTTTGGTTTTGATGACACTTTTTTGAGAATTGTCTAAATAAGTTGACAGGATTTCATTAAACCTTATGGGGAATGAGGTACTGTTGCATAGGTAAACCTTAAAAACATCATGCTCCGTGAAAGAAGCAAGTCACACAAGACCACCTATTGTACGATACCATCTGTATGAAATATCCAGAGCAGGCAAATCCATAGAGACAGAAAATTAATTAGTGGCTACCAGGAAATGGTGTGTGTGGGAGGACCTTTAGGAGGTACTCGTTATTATTTTAATTTATATGTTAGCTCCATAAATGCATTTGGACTTTTACTCAAATAGAATTGCATACCATACAATTTACTATTTTAACCAGTTCAGAGTGTAGAGGTTAGTGGATTTTAGTATCCAGTAGTCCCTTTCTTATTTATGGAGGGTACATTTCAGTACCCCCACTGGATGTGTTAAACTGTGGATAGTACCAAACCCTATATATGCTGTTTTTTCCTATAAATACATACCTGTGATAAAGTTTAATTTATACGTGAGGCACAGTAAGAGAGTAACAACAGTAACTAATAATAGAAAAGAACAATTATAATAACAATATACTGTAATAAAAGTAATGTGACTCAATTTTCTCTCAAAATCTTATTGCACTGTACTTACCCTTCATCTTATGATGATGTGAGATGATAAAGTGCCTATGTGATGAGTTAAAGTGAGGTGAATGATGTAAGCATTGTGACCTAACATTAGGCTATTAGTGACCTTCTGATTATATGTCAGGAAAATCATTTGCTTCCAGAACATACTTGACCCTGAGTAACTGAGACCATCAAAAGTGAAACTGCAGATAAGTCGGGGAGGGGACTACCGTATTCACATTATCCTGCAACCATCATCATAGCCTAATTCCAGGACATTTCCATTATTTTTTTTTTTAATTTTTTTTTCAACATTTATTTATTTTTGGACAGAGAGAGACAGAGCATGAATGGGGGAGGGGCAGAGAGAGAGGGAGACACAGAATCGGAAACAGGCTCCAGGCTCTGAGCCATCAGCCCAGAGCCCGACGCGGGGCTCGAACTCACGGACCGCGAGATCGTGACCTGGCTGAAGTCGGACGCTTAACCGACTGCGCCACCCAGGCGCCCCCATTTCCATTATTCTAAAAATAAACCCTATACCTCCCAGTCCCACCGTATTCCTACTTCCTGTCTGTATGATTTGTCTATTCAAAGAGAATCATACAAGAGGTGGTATTTTGTTACTGGCTTCTTTCACTTAGCATGTTTGTAAGGTTCATCCTTAGAGCTTATAGCAGTACTCCATTACATTTTATGGCTAAATAATATTCCATTGCACCAACGTAATACATACTGTTTATCCATTCATCATTTGATGTGCATTTGGGTTGTTTCTGCTTTTTAGCTATTAGGAATAATGCTTCTGTGAAAATTTGTGTGCACATTTTTGTGCAAACATGTTTTGAATTCATGTAGGTATATACCTAGTAGTGAAATGGCTGAGTCATAGGTAACTCTGTTGAACTTTTTGAGGAAATACAAAACTGTTTTCCATAACAACTGTACCACTTGACGTTCAAACACTACAAATCATGTTTATGGTGTATGAGGGCTCCAGTTTCACAACATGTATACTGACTTGTTGTTTTCTAGTTGTTGTTGTTTTTTTTTTAATTTTGGCCATTCCGGCGAGTGTAAAGTGGTATCACATTATTATTTTGTGCATTTGTTTTTAAATTGCTCACGGTACAAATGCATCTGTGCTTTAATGAATGAAATGCATGATATCAAAATTATATAACCATTCTTGATGCATGCTGTGTATCTGTTGGTGTGCTACAAGGAGTTGATGATTGTTCTGTATTATATTTATGAAAGAAAAAAACCGTTATGGTAAAATTGAGGATCAGATTATATGTATTAGGCTTTAACCTAAATCACTTTTTACAGCTAATTATTTCAACCCCTGAAAATCTATCTTTATTAAATTTGCAAAAGTAGCTTTAAAAGAATTGTGCTAATAGATTTCTCTGTTAATGGACTGGCCACTCTGGCTCTCAGTGCCTACTGTCTGTAGTGCCCAGAAAAGGGAGCGCTATAAATCATCCTTATTTATAACCTTTCTTGACCTGAAATTCCATTAGTGAGAGGAAAAAAGCAGCTTCTCATTGAAAAATATATTTACATAATATCAGTATATAAACCATCCTTTCAGGGTAAGTTAAACTCCTCTAGAAATTTCATTAACTCTGTTAGACTGATAGTCATTAAAATAAATACGTCTTCATGAAACATTTTGCTTCCCTGGAGGCATGAGAATAAAATGATAAAACTAATTAAAACAATGGAGGGAAAGAGGGAGAAAGAAAATCACACTAACGGTATCTAGGTTTTAGATTTTCCTTATAGATAAACAAAAGTAATCTCTTTGATTTGGGTTTTATTATAATATTTTTAATCTCCTTTCAAAAGTGTTGTTCAAAATGAGTTACTTTTGATAACAAAACTGAGACTCTTACTACTATCTTCTCAGGAATTCTCCTAGTAGGGCATTTGAAAAGGCTTTTATTTTACTAGGTACAATGATTTTGCATGCATTTTTATTCAAGTACCTAGGAAGAAGCAGTTATGGCCAAGCTGGTAATTGACAAAAGTTGTGAGAACGTCTGAAGAAAAAAATGTAAAAGAATCCAAACATCTTACAACAATTTGCATACCCCCCTTTTCTTACTCATTGGCCTGGGAGATGACACCCAGAAGGGTGACAGAGAGGATCAGGAACCTCCCCTTCTCTGTGATAAGTCCATAGGGAGAGCCATCTTCCAGGGATGGCTAAAACTTTTTAGTTCTGGTGGATAAAGACTTAAGCTGCTTGAAAGTGAAATTAAAATTTCCTGGAGTGACTGAGGGCAAAATCGTGAATTAAAGAGAGTTAACAAAGAAAATACACAGATTACTCTGTAAAGGTCCCAAATGAGATCTTAGATATTATATTACAATTGGAAGATACTGTGGTATTTAAAATTATTTCTGTGTTTCACTATTTTAATAAAATGTGTCATGTGTGTTGTATAATTGTTAAAGATTCTTGCTCTCTGTTCTTGATCTCTTTCATGAGAGTGATTTGTACTATGTAATTTTGGCAGAAATTTCTCCTAGTAGCAAGCAGAGGGTTTCACAGTAAAATTTTAAGATATGTATAAATATGTTAAAATTTTGTCTGAAAATGCACAATTTTTCAATCACAGCAAATATGAGAATTGTTTTCTCTTTATTCTTTACTATATGTGCCAGCATTACTTGATCTGTGGGCCTTTTTATAAATCTCATGATGCCTCCCCACCCCCAAATTGTAACATCTCAGGTTTTACAAATTCTACATTCAGTTACTAAGTTACACAGTTATGTTTAACAATACATAGTTATTAACCATTATTACTGAGACTGATTTATATCAAAATAATGCAAAATGAGGACACAGTTCCAATATGCACGAGTTTCCATTAGCAGAGTACAATCATGTTATTTGTAGATAGGGACAGGTTTATCTCTATCTTTCCCATCTCTATGCACTGTGTTGAATCAGAGTGGTGAGAGCAGATGTCATTGCCTTGTTCTTCATTTTAAGAGGAAAGCATTTGCTCCATTCTGTCTTTCACCATTAAGTGTAATGCTAGCTGCAGGTTTTTGTAGATGCCCATGATCCAGTCGAAGATGCTCCCCTCTATCTCTCTATTCTTACTTTTCTAAAGGTTCTTATCATGTATGGGAATTGGTCCATTTCAGTTGCCAAATTAATATATGTAGAATTCCTCATAGTATTCTCTCATTATCCTTTTGATGTTTGCAGGGTTTGTAGTGACTGTGATTGTTTCATTCTTGATATTAATAATTGGTGTCTTCCATTTCATTGTCACTGCTGCTAGAGCTTTGACAGTTTTATTGAGCTTTCCATAGAACATTGATTTTCTCAATTGCTTTTCTGTTTCAATTTCATTCATTTTTGTCTTTGTTTTATTGTTTTCTTCATTCAGCTTGCTTCGGGTTCATTTTGATATGTTTCTAGATTCTTCAGGTGGGAGTTTAGATTATTGTTTTGAGATTTTTTTCTTTTTTCCAACCTATGCGTTTAGTGCTTTCAGATTTCCTCTTAGCACTAGTTTGGTTTTATCCCATAAATGATTACAAGTTGTGTTTTCATTATTACTTAGTTCAATGTACTTTTTTAAGTTTTTATTTAAATTCCAGTTAGTTAACATACAGTGTAATATTTGTTTCAGGTGTACAGTATAGAGATTTAACCCTTCGACACAACATCAGGTGCTCATCACAACAAGTACACTCATTAATCCCCATCACCTGTTTAACCCATCCCTCCCACCTGCCTCCCCTCTGGTTCACTGTATTTTTGATATTCATGAAGACTCATTATTTGACCGATAAATTATTTAGTAGTGTAGTTTTTAGTTTCCAAATGTTAGCAGATTTTCCTATTGCTGTTAACTCATTTTTAGTTTGATTCCATGGTGGTCAGAGAGCACACTTTGTATGATTTAATTTTTTTTTTAATTTGTTGAGGTTGCATGATGCAAGACATAGTCAATTTTGGTATGTGTCCCATGGTAACTTAAAAAGAATAGGTTTTCTGATGCTTTGTGTGGCTAATTCTGTAAATGATCATTACATACCATTGACTGATGGCATTCTACCAAGTCAGTAGATTTGAATCTCTAGTTCTTGAAGAATCGAACCCTATATACAGTTGGTGCTTAATAAAGGTTTGTTGGATTTCATAGACCTGCTGTACTTGTGCCCTCATTTCTGTCATCTGTTGTCATCTGCCATGGGATTTTACTGGGCAGGCTATAGTGATAATGCTGCATAACAAACAACCCAAAAGCACAGTTTGCTGTACCCATCATTTATTTCATAGTCACAGGTCTATAGCTTGGCTGTATTTTGACTGATTGTGTCTGTTCTTGTCTGATCTGTACTGAGCTATGCTGGATTCCATGTTTTGGGTTAAATTCAAGTCTCTTCCTTAGACTTTAATTTTTGGATCCATGCTGAAAGGAGCAGTAGCTTTCCAGAGCATATTCTTTACATGACAAATGATGGAAGGTCCAGGAGAGTTGGTAGAAATAGGGAATAACTCTCCAAGGGTCACCTGATAATAGGCAGAGTACCACTTTCATCCATGTTCCATTGTCCAAAGGGAGTCATAGCAATGTCTAAAGCAAATGTTTGAAAAGGATATGTGTACTCCCCCTACTCTGGTAGGAGTCACCTCAAAATTATAGGGCAAAAGTCATGGATGAATAATTCTATTACAGTGAGGGAGTGAAGAATTAAGAAGCAATGGTCCAATTTACTTCTGATTTACTTTCTGGATCTGTAATACTTACTATCTTACACAGGGATGAAAATGAAAATTAACCCTTTACATGAGAAGGTGGGGAATCTTTATTTGATTTATAAACTATAAAGGATATTTCCCTTTGACATACAATGAAGTCTTATATGTTGTGTTTTGGAGAATTTGAAGAAATAGCTTTAGTCAACTAATGAGAAAGTACTTCAGAATATAGTTAATATTACATCAAAGGCAATGTATTTTTTATTTTTTATTTTTAAGTGTATTTATTTATTTTGAGAGAGAGTGAGAGAGAAACAGAGCAAGTGTATGAATGAGGGAGGGACAGAAAAAGAGAGAGAGAGAGCCAGAGAGAGAGAGAATCCCAAGCAGGCTCCATGCTCTCAGCACAGAGCCCAACACAGGGCTCAATCCCACAACTGGGAGATCATGACCTGAGCTGAGATCAAGAGTCAGATACTTAACCAACTGAGCCACCCATTTGCCCCAAAGGCAATATATTTTCAAATCTAGACTATATTTTCTAATTCTTTTGGTTTGGAACTATAGGTGGGCATTTGGTTTGGATAATTTTTGGGGGGAAAAATCCTTTGTAAGCTTGCACAGCTAAGCTAGATACAGTAACCTAAGTAGAGTTCATCTTTATCAGTTTGACTTGTGTGTGTGCACATGAGTGTGTTTGTGTGTGTGTGTGTGTGTGTGTGTGTGTGTGTGTGTGATGAAACATATGTACTTGCCATTTATTTTTGGAAACCTTCTAAGGTGTTTATGAGTTAGAAATATAGAGACTATTTGTTATCTTTCAGTTGGTCATCACAGAATACTATAGGATGATACACGTCCAGGATTTTTCAGGTCACAATTTGAATTTTATTTGAAGAGACACAATAGTCATTAAAAATACAACAAAGAAAACTCTGGGGACAGAATTCTTAATTTAAATCCAGAACAGGCATGTGGCACCTGATATTTCATGTACTCACAGAGTGACAGAACTTTTCTTACCAGTGCGGAATAAAGGAAATGGTTTCTCAGAGTCTGTTCGGGGTACTAATTGGTTGTAGTTGAGGCAGGAGTTTTAATGAAACGGACACTTGTTCTCCAAGAATTGATCTGGGACCACCAACACATTAACAGACTATTGAACACATAACAAGCAAGTGATGATTTGCAATCAGTCCTTGTCAGATTGGTTTCAGTTAAAACCTTTAACCCAGAACACAGGGATGACCTCATTATCAGTTTTCTTAGGTCAAGATCAAGCAAAATTAAGAGTCATATTTAAAAAGTATTTGTGTTTGCAGGCATTCATGTGAGTGACATTTTAAACACAATTATCAGAACAAAATAAATGCAGTTGAATTAGAATTCAATTAGAGCCTTTCCAACATATGTCAAATATAAAGGAACAAATTTCACTGGCAAATGAAGGAATGAAGGAAACATTTTAGAACACATTTATTGTTATCTGAATTATATAAGTTGCAAGGAAAGGACATCATTGAAATATTGGTATTAAATAAACTTTAGGGTTACCTGGGTGGCTCAGCCAATTAAGCGTTGAACTTCAGCTCAGGTTGTGATCTCACGGTTCGTGGGTTTGAGCCCCACATCGGGCTCTGTGTTGACAGCTCGGAACCTGGAGCCTGCTTCACATTCTGTGTCTTCCTTTCTTTCTGCCCCTCCCCTACTCACACCCTGTCTGTCCTTTCTCTCTCTCTCTCTCTCTCTCTCTCTCTCTCTCTCTCTCTCTCTCTTCAAAATAAAATAAGCATTAAAAAGTTTAAATAAACTTTGAGGTTGTTATATTTGTTCTGATTTTCCCTTGCATAACATTTTCTGATTCTTTGTAATATAACAATAAGCAAAATGTAAGAAATTCAGCTTTGAATGCGTCTGCAGTTATTGCAGTTATGTTCTTATCTAGTGATATCTGTGTTATAGCTCCCCCCTCTCATCTTCCTTCATTGTTGTTTTACCTCCTCTCCTTTTCCCTTCCATGATTATCTACTTTTATAACTTTAACAATCAGTGACCCTCTGTTTCTTCCAGTGCCCTCTCTTCCAAAGAACAGATCTCATATGCCTAGCTATTTACTGCAAGTGTGTATGGGGACATCTCCCATGTTGCCTCAATATCTGTCCTTTTTTGTTTCTCATCCTCTGTCTGCTGTCCCCTTCCTTCATATTAAGCCACAAAAAAAAATCAATTCATCGTGTCTTGGTTTGCCATTAGTTTATTCTGCCACCTATGTCACAAATTTCTATCATCTTTGATTCTTGCCTGTCTCTTAACTCCAGTTTTCATTTGGTATCTGACCAAATGGGTAAGGAGAAATTGACATCTGTGACTGTTTTCCAGAGTGTTAACATTTTATCATTAATTATCTTAGTGGCCTTAATTCTAACCTGATTCATAGTTCCACGGATTCTACCTGCTGATTCAAATACTTATGCCTAATGCATAGGCCAAAAAAGGTAAGCACATGACATATGGTCCTTGGCAGACATTTCATTTGACCTTGACATTCTCTCCTGATGTTCCTAGACATGACTTTAAAATTCAGTAGTGTCTCAGAAAGTCAAAATCAGTACAGTATCATTGGCACAGTATGAAATCTGTCTGCAGTCTTGGCCTGAATTACTATTATACCCTGTAAAATGCTCTTCTTGTCTGCTGATAATTCCACTCTGAATATATTATACAAACTTTGATCAGATAAATCTGCCTGAAGCACACTTCTCCTTGTGTCATTTTACCATTCCACATGGATATAATCATCTGTATATGCTGGGATGTGGAAATGCTTGGGAAGTCCTGAGTAATGAATTGGCAAGATTATTGCTTCATGACCTGTGTCTCAGAACTCATTGGTGCTAATTTTGGAAGGTCTCCAGAGTTAGGTCGGGAAGAATAATTCTCTTCTTGAAAAGCAGAACTCTCTTGTTACTGTTTGGGGTGGAAATTTTCTCTCCTGTGGTTCCTCACGTGAATGATCCCACCTGCTTACTTTTACCCACAAAATCTGCACATCTTCCAGTTAGCTGATTACATCCACCATTTTGTTTTAGTATAAGAATGGGCTCTTTCCTCCTCCAGTCATTTTGGTGGGATTTCATTGAGGAAAAAAAGAAAAACGGATGTTCTTAGTCCAGAATTTTATATATTTTTAACATCTTTCTTTTGAAACAGTCTTCATCTTAGAAAAAGTTCTGAAAATACCATATAAAGTTCTTGTGTACCTTTTTTCCAACTTCCCCAAATTTTAGCAAGTTATATAATCTTAGTGCAGTTATCAAAATCAGGAAATTGACATTTATTCAATACCATTAACTGATCTACAGATTAGTCCTGTTTTGTAAAGGGTAATGTTTAACAGTGTATTCACCATATTTATCCAAAGTTTTATTTCTCCTTAATTTAAAACAAAGAGATATAGCACTTAGACACAGTGATTGATCTTAATATTGGTAAGTGAAATAATAGAAGACCCTAATATATTTTTTTCATTCTATTCCCATTTCCAAAAATTGTTTACATGTAATATTTTATTTATATAATTAATATTTATCTAAGTTCACTCTTTGTATTGCAAAGAACAGCCTCTACCTTTATGTGATCAATCATCTATAAGGCTTTGTTTTTTGCAACCTAAAGAGGAAAAACTCTTAGGAGAATGTCACAGAAATCCATGCACAGGGACCAAAATGTAGTGTGTTTCATTCAAACTTGCACTAAGGCCTACAAATTTGTTAGGAAACGAGGGTCTTTCTATGTCTATCCATCTCTGTGTCTGTCTTTCAGTTTCAATGGTCACAAGTCATCTTATTCCATACTCGATAGGATTGTTTTTCATTTCATGTTCTCTCTTGTTCAGACCTTTTTATCTCCTTACAAATGGCCTCATAATGGCCACCATAGTCAAAGTAGATCATCTTTAAGCTCTATTATTCACCATAGCCTGAACACTCCCCTTTGTGATTCTGTTTAAGTCCAAAAGAGGACTTGGCTGAATCCAACTTATTTGGGTATGGTAGGGTGAGGCCACATATGTTGAGTTGTGTATAGGTGCTTTCTACTCCCTTATGTCAAGTCCTTAATGCTTACTAAGCCAAAATAACTGTATATTTAGTCTTTGCTATGCAACAACCAATCCCCCAAATACAATAATCATTTGTTCACAGTTCTGTGGGGTCGTCAATTTGGGCTGGGCCCAGCTAGGATGGTCTGATTCTGCTTTGTGTGAGGTCACCTGGGCCTGTTGCTATGTCTGGGACCTCAGCTGGTGTGACTGAGCTTTTCTCCTTATGTGCTTCTTCATCTTCAAGAGGGCTAGCCCAGGATAATTCATATGTAGACAGATGGGGTTCCAGAAGCAGCAAGAGGGTGCAATCTCCAATACAGAGGCGCTTTTCATGTCTGTCCTTGTGTCATTTTTGCTAATGTCTCCTTGACCAGAACAAGTTATATGGCCGAGCCCAAATACAAGGCATGAAGAAGTAGATTTTACCTCTTGTTAGAACTTGTGGCATCAGATTGCAAAGGGATACATTGCAGAGTTTGAAGAATTTATGGTCTTTTTTTAATCTATCATATTCATCTAGGAAAATGGGGTGGGATCGTGTAGATCATAACATTTAAGGCCAAAAGGGGATGTTAGCAAACATTTCCCCAGTTAGGCTTGTGAATAGGTAGCTGCAGAATATGGTTAAGATAGTGAAGTCAGAGGGTGCCATACTTCATTTGTATTCATGCAATCAGTTGTCTTAATGATCTCAACAACAGAGTCATGAAATTGTTTGAGGAAAGTATATAAGTAAAAAATGCACAATCTATCTACAGCCAATTCTTTGGTTATAATCTAATTAAGACTAGATAGCAATGACTGGAAATCATGTTTCCTGATGTCCTTCTGTAGCACAAGCAAATTAAAGATGTGTTACACTTCCCGGTGTGAAAGAACCCCCATAGGAAAAAAAAAACAAAAAAGACAAAAACACCGTCACAATTAACACTAATTGGAGTTGGTACTGGCAAAAAAAGATAATTAATTCTAGCTTGCTTTTATAGTTGCCCTCATGGGTTGAAGCCAAAGCACATCTATTGGTTTTGCTTGAAATTTGCCCTGGTACTGCCCACACTGTGCTTTTATAGTGGGTATAAATAGAAACAGTAAATTCCCAGCACCTAATGTGTCACTGTACACAAATAGACAATCTCCTTATACATAGTCATGTGTACCTCTGTTTTCTGGAATATTCTTTAGATAGAAAAGTTAGAATTTGACACATCCATGAAACAGAGTTCATTATGAGGTCAACACGGTGTTCTACTTCCTTTTGTGCCCTGAAAGGTACACCTTGGTTCTGAAAAGCATAATAGACTTTTACAAAGTGAATACTCTAGTCTCCACTGTCTTAGATTCGCTCTTGTGAAGAGAAGGGATCCCACTAGTGAGCAGAAAATCAATTGCTAACTTTCTGGAGCTGCATTAAGTTTTACTTACCAGTAGGATACCATTATCTCTTTTGGAACCTTGCTGGCTTAGCCATTAACTCCCTTTTCACAAACAGGGTCAGACCTTTGCTGCTTCTGAGTTAGACGTTTTATACATTATACATAAACGTGTTTGTTTTTAGAAATGGAATTGCATGTGCAGATGTTTTGGCATTTTGTAGAGATAGCTGGTATCAAAGAAGGCCTGCAGTGAAGTAGACTATAATTGACCTCTACCCAGTCTATTTTATGGCTGCATTTACATTATAGTCTCTATAAAGTTATTGCAGTGGTTTCACGTGCTTAATATAGCTATTTAAGTTCGCTTGAGTGAGTTACTTTACTCTCTGTGCTAGTTCAGACATGTGGGCCTTGAAAAGCATATGTCCTAAGGCTTGGATTTCTGTGTTAAGTAGGACATTGATCCTTTGATTTAAAAAGGAAAACAGTCACTTACTATGATATAATTCCTCTAATGAAGTTGCTGTTCTTCCAGCGTCATTTATTAATTCCAAAATCAATTTTGAAACTACTTTGCTATCTTTTAATACTTTCATTGTACTAAAACTATAGAAAATTGCTTCAACTGAGAGAAGGTTGAACTAGGAATAACTACCACTTAAGTGCTACTTTTAGTTTGAGATAATAGTTGAAAGCAGTAAAACTGTCTGAAATATATAATATAGTATCAGATGGTTCTCAAGATCTATTGCCTTATATAACGTTTTAATTAGAAAACTCACATAGAAATTTTGACCCTTCAGAACAAAAGCATAGTTTGAAAACCAAACAAAAAGCAGTGTGGTTTAAATGTTGAAGAATTGTGAGCTGTTAAAAGTGTCCCTAAGTGTGGCTTCATTTTATGTGTGTACTTCGTTTTATTACATCTGTGATTAAAAACACAAGCAAACAAGAACTTTTGACAAGCATGTTTAATACTCTGTTTTTAATGAGTCATGTTACATATTCTGACTCCTAAATTAGGATGTATCAGACAGTAAGATTATTCTACTTAAAAACTTAAAAAAAAAAAGAAGAGGTAAAAAGGACTGATAAGTGCTGTGTTATGAATCATCTAAAACTAAGAACCAGTTTTAGTTCTAATAATTCCCAAGACTTGAGTAAACCATATATAGTCTGGTGACTAAGGAACAATGGATCTCTTGATCTCAGGTTTCCTTTCTGCAAGACTGTACTTAGAATGCTTGTTTAGACTTAACAATGCACCTGAGGGCCCATAGCAGTGGACATATTAATCATCATCTCACAACATACAAGTGGTTATACATGTAGTATGCTCTGGGAGAAACTGCTTATACTTTCTTACCATCGCCGTTTTCACAAGAGACCATACCAAGTCTCATTTGGAATGCTCTCAGAACATTTAAACCAGCGATATGATGGAGTGAGCCAGTTTATACCAACTC
Source organism: Herpailurus yagouaroundi (assembly GCF_014898765.1). Lineage (NCBI taxonomy): Eukaryota > Metazoa > Chordata > Mammalia > Carnivora > Felidae > Herpailurus > Herpailurus yagouaroundi. The sequence continues at coordinate 7,744,446 of NW_024420586.1, forward strand.
ACAAGAGCTTGACCAATGCTCCACATCACATCCCTCCCCAGGCAAAACTGTTGTTAAACATTCATCAGCACACCACTGAGTTTTAAACTATATATAGTTTTATTTTTTTAAGTTTATTTATTTTGGGAGAGAGACAGAGCAAACAAGGGAAGGGCAGAGAAAGAGAGGGAGAGAGAGCATACCAAGTAGGCTCTCCACCACCAGTGTGGAGTCCGATGCAGGGCTTGAAATCATGAACTGTGAGATCATGATCTGAGCCAAAAGCAAGAGTGGGACACTTAACCCACTGAGCCACATGGGCACCCCTGAACTGTGTGTAGTTTTAAAACAGAATCTACATAATCTCAATTGGAATGAATACTTACCTTTTAAATGTTCTTGCTGTGAACTCTCAGTGTAAGTTGTACAAGTCAACTAAACATTTATAAAACTTGTTTATCTTGAAAACCATGATCCATTTGCACTTACACATTTTTTGTTACTATATCAAACTGTAATGCCTAGAGTCCCCATTTATGTACATGTGGTTTGAGTATCAAGTGCATGTGGAAACCCTGTTACTCCTCCAAAGAGAGATGCTTCATCTCGTGTATAAAAACAAAATCTCTGGTTGGTTAGTTTTCATTGTAAAGCTGCCTTTCACTGTTTCATATTGAGGCAATTATGTGAGCCTCGTATTAAAAAATTTTTTTTAAATGTTTAATTGCCTTCCAAAAGGAAGCAACATAATTTACTTCCTCAAAGCAGGGACATGATTTTCAGTGTGTATCCACAAAGTATAGTTTCTATATGTATTGTAATTGTCCAAGAAGCAGTTTTCACAATAAGATCCCTTGTAATTACCCAGAATAATTTGGTATCTGAAGTATTGATATTAATGAGTGAAAAAGGGTTGTAAGTCACAGAGCGTTGCTGTAGCATTTTCTGTTTCACTGTACCGTAGGATTCAGTGAAAGGTAGGTGTATCATCTCATGGAGTTTATGATAGCAATTATTAGCAAGTTCTCTCATGACATCATTTCACTTAAAAAATCCAAACTTAGGGGGCGCCTGGCTGGCTCACCCCACCAGTTAAACGTCTAACTCTGGATTTCAGCTCCGGTCATGATCTCACGGTTCTTGAGATTGAGCCCCATGTCGGGGGTCTGTGCTGACAGCATGCAGCCTATTTGGGATTCTCTCTCTCTCTCTGCTCCTCCTCTGCTCATGCGGTGTCATGCTTTGTCTCTCTGTCTCTTTCTCTCTGTGTCTGTCTCTTGCTCTCTCTCTCTCTCAAAATAAATAAACATTTAAAAAAGTCCAAACTGAGATTAATTTAACTAAAACAAACTCTTCCTTTGAGCTCCAATAGCACAATTCTTTTACAAGAACTATCTCTCTGCAATACAATTGTTGAATTACTCATCTGTCAACTCCTTGATAATAGAAAACATAGCATATATTGTATGCCACTATGAGAGATTAGGTCCCTGACATATAGGAGTCACCCACCACCCATTTGAAGAATAAATGAGTTAATACTAAGGGCAAAGATTGTTGGCAAAAATAAGAAGTGCATGCATTAATGAAACGGAATACCCAGCATATACTTGAATCGTCAGGGAAGACTCCATTTCATTGGTAGGACTTCCACGAACACTGAATTTATATATGGAAAGGAGAGCAAAGTGGTCTAGGCAGGGGAAAATGCATAAGCAAGGTTGCTGAGGTGTAACTAATGCATTTGAAGTTCAGTAATAGTCCAGTTCAGTTGGAGTCAAGATTCGTAAAAGTTAATTCTGGAGACTGAGAGGAGCGTTGGAGTAACATCGGGTCAAAGGGGAGGTTGAAAGTTTATCCTATTGGTTATGGGGAACCGCTGAGATTTTGCCTATATATTTAATTCAGAAAGATTCCTTTGAAATAGATTGTGACAGGGTGAAATTACAGTTGGTGAAAAGTGAGAAAGCCTGAACTATTAGACTGTTAATGCTATGAAATTCAATGTTATTTAAATGTGCCCTAATTCTCCCTGCCCAAATCTATAAATAATTTTAAGGCAAAATTATTCTCAAATACTAAATTGTTTTAGACTTAATTTCTAGGAAAAAGTAATACTTATAAATTCTATGTCCATATTACAGTGGTCAAATATAGCAAAGACTCAGCTTTATCCCCAGCCAATACAAATCCATTGATTAGAACAGTCAAAACGTGAAGAATCAGATTCAAAATCTGAATCTTAGTTTGCTTCCTTATGGAAGGCAACTAAACATATATATAAACCATGCAGTGGATGGTTAAGAAATGCAAAAACTTAAACGTTTTTAACTATTTCACTTCTCAAAAATAAGTAGTAATACCTAACATTTGCCAAGCAGTACTGTATGTTGAGTCTAGAACTTGTTATTTGCAGGTGTCTTAGCTCAGGCTGCTAGAACAAAATACCATGGCATGTGTATACCACATCTTCTTTATCCATTGAAAGACACTTAGGTTGTTTCCATATCTTGAGTCTTGTGAATAATGCTGCGTTAAACACTATAGGAAAGATAGCTTTTTGATATCCTGTTTTCATCTCATATACCCAGAAGTGGGACTGGTGGATAATATGGTTGTTTTATTCTTAATTGTTTTGAAGAACTTCCATACTATTTTTCATAGTGAGCAACCAATTTACATTCTCACCCACAATGCCCAAAGGTTCTTTTTATTCCACATTCTCACCAACACTTCTTATCTCTTATCCTCCTCATAATAACCATTCTAACAAAGTGATATGATGTGTGTGTGTATGCGTGTATACACACACACACACACACACACACAATGGAATATTATTCATCCATGAGAAAGAAGAAAATCCTGCCATTTGTGACAACATGGATGGGCCTTCAGGGCCTTAGGCTCAGTGAGATAAACCAGAGAAAGACAAATATTATAGAGTATCACATATATGTGGAATCTAAAAAATCCAAAATTGTAGAAGCAGACTACAGTGGCCATTACTGGGGGCTGGGGAGTGGGGGAATTGGGGAAATGTGAAAAGGTACAAATTTGCAACTATAAGATGAGTTAGTCCTGGAGATGGAATGCATAGCATAGTGATTGTAGTCAGTGATATGCTGTATTATATAGTAGATCTTATTTAGATCTTGCTAAGAGACAAGATCTTAAATGTTCTCACCATCAAAAAGAAATAATGATTGTGTGACATGATGGAAGTATTAGAAGCAAAAGTGATGATCATATTGCAATATATAAATGTATCGTGGCACCTGGGTTGCTCACTCGGTTGAGCGTCTGACTTCAGCTCAGGACATGATCTCACACTCTGTGAGTTTGAGCCCCCCGTCACTCTCTGTGCTGACAGCTCAGAGCCTGGAGCCTGCTTCGGATTCTGTGTCTCCCTTTCTCTCTGCCCCTCCCCTGCTCATGCTCTGTCTCCTTCTGTCTCAAAAATAAATATCAAATCAGCACCCTGTGAACCTTAAACACATAATGTCATATGTAATTGTATCACCATAAAAATAATAAAAATATGCATTTTAAAATTCCATTGACTGGGTGGCTTAAACCATAGACATTTGTTTCTCACAGTTCTGGGAGGCTGGGAAGTCCAAGACCAAGATGGTGGCAGGGTTAGTTCCTGGAGAGGATCTGTAAGCTTCCTAGCTTACAGATGGCCACTTTCTCACTGTGTCTTCATATCACAGAGAGAGAGAGAGCTTTGGTGTTTCTTTATTTTCTTACAAGGTCACAAATCCCATCACAAGGGCCTAGTCCTCGTAATCTCATCTGCACCTAATTATCCCTCAGAGGCCTACCTCCAAGTACCATCATATTGGGGGTTAGGGCTGCAACTTATGAATGGTGGGGCAGGGGAGGGGGGACAAACATTCAGTCCCTAACAATAGGTATTATCTTATTTAATATGTACAACAATTTGGTGAGAGGTGCTATTCTTCCTGTTTTGTAGATAAGGAAACCAAAGCAGAAACAGTTAAGTTTCTCGCCTAAGATTACTGGCTTTTTGGTTGCAGGGTTGGGAAGCAGCAGTGATTTGAACTTGGATTCCTATGAATGATCCTTTTAGCCTTTTCTCTGGCTCAAAGCGTAGAGTATTGACAGTTTAACGCTACCAGGGTAGCAGAAATGTGTAAGAATGAGTGTGAGAGTGTGTCTGTATCTGTGAGTGAGAGGGTAAGAGGGAAGGAGAGAGAAAAATAGGTATAAAAATAAGTATAATAGTAACTTGGCATTTTCACTATGAGGTATGGGTATGTTGTTGTAGAGGTGTGACTACAAGGGGTGATTGAAATCTGATTCTTTTAAGCATGAGCACCAGGTATTCTTTCTGCTAACTCCCACAGCTCTTCTAACAGCAAATCTGGATAGTGAGACACATCTTGCTCAATCTCAATCGGGCTCCATGGGTGGAGTGCTACCAGTAATGTATCCCGTTTCTTCCAGGAATCTCCCCTTAACAGTGAAGAAACAGTTTTGCCGTATTGACCAATAACGAAAGTGTGATTTAAATGAGTAACTTATGTATACCCATACACACAGAGAATATAAGGAGGAATAAAATAATCTTATTTTATAAAATGCTTCAGTTATGTACCAGTGTTCTGACTATTGAAAATAAGAACATATTTAATTGACTCAAGTAAAAAAGAAAAAAAAAAAAGATGGGGAAAGAAATAACAAAAAATGAAAGGAGAAAATTGTCAGGGGAAGAAAGCTACATTAAGGGAATTCTCTTGACAGCTGGTATTCTTTTTAGCTTTTCTAATTCTCCTTTCTTGACAATATCAGCAACTTTACTATCATAAACTTAATGACTTGGGAAATGCAAACTGGTTAGAAAGTGTCAAGGTAGAAAGGAAAATTTCTCATATTTTTGCTTTCTAATGAGGGCTTAAGTTGACAAATCTAAGTCTATTTTAGCATAATGGGAAGATATGTTATCAATTAGGAACATTTAGGTAATGTTGGAGTAAAGTTTTTCAGCAATTTACAATCCAATAAATGCTGAGATGGCTGCAGTGTGCTGACAGGATACGACAGATTTTTAAAAGATACCAGGAGGGGTAAGACACAAATGCACACACATACATTTACAACTGTGTGATAGAGTGGTGGGCAAACTTTTTCTGCAAAAGGCCAGAGTAAATATTTTAGGCTTTGCAGCCAGATGGTCTCTGTCACAACTACTCATCTCTGCTGTTGTAGCATGAAACCACCCACAGACAATAATACATCATCAAATGAGCATGGCTGTGTTCCAATAAAACTTTATTTACAAGAATAAGGAAGGAGCTAGAATTTTCCCACAGACCATAATTTGTTGACTCCTGATCTAATATAATAATATATATTCATATATTAGATATAGACAGATAGCTTCACCTAGCAAGCAGTAGAAATGGGTGTATGTATAAAGCTCAAATAGCTAAATGCATATCAAATCATTCAATGTCTTTTTTTGAAAAAAAAATTTCTATATATTATACTTTTCTGAAACAACTATTTTATATTAATGTTTAATTCAAGTGAAAGTCATTAAAATGAAGTGGCATCTTCATATTCAAAACTGCCTTAAATATATTCATGCTTGTCAGTGCTTTAAATAGAATCTATGAACAATGCTCATAAAGTATCTCCTGAATTATGTCAAATCAACTTGGAAACTAATTGCAGAATATTTATTTACCACTTCCTGTACATGATTAAGTTGCCAATATTTGTGTATAATAGCAAATTAGTGAGCCAGGTGGGGGTGGTATTTATATTAAGGAGTTACAGTGACATGGGTAAGAAACAGTCAAGCTCATAGGAAGCAAGTACAAAAACGGGAAATCTTTTCACGTACAAGAAGGCTTATGGCTGCGTCTACCTATGCCTGATAGGTTAAAAAAAAATGGAAAATTTTTTAAAAACAGTGTAATTATAATTTTACAGTGATCTGGGATGTAGACTCGTATTGTTTTATGAATTAATCTCTAAGGAATCATTTAGAAATTTTAACTGGTTCTCTCTGGGGGTGCCTGGGTGGCTCAGTCGGTTAAGTGTCTGACTTCGGCTCAACTCATGATCTCACATTTTGTGGTTCGGGCCCCGCATCGGGCCCTGTTCTGACAGCTCAGAGCCTGGAGCCTACTTTGGATTCTGTGGCTCATTCTCTCTCTGCCTCTCCCCGACTTGTGCTCTGTCTCTCTCTGTCTCTTAAAAATAAATAAATAAATGTAAAAAAAAATTTTTTAACTGGTTCTCTCCGTTTCTTTCTACCTCTATCTATAACTTTATTCTATCTATATCTAACCTTTTATACAACGCCGTAGATACTGTTCCATCAATTTGGGAACACGGTGATGTTAAAAAAAATATTTTTGAAACCAATGGTCCAGATTAACATCAGTTTCCATTTTTGTTTTTCATTGCTCAGATCTAAATTGTATTTGCTTAAGAAAAAAAGAAAATAAATTTAAAATTAAGGAGGAAAATAAACTTAATCGATGTGATATTTTCCATTCATTCTATACTTTATTTTAATAAAGACAGTGTACAGATTTGAATGCAGCTTTGTTCTAAGGCTTTTTATACATACCAGGATATGAGTTAATGTTGGTTAAAAGAGGAAGAGGAACACTTGTCATGGAAAAAGTTATGCAATTAGTCAAAATCAAGATGACAAAATAAGAAATATCAAGTAGTTAAATATAACCTGGGAGTTTTGAAAACAAGGTAACAAGTTGATCTCAAGTGCTTAAAATCCCTCACATCTAAGATGGTAAAGCTATCATAAATAAAGCAGCATTACATTTACTATTTTAAATATTAAATTTTAGGATATGTGTATAATTTGCTTCACTGAAGTTGCCTCTCTTATCCAATTATTTCTCTGTAGGTTTTAGATTAATTTTCCAGAGCTGATTTTTGGAGCTATTTTTTTCTTTCTATATGCTTTTTTTTCAAGTTTTTCTTTAAATTCCACTAAGTTAACATATAGTAGGATATTAGTTTCAGGTGTGTAATTTCCAGAGATGATTCTTACTCAGGTCAAGGCAGTACATTTTTGGTGTGGAAAATGTGCCCACTTCAGTACGGTCACTTATTACACATGTGTGAAATATATTGCAACAGGACATTGGGAAAAATGTCTCCTTGGAATATGAGTCCCCTTGAAGCTAATGCCAGGGAATATTAGCTTTCATTTATTTATTTAAGAAACAATTGGGAGGAGTGGAGCAAGATTTTTGTGACTTAGCAGTCAATTCCAGAAATTCTACTAGCAATATGAAACATGACATACTTTATTTTCACGGGTAGTCTATCTTTCTTAACATTTGGTTTGAAGATACTTCAAGGTAGGGATCACCTTCTCTGGATCAATGAGGGCAGGAATTATTGTCCGTTTCATTCTCAGCTGTATCATAACCTCCTACAACAGTACCAGGCCCAGAGTAGATGCTCAATAAATATTTTTCCCTGGAAGAATTAAGCTTTATATTGCCAGCCAAAGCTCAGAACAAAGCCATGGTCAGTACTCAACAAGTGCCTATTAAATTAAGTGGAAGGAGCAATGTGAAATAAAGAGCTAGTACTATGTCGCTCCCCACAATGGGTCTGAGAATTCACCCTAGTAAAGCTGTGGAGTATGTCCCTTGAGAATGTATACAGCTTCCTTTCTTCCCCACATAATGAGAAGGTTGTTGTAATATAAATGCTGTAAGAATGGTCAACCTTTACTTAATATTGTCTTCATATATGACTATATGATTATACTCTAGGATGCCATTAACTAGGAAGAAAACTCCAGGAAGCATAAATAGATTTTTTTTTTTTTTGGTTCTCATGTTTTATAGTCTAGTTTCAGTATTAGTGAGAAGTTACCAAGAAAACAATTATACCAATTTCTTTAGCCACAGCATTTTACAGGGAGAAATATTAGGATTGTTGACTTTGAAATGATTGTAAGATCATCCTCACTAGTAGGTCACAATGCAATGGCTTTCAACCCTGCCTTCAAGGAGGCATCACCTGGAGAAGCTTCTAGAAAATTTTCTTTTCAGACCCAAATCCTACCTTTAGAGATTACCCACTGGTACCTGAATATCTGTATTTTTTTAAAGCAATTCAAGTGACTGTACTGTGTAATTATGGTTGAGAGAGTCTTGTGGTCTTGAAACTGCTTTCCTCAAATAATTCTAAAGGAATTTCAAAAAACTATGTAATCTCTCCTGTGTTTTTGTTTTTAGTTTATTTATTTATTTTTGAGAGAGGGATAGAGACAGCAGGTAAAAGAGAGAGAGAGAGAGAGAGAGACAGAGAGAGACAGAGAGAGACAGAGAGAGAGAGACAGAGAGAGAGAGACAGAGAGAGAGAGAATCCTAACCAGGCCCCACACCCAACACAGAGCCCAGTGTGGGACTTGATCCCACGAACCATGAGATCAAGACCTAAGCCGAAATCAAGAGTCAGACACTTATCTGACTGAGCCACCCGGGCACCCCTCCTGTGTTTTAAATATAAAACATTTTGGGGCACCTGGGTGGTTCAGTCAGTTGAGCTTCTAACTTCGGCTTAGGTCATGATCTCACGGTCTGTGAGTTCGAGCCCCACGTCGGGCTCTGTGCTGACAGCTCAGAGCCTGGAGCTTGCTTCAGATTCTGTGTCTCCCTCTCTCTATGACCCTCCCCTGTTCATGCTCTCTCTGTCTCAAAAAAAAATAAACATTAAAAACAATTTTTAAATATAAAACATTTCATCATATATATGTTTTTTAATATGAAATTTATTGTCAAATTGGTTTCCATACAACACCCAGTGCTCCTCCCAACAGGTACCCTCCTCAGTGCCCATCACTCACCCTCCCCTCCCTCCCACCCCCCATCAACCCTCAGTTTATTCTCAGTTTTTAAAGGTCTCTTATGGTTTGGCTCCCTCCCTCTCTTTTTTTTCCTTCCCCTCCCCCATGGTCTTCTGTTAAGTGTCTCAGGATCCACATAAGAGTGAAAACATATGGTATCTGTCTTTCTCTGTATGACTTATTTCACTTAACATAACGCTCTCCAGTTCCATCCACGTTGCTACAAAAAGCCAGATTTCATTCTTTCTCATTGCCACATAGTATTCCATTGTGTATATAAACCACAATGTCTTTATCCATTCATCAGTTGATGAACATTTAGGATCTTTCCATAATTTGGCTATTGTTGAAAGTGCTGCTAGAAATATTGGGGTACAGGTGCCCCTATGCCTCAGCACTCCTGTATCCCTTGGGTAAATTCTTAGCAGTGCTACTGCTGGGTCATAGGGTAGGTCTGTTTTTAATTTTTTGCAGAACCTCCACACTGTTTTCCAGAGCAGCTGCACCAGTTTGCATTCCCACCAACAGTGCAAGAGGGTTCCCGTTTCTCTACATCCTCTCCAGCATCTATAGTCTCCTGATTTGTTCATTTTAGACACTCTGACCGGCATGAGGTGGTATCTGAGTGTGGTTTTGATTTGTATTTCCCTGATGAGGAGTGACCTCATGAAGATAAAAAGCTTCTGCACTGCAGAGGAAACAATCAAAACTAAAAGGCAACCAACAGAATGGGAAAAGATATTTGCTAATGACAAATCAGACAAAGGGCTAGTATCCAAAATCTATAAAGAGCTCACCAAACTCCACACCTGAAAAACAAATAATCCAGTGAAGAAATGGGCAGAAAACATGAATAGACACTTCTCTAAAGAAGACATCCAGATGGCCAACAGGCACATGAAAAGATGCTCAACGTCACTCCTCATCATATATTTAAAAGGTCTCAAAGAATATAAGATCCTTTGTATCACATGTGCTACGAACACATGAGGTATGACTTTAAAAAAACCTTAATTGAGGTATAATTAATATATAACATTTTATTGAGATATAATTAACATATAGCATTGTGTCAATTTAAGGTATACAATGTGATGATTTGAGACACATGCATATTGTGAAATGGTTAACACCATAACATTAGTTAACACACTCATCACCTCATATAATTGATGCTGTATGTGTGTAGTGAGAACATTTAATATTTACTGTCTTACAGCTTCCAATTATGTAATACTGTATAGTTAACTATAGTCACCATGCTGTACATTAGATCCTCAGGACTTATACATCTTATAACTGGAAGTTTGTACCCTTTGATCAGTACCTTCCTATTTTCCCCATAGCCCCGCCCCTGGAAACCACCATTCTATTGTTTCTATGAGTTTAGCTTATTTTTTTAAGATTCTACATATAAGTCCTATAATACAGTGTTTGTCTTTCTCTGACTTATTTTACTCAGCATAATGCCCTCTGGGTGTATCCATGTTGTCACCAATGGCAGAATTTCTTTCTTTCTTATGGCTTAATAACATCCCATTGTACATATATACCACATTTTCTGTATGGATGGACACTGAAGTTGTTTCCATGACTTGGCTATTATGAGTAATGCTGCAGTGAACATAGGGATAAAGATCTCTTTTTGAGATAGTGATGTTTTATATATATATGTGTGTGTGTGTATATATATATATATATATATATATATATATATATATAAACAAACAGATTACTTGGTTGAAGATGAGGTGAGCATTTTTTAATTAGGGACACATAAGCACCACATGCCAAAACAAGATAGGAGACTTTTAACACTAAACAGATAAGCATATATATGAATACATTCATACCAGGAAAAGGGCAAGAGTGGGTGAGAAACCAGAAAAGTAACCACGAATCAATGGAAAAAAATTCTGAAGGGTTGGAGAAGATGAGAGAATCATGCAGCAAAATTTTTGGGTAACAACAAAACCTTTGGAATGAAAGATTATGATAAACATGGCCAGTAAATCAATGAGATGCCATCACCAACCAAGTAGGTGACAATGTGTGAGGTTCCCCTCTCTCCCACGCAAAAATCTTTCATGTTTTGCCTTTAAATCAAGAATAACTTGTCATGCCTCATAAACACCTGTAAGGCAAAAGCAGACAATTGGTACTTGCATCTTTTTGGTGTGGAAGTAGAAGTCAGGAAAGAGATCCTGACTTCTGAAGTACAGTGAATGCACAGAAAATTTACTTTTCCTCAGTGAAAAAGTATAAGATCCAAATATAGATGACATTTGCCAGACATACTGACCACAGCTAATGAAATTTTTTACAGATTTATTTTCTCTGAAATCTTCTGTAATAAAATCTTTTATGGATTTTTCCTTTTCAGTTAATTTTCTTGATTCTTGTTTTAACCCAAACAGAATCCCAATAGTTATCTCTTCAATGACTAAACGTGTCTCTTAAGCTTTAAGTGCTACTTGAAATTTTGAAAGAGAACAGTTTTTTCAAACTCAGATTATAATAAACACTTCAATGACTTTTTCAAAAGGAGAAGAAGCAGAGTGTTAATTTTTAATTATATGAAAGTGTTAAAGTAAAAAGAACTTCGACCTTTAAAGGCTTTACTCTTGAGCATCACAATAAATGTAAACTTAACTATGGTCTTAAGGGGAGCATGCTTTGAATTGCCCCACCCCAGAAATCTGGATAAGGGTTAATACAAATAAAATATAACAAAATATTAATTTAATTAAGTAGTTATCCAAAGTGTTATCACAGATGTGTGACTTCACACTTGAGGCCCTTACATTTTCATATTGCCTGGCATTTGTCTTTTTAATTAAGAAAAACACATGTTTCTAGTGCATTGCCATGGGGTTCTTCATTTAATTTTTGATTTAAAAGTACTTTCATTTCTCCCTTTAATTTAATTAAAAAAATGAAAATTCTGAGAGAAAAAAGTTGAAGAAAATCCTTAGTCATCACTCTTTCCTTCTCAAATTATTCACATCATTGATGAATGCCTGTCTAGAACAAAACACTAATACTACTCACTGGGTGATAACGAGCCTTTGCAAAATTATGGAACAGACATGAAATGAAATATATTTATCCTCTTTAAAGGCAGTGGAGCACTGAAAATTGAAGTTTACTTGCTTGGAGGAAATTAATAGAAAACAAACAACCGAAGTATTTCTTTCCTTTTTGACAATTTTTTTAATTGTGAAAATAAAATGTCTTATGTGTAGACGCCCACATCCACCCATCAAAGGGAAGAAAATGTTTTCTTGTAACCCTGGAGTTAAAATACCTTACAACATCTTCTATAACTTGAATTTCATTGAAATGTCTTGTTGCACACTTTTGAAGTGGTTCAACATCTTGTTTTAAGTTCCAACTTTAGAAAATGAAAGAGTAAATGGTATTGGAGTTATAATCATTTCCCAAGTCAGGGCAAGTTCACTGAGGAAGGAATGCAGGAAATGGAGAAGCTAGTGGTCATGGCTACCTTCTAGTCAACTTAAATTGGTGTCTCCCAGTTGGGTGCCATGTAATTGGATATGGACTGAGACTTTGGTTAAAGGAAAATTGTTTGCTTGGAAGTATTCCACCAGGAATTTGCCAAAGTCACAGAGTAGAAAAGTAGAGAAAGTGATAATTTATTTTAAAAATTATGTATTAAACCACTATTAAGTGCTACAAACTATGCTAGATACAGAGGATACAATAGCTACAGCCATGTCAGTCATGACCTGCAGAGATTGGGTCTTATCTCTTACGGAGGTCCCCAGTGTTTCCAAAGTTTTAGTACCAAGCACTTTTTATGGACCTTTTATTGACCCCTTTTGATGAACAAAGTGGAATGGGAAAACATTTACATAATGCATATTTTTATCATTATTTACATAGTATAAAATATTTTTCTAATAACACTTGAAATTGCATTAGAAAACTGTTTTATGGAGGAATGTTGAGTTCAAACCATTCCATTAAAATAAAATTTTATTATGCAATTTATGCCAGCTTTTATCTGCCTCTGTTCTGAAAAGTTCAGTCATACACTATAAATATTTTATTGGAATAAGTTAGGTAACACATTTGAATAATTAATTCAATATCTTGAAGTATGGATCACTGCCAAATTGATGTAAAAAAGTGTACAAGAGGGGTTGTACTACTTGGGTAGTCACATTACACACACACACACACACACACACACACACACACACACACACACAGAATTCAAATAGATCTTTGGACCATGGACCACATCAGATAACATTGAAGTGAACGGTAGTTGGTGATTATATGATGGTGAGATTATACTATAAAAATCCTTATGTTATATATTTTATTAGGATAATTAGTTGTAAAAAAATTGTCTTTCCTTTAGCAGCATGATCTAGATTAGATGTCAGAAAACTTTTAGTGTAAAGGGCTAGGCAGTAAATGTTTTTGGTTTGTGGACCATGTGCCTTCTGTCACAAGTACTCAACTTCAAACCATTGTAGTGTGAAAGCAGCCACAGATGATAAGTAAATGAATGATAATGGCTGTGTTCTAGTAAAACCCAGTAGGACAGATTTGGCCTGTGGGCCATATAATTTGTCCCCCACTGATGTAGATGACATAAAAGTTGAGAAGAGGAAGATATGGTGTCAACATAGGGAAATGGAAAAGTGTTTCATCGAAGAGGTAGCATTTGGGGCATGCTTGAAGGCTGGGGGAATTTTGATGGGTTGAGATTGTGATTCCTGGTAGAAGGAATGTGCAGAGTTTAAGCAGAATTGTTATGATCACCAAGTATACTGTTATGGCAGAAATGTAGATTCCATGTACAGGAATAACTCTAGATGAGATATGAATATAGGTATGCTCATTTTCCAGAGTTTTCAGTGCCAGGAGGAGTGAGGAATTTGAATCTAATTTGATAAGCAGTGATAGACCATTAAATATTTTGTATTGCTGATGGGTTTTATAGAAACCACACTTGAAAATAGTGAACCTAGGATTGGTATGTGGACTACATGACAGAAATGAAGAACCATGAACAAAGAGATAGATTTGAAGACTATTATAATAGGCTAGATGAGAGATAATGAAGGCCTTATTTAGTGGTGCAAGACAATATGGAAGTAAGGAGTTGTTAAAATGAATTGTGTAACTTATTAAAGATTAACAACTGGGAGCCTAAAGTATTCCCAAGCCTTAGTGCCACCCTGTGCCCCGAGGTCTGCTTTATTCCTGCTTCCGGAAAACTATTCAATAAAATATCTATCTTATGTCTGTCTTCTGTGAATCCTGTTTTCTTGCTAAGTCCTTTCCTGGAGACAGAAACTCTGCCTAGATTCCTGAGGCCCAGTGCTTCAGGACTTGTTCACTTGCAGTAGTTGCCTTTATGGATTTTCAGTTTCCCTGACATTAGTTGCTAACTCCTCACTTGGGGCCTATTTGCATCTTGGGCCTTGTATCTCTTGGCCTACTGTCACTAGAGATTTTCATATTTTCTGGGTAGTATTTTAATGACCTTTCATATTAATTCATAACCATCTGTCTTTGGTTGGGCAAACTCCCCCTTCAGCTATCATGTCCCATGATGTCAAACAAATACCATGTCCCATTTCTCTTTATTCTGGCCTCCTATGAGCAACTGCCCTTGCTGCAGACCTGAACCTGAGATATGCCATTCTTGAGCTTATTTTTAAAATTGTAGAGTAAGAACTACAGATAGTGTATTCACACATATATGTATATATGATACACACACACACACACACACACACACACACACACACACACACACACATATATACGTATATACATATACACCCAAATACAAGTGTGTGATTTGTCTGTAAAAACTACCTATGATTAGAAATTATATTCAGCATAGTTTACAGCTGGTACTGCCTAGCCACTGACCCATTGAAACAGTCGCCAGACATAAATAACTGCTTTCCTCCCAGTTACAAATATCATCCCTTCTTGTGATAAATAACTATTTGAAAAAAATACTACAGATAAGAGCTTAAACTATGAAATGTCTAGAAGTAAAAAGAGAAGATAATGTCTGTGATCTTAGGGCAGGCCACAATTTCTTAAATATGACAGCAGAAGCATGAACAATGTAAAAATATTAATAAATTAAATCTCATCAAAATTAACCACTTGTTTCTCCAAAGATATCAGTAAGGCAATGAAAAACTAAACCACGAACTTGGAAAAGTATGTGCAAATTATATATCTATTTAAATTATATACCTATTTAAAATGCTGGAGAGAATTGTTATAGAAGCATATATTTTAATTAGAAGATAATTTTTGTATAAAAAAGAAATTGTTGGTAGCATTTTATCACAAGGATTTTTTTAATGTCTAATACATAACGTAGGCACATAAAAGGCAAACTGTTAGAATAGACACCTCACCAAAGAAAATATACAAATAGCCAATAAAACACATGAAAAGATGCTCAACATCATTAGTCATTAGGGAGATGCAAATTAAAACCACATTGAAATACCACATTGTACCTGTTAGAATGGCTAAAATCCAAAAGAATGACCATTCTAAATATAGACAAAGAGGTAGAGAAAGTAAAACCCTTACACATTGCTGGTCCCAATGTAAATTGGTATAGCCATTTGAAAAATACCTTTGTGGGTTTTTTTTTTATTATTAAATCATACCACCCAGCAACTCCACACCTAGATACCTACTCAAGAAAAATAAAAATATGTCCATGCAAATATTGTACTAAAATGTTCAGACTAAAATCATTTCGAGCAGCCCCAAACTGGAAATTCTCCAAATGTCCATCAACAAGCGAATGGATAGAAACAACTGTCCCGAAGGGTAGCACAGCCAGAATACAGCAGCGGGGCACACACAGCACACACCAGAGACGGTCTCTGAAGCACCAGGCCCCGGGCACCACATAACCTTTTCTTCATAAGGGCGTCACTTTCAGGAGCAGTAGACATAACTGGCTTTTCTAACACAGAGAAGAAAGCAGAGACTTAGACCAAACGCCAAGATAGAGGAATGTATCCCAAATGAAAGAACAGGACAAGTCCACGGCCAGAGAGAGATCTAAGTGAAACAAATGTGAATAACGTGCCTGCTGGAGAATGTAAAGCAGTGATCATAAGGATGTTCGCTGGACTTGAGAAAAGAATGGAAGACATAAAAGGGAAAAAAGAATCAATCAGAGATGAAGAGTGCCATAAACAAGATTAGAAACAGACTTGATACAATGAACAAGTGAATGGATAAATAAAAATGTGTATATTGCAAGTAAATATATACATATATATATATATATATATATATATATATATGCGCGATGGAATGCTGCTCCATAAAAAAGAATAAACTGCTGATATACACAATAGCATAGATGAATCTCCAAGGTCTTATGCTGAGTGAAAGAATCTATTCACAAAGACTATGTATTGTATAATTTCATTTCCTGAAATCTCCAGAAAAGGAAAAACTAGAGAGACAGAGACCAGATCAATGGGTGCCTTGGGTCAAGGTTAGGAGGCAAGGATTGGCTGCACATAAGCATGAAGAAATGTTTTTTGGGGTGATGGAAGGGTTCTAAAACTGGGCTGTGGTGATGGTGGCACAAATGTACAAATTTACCAAAACTCATTGAACTGAACACATAAAGTGGGTGAATTTTATTGCATATAAATTGTACCACAGAAAAGCTATTTAAAATGCTGTAGAGAATTGTCATAGGGGGATATATTTTAATTGAGAAGATGATTTTTGTATAAAAAAAAATTGCTGGTAACATCACAAGGATTTTTTAAATATCTAAGATATAAAGTAGGCACATAAAACAATTAGTACATCTTTTTCAGATGTACTTTTTTTAGTAAAGCATCATTTTTGCAGGCATGCAAGTTGCAAAATTGTATGGTTCTGTTTATGACCAACAAAAGGGAACTTTTTATAGTGAAACTATGTTCCTGCTCAGTTTTGTAGGAAACAACAGCTCCTTGAAATAAAATATTGCTTGGGGAGTTCTTTCATACTGCTTGTCACCAGCGTTCTCACCAGCTTATAAGTTATAATTGCTCTGTGATAAAGGCATGTGCTTTTCCTCCTCTCTTATAAAAATTTTAATGAGAACTTGACATGAACTCTCACTGAACCTATTTTCATTCCAAAATCTTATGATTTTAATCTTACGATCCTCCTGAGACCCAGCACTGTGGTCTGTGACAGCATGAATACTTCATAATTACTCCTCCTGTTTGTGGAAAACACCATGAGCATCCATCATTCCTTCTCTCCCCTGCTGCCTCCAGGGAGCCACAGCCTCTAGCAAGGTCAGTAATTGCAGTCTGGGTTGACACTTCCAAGCCAGCTGAAGCACACTCAGCTGGTGAAGACCAGCCACATTGGGTACTGACTGCCTTTCTTCAGTTTCTCTTTTCCTAGTTAGTTTGGCCTCAAAACTCTTGCTTAACAATGTGATAGATGGACTTGAATCATTTCACAGGAGGCTCCCCAAAACAGAGAAAATGAATAGTTTCTCTACAGCCATGTGTATGTGTCTGTTGGCATCTGGGGAACAATTGATCTCACTGTCCAGGGGCAAGCCGAAGGTCTTCCCTTTGAGTATAACGAGAAGGTGGTATTGGAGCTTGACATTTAATATTCAAGTTTGGCATCTTGGTCCAATGAAGATGACCTGCATGAAATAAAATACCAGCCATGTGGCTTAAGGTTGTATTTTGGAAATGGACTTCATTTTGGTAACGTTAAGAACTTTAACTGCAGCTTTGGCCAGTGCTTAGAAAAAAAATAGATATTTTAGCGGCAAATCAAATAAACATCCATTTTCTACATTATTTCTTGACAAAGTATGGACAGATTCACAAAAGAAATACTAAAGGAATGGTGAATTCTTTATGAAAAGAAACACATTATCAGTACAAAGAGGGAAAAGCACATAGCCTTTGTAATGTATATCATACTGGATGATGTAGATTCAGGAAAAAGAAACACTCATGTGAAACTTTGGTGAAATCTAGAAAAATAAATGCCTTTGAAAGGTAATATGATATTTTCACTTTCTCATTTCTCGTTTGTGCCTTACTTGCTCGAATACATATGAAAGTACTGGCAGAAGCAAACCCTATTAGGGCCAACCAAGTCCGCTATCTGTAGGTTTCAAATAGGTCAAAGTTTGGGGGATTGTTTGTTTTGTTTTTGCTTGTGGGCTTCCTTGGGGCATTAAAAATGGATGTACCTGAGAATAACTTAATTACCCATTCTGGATGAAATTTCGACTGAATTTGATGAAAGACCTCAATTGAGTACTAGAGTTAATTATAATTATGACCCCTAAAATGTTTGACACACCTTCCATCAAGATGCAGAGTTTGAGCAGGCATGTGGTCGGTTGGTCCACTCACTAGACTGAGGCTGAAGTGGTGCTGTATAACTTCAAAGGCTGGGTTAGAAAAGCCTATTTCGCGTCTCTCTGATTCTCTTGGGATCCTTACTTTGGGAGAAATCAGTCATTATACATAAAACTACCTTGAGAACACCGTGTTGGGGAGGTCTAGCCTTCATATAACTGTAGCCCCCACCTGATGTTTGAGTACAATCCCGTGAGAGGTGCTACGCGAGAACTACCCAGCCAATTCCTCCCACACCCCTGTCCCACAAATTGTTGCTAATTTCTTTACTATATTTTTAATAGTAACACTGCTGTCACTCTCTAATGTTGATATTAGTTACATATTTTTTTTTTGAATTTTCAGTTCTTCATGCCTCTGTTCAAATGAAGATTGAATTTCTATTATGGATACATGTTCAGCATGTCTACCTTGATACTTAAAAATGTCAAAATTACACTCTTTGCCTTAGATAAACTTAATTGTTCGTGGAGTTGATGCAGGGTCACCAAGTATCAAAGTTGTGGAGTACACCGTTCACATGATATTTTATGTAAATGGTGGTCCTCCTTGAGTTGCGTAGTCGGGTATCAGTGAGAAGATAAGACAAAGAATTATTTTAGCAGTAAGCATGATTTCCTGGCATTTTGTCAGGGATTGCTACTTAAGAATGGCAAGCAATACTACTAAATTTTATCCCTTTTCAACTTTCTTTCCACTGCTCTTGACAAAACGGAAAAAAATCTCAGAATGTAAAAGTAACCAGAAACATATTTTTTTAATTTAGAAAATAAAAATGTTATATTGCACTGTATACAATAATTTCTAAATGCATATGATGTCCTTCTAACACTTTCAACACTTCACTGTATCTCATGAGAATACGCCAAGTTGACAAACTATAAAGTAATTGTTCCGTCTTTGCTGTACATTGAAATCACCTGGGCAGGTTTAACAACCAGTTGATGGCTGGGACTCGTCCCTAGCGAATAGGATTTAATGGACGTGGGGTACAGCTTGGGCACTGGGATCTTAACAGTTGCCACGATATTGTTATGGGCACCCACAACCTTGAACCCCTGATACAAGCTTCTTCTTTGAATCTCATAGTTCTTACCCTCGACCACTTATTAGAATCCTTGGGAGCTTCTAAAACTACCAGTGACTTAATTCCATTTCCAGAGATTCTGGTTATTTGCGCTGGTGTGGGGCTTGCTTTTTGGTACGTTTTTAGAAAATGCTCCCTGGGTGAATATGGCTTAACATAATGTTCTTTTCTTTATACATATGTTTCTCAGCCACAGTTACCACAACATTACTAGAGGACACAGATTAGATTGCCAGATTCAACAAAGAAAAATATGTGGATATGGTGCCCGGATAAATTTAGATTTCAAGTAAGTGAGAAATACCTTTTTAGTATTAGTACATCAAATGCAGTATTTGTGGCATAGTTTTAAAATATCTTTTTTTGACAATATAGAATGCAAATTTATGTGGGTATCTGTGTTTTATCTAGCAACACTAGACACAGTAGATTTTAGGCAAGAGACAGAACTGGATCCCAGCAATGCGTTAGGTGAAGTGTCACCTCAATGAATTTCATTCCCTTTCAAGATACTCTCATTGCCCCCTAATGGCCAGAGACTAACCATTCTGTCCCAGAATGCTAGTTTTAGTTGGGTTCATCTGTAGCCTAACTATGACTTACTGAGCAAAAGCAGTGAACTGTTGTAGGAGAGAGGAAAGAACTGAAGCCTCCCCCACCATGAGTGTTAAATCTGTTGGCAACAGAAATTGACTAAGGTGAGATGTTGAAACTGATCATTGTGACTTAAAAGCACATGAACAAACAAAACCTTGTGGGTTTCCATTGCTGTTACTTAAGACAGTTTTTCAAATATTTTCATGTAATTATAGAAGAAAAAAAAAAGATTAGTGCTGAGGTTCAGTTCCTTGGCAGAACTTCTTAGCCTTAGCGGCCATCGCTCAACTTAAAGATTCCTCTGTCTCATTTGCAATGACAGCAGTTCCCTCGGGCTTACACAGCACTTGCTGGCATATATAGTCTCGTGTTTGGCAAGGGCTTATGTTTCCCAAGCTCACTTTCTCATTTGTTCTTTTCAGCAATGCTGTGAAGTATACGGGGAAGTTATTATGACATCCATTCTATAAATCAGGAGGATACAACCCAGATTGCCTTGTCCTGGGGCAGTATTACTCATATTACTCAAAGTATGGTCCTTGGATCAGCAGCCTCAGCATCACCTGAGAACTTGTCAGAGATGCAAATTCTCACCTCTAACTCCAGACTCACTGACTCAGAAACTGTGGTGTGAGCTGAGCGATTTGTGTTTAACAAGCCCTCCGGGTGACTCTTGCACATTCTAGCTTGAGAACTCCTGGCCTAGAATGTGTGCTTAATAACCGGACTAGTAAGAAACAGAGAATTTCAACTTAGGTCTTCTGAGGACAGTGGTAGTAGGATTTGTATTACTTTACGTGGTCTCCAGATATAAAATGAAATTAAAAATTAAAAAAAGAAATCTATGAATTTACAGAGGGCTGGATCCAAGGCTAAAAGTTTAAAAGCACATATTTTTATTTGTATGTTTATTTATTTAGTTATTTCCAATTTCATTAATTAATTTATAGAAAGGTTCCTAATAGCTTTTCATTTACTTTGGTTCAAGTTCAAATTTCATTCAAATAAATGATCCTCCTACCAGATATGATCTCTCTCTTTGTTTCCTGCCCTGCCCAGGATCCTAACTAAAACATTGCTACCATAACGTTTATTTGTCAAATTTCTGGTTTCTCTTTCCCTACTGGGTTGTAAACTCCGTGAGGTCGGGGATGCTGTCATGCTACCTGGGCACATCATAAGTGCACAGTGAGTATTTCAAAATGAATGAATAAAGACTAGAATGAAAGAATGAATTCCGCACGTGAGGGTCTTCCACTGGCAAGTCATGCCTTTCTAGAAGTGTCCTATGCTCAGATGCATTGCCACTATCAAAATGCTCAGACTCTCTTCGGCAGGATCTCAGCCAGTGGGAAGAGAAATGGTAGACTGCATGAATTTGCCCGAACATGTATGTGTTAGGACATATGCAGTAAGGCGTCAGTTCTCTATAAGTATTTAAAAGGGAATTCTTGCATTCTCTATGATAGGGAGAAACTGGAAATAAGCTGTTGAATGCTTTTGTAACTTGGCAAGATTTTTATAATGTATTAAGTGAAAATAGGATCTGCTTAAAGACGTTAAAAGTTGTTCTTGGTCTATAAAACAAGAGTAATAATCATTCTGCATGTCTCCTAGGGTTGCTATGAAGTGGACTTACTGTAAAAAAACCCATAGACAAACCCTTGGTGCAGTCAGATAGACTCATGATTTTTATTGTTGTGTTAACATCATGATTATATCTGGATAGAGAAATTACAGGCAATCTTCTTGTGATTGTTTCTAAATTATGAAACCTTTATGAAAGTGTATTGTTTTTGTTGTCAGATTAAAATCTTCCAGAAAGGAAAACTACAGTACTTGATTCAAAGAAATCCCTAACTCTAAGGAAGTTTTTGGACTAGATCGTTTCGACTAGTTTTCTACTTCGTTGCTTTTCGAAACTCCGAGGTTTGCTCTTGTGTACCTCCTTCCCTTTGTGCCTACCTGGCTGGCTATTGACAAGCTTCTACTAAATCTCCTTCTGACAGTGAGGCTAGTTATCAGCTATCTCATAGATTTTCATTTTCATAAGGACCCTCTAGGAAGAAATGTCCCAAGGAACCATATGTTACCTGGAAGGTACCTTCGAATTTATCTAGTTTAATCCTCTCATTGTTCACATGAAGAAGCTGTATTTGCAAGAGATAAAATCTGTGTCCATACGATAAAATACTTGGATAGCTTGGACTAGAACTCTAAGGTCTATCTTGTCAGTCTTTCATATTCAAGGAATAATTCTGAGCACAGTATCCCAGGAAGAGTGTTTGAAATCTCATCATAGAGACTGTCAACAGTTCAGTTCTGTCATTGTTATTTTGACTTACCCATTAAATTTGATGTCATTAATTTTTGCAAAATTTCAACTTCTTATGCTGAATAACTATTGGAAATGTGGAACCTTGTGCTCTGAGGTGGTTTTGTTGTTGTTGTTGTTGTTGTTGTTGTTGTTGTTGTTGTTGTTGTTTTGGCAGCGGACTTGAGACTAATGGAAAAATGTTGATAACTTTTGTCTTCAAAGCAGGTGAAGGGGATGTGCAAACATGTGAAATGAAGGAAAAATCCAAGCTATCTCTTATCTGAGTATTTACACTAATGCTGTTTGGGTGAGATATTTCTGTACTTCCCAAATATTAATTCATCCTTCTTTATTCTACCAACAAAGGTGTAACGCTGATTGCAGTATGTTTTAGGGAAAACAGAATTCTCTCACTTCTTTACTCTGCTGTCTTGGCTCATCACAGTGACCTTTAATTCATTTTATCTTGTCTGGTCTCCTTTGCAGATAGTATGAAATCACTACATGGTGTCTATTGAGCTAAAGTCAATTAATCACAGGGTGACTTTTAAAATCAAGATTAATAATAGGCTATTTCATAGCCAGAATACTTGATTAAGATGGGCACATTTGTGGTTCCCCTCATGTCCAGAAATAATTTAGCCAAGTTCCAATATCTCAGACAACTTTTTCTCTCCTAATATAACTTTCCTCACACGAACTGCTCAGCTTAAATGGACTTTCCTAAGCTTCCATCAGGGTGTCCCAGAAATACTTTCACGAAATCACTCTTCTTGCCTCCTGGGTGCCTCTAGATAGCAGCATCTTTTAAGCCACGTAGTGCTGGCACCTCCCCAGAAAAGGTGGGGGGAAGAAGTGAAAAAAGGAGAGAAAGTCTGTCTGAAAAGATAACAGCATCTGTCATCAACATTGTACACATCTCAGCCATGCCCTTGTGGTAGGAGAGAAAGTGTCCTCTTTTCTCTCTAGTCTTGTGCCAGATTGCCTCTTCCTGTCTCCCCGAATCCACTAATGTCCTTGGTGGGAGGATCCTGGTTTATTAGTAGACCTAAAGCATTTCATATTCATATTCTACTTAACAGTGTGATGGTACACCTTGGCAGTTTAGCAACATGGCAGATCTGTTTGTTTAATAAGCCATATAATATGCTGCAGCACCAATTTGATTTTGCCGGGTAAACTAAGAGAGCCAGTCGGCACTGATGAACTTGAGTTTTACAGGTCAGTGCAGCACCCACATTAAGCAAATCCAGGACAACTGTGTACGTGTCTATTGTAGTTGGGGGCCGAATACATCTTGTACGATATTTCATTTGCTGTTATAAAACAGTGAAGCTTTGTACAGCTACATTAGAAATCAATTTTTAAGTTTAATTTTATTGCTGCCTTCCTATTCCCCAGGTGTACCTCTTCCTAGCATGTCCACCCCTAGACACAATTGCCTCTGAAGTAGCAGTATACCTGTGAGTGAATGACAGTTTCCAAACTCCGCTAGGAAAATACAGGGCTAATCCTGACATAACATAATTGAAGCACCAGGAGTTGTTATGGGGCCAAATATCACGTACTCTCTACTCTCTTCAGAACTTCGC
Organism: Herpailurus yagouaroundi; assembly: GCF_014898765.1. Classification (NCBI taxonomy): domain Eukaryota; kingdom Metazoa; phylum Chordata; class Mammalia; order Carnivora; family Felidae; genus Herpailurus; species Herpailurus yagouaroundi. The sequence goes on from NW_024420586.1 coordinate 7,768,327, forward strand.
AGAATCCCTTCCTGGTACCCGTGCCTTATTGAAGAGGATTAGTTCATTGAGTGCTAATCAGAAGATGTCTGCCATCTCTCAGCTCCTTCAGTGACGTGACTTTCTTTTAACCTAGTGAAAACACGAGGTGGCTTCATGCTAGAACAGTAATACGGCTAATGGTATGGAGACCAACAATGAAGAATATGAAACTAATTTCCCTGCAAGAAAATTGTTGCCTCTCTGGCTCTGTGGGGGCAATTTTTGTTCAGTTTCTGGCAATTAATACATATTTTGCCTTTCAAAGGGCACCGCCCTCAGAGTGGTACCGAAGTGTCTGGATTGTACTGCTTTGATGCGGCGCAGGCCTCTCAGTGACGGGCTTTTCTGGCAGTCCCTGTCTTCAGGAGGATGCACCCTTGGCTCGTTTAGTCATGTGAGGGGAACGCCTCCTTTGAAAGTTGCCACTTAATTCACTAGCATCTTGCTAAAGAAGGGCCTTACCCTCCTAGGTCTCCGAGGTCTTTCACTGGTCTCATTCCACGTGCTGCTTTGAGTGCTACATTCATGATCTAGTGAAGGGCTTTTGATTCCTGGCTTGCCAGAGCGCTCTGTTGGTGGCAAACCATGCACTGATGGAAAAAAGAAAAATGGTTGTAACAGTTCGGGCTCTTTGAACCTGTCTTTCTCAACCATTATTGAACCATCCCAAGTGATGCCTTGACCCCGTATACCTCTGCAACCACCACTTGATACATCTCATCTCCTTCACAACCAAATACCATTTTTCTTACAGATTTTTTAAGGTTGAGATACAATTCACATACCTTAGAATCCAGCCTTGTAAAATGTACAATTCAATGATTTTAAGTATATTCAAAAAGTTGTGCAAGTATCACCCTAATTTCAGAATATTTTAGCATTCCCAGAAGAAACGTTATACCCATTAGCAGTCATTTCCTGTGTCCGTCTCCCACCCAGCCCCCTGGTAACCACTAGTCTTTCCTTTCCCCGTGAATTTGCCTCTTTTGTGCATTTTGTATTGGCGGAATCGTGCAGTATGTGGCTCTTTGTGTTGGGCCTTTCACCTATCCTGAACTTTTCGTAGTCCATATGTGTCACAGCAGGTGTTGATACATCATTCCTTTTTATTGCTGAATAATATTCTGTTGTATAGTTAGACCATACCTCATTTATGCATTCATCAGTTGATGGAAATTGGCAGTGTTTCCATTTTGGGGCTCCTCTGAATAATGCTGCATAGCCAACCATCTTGTTACGGTTGCCTTCCTGCTGCTGTGTCATCATTTCTTCATTTCCTCTTCACTCCTCAGCCCACTTGAATTATGATTCTGCTCCAGTCATTCACCTAAGAAGGCTCTCTCTGGGTCACCAGACACATTTTACTTGTATGAACTTGGAGAAGTCACAGCCTTCATATGCCTATAACTTCATCAGTAAGATGAGTTCTCCCCAGGGTTCTTGAATGACTACGTGAGTTTAAATATAGTAAAATTCCTAGAATTATGTCTGACACAAAACAAGAACTTTAATTGCTGACTGTTTTCCCTCTGTCCCATTTCCCATTTCTAATACTTTTCTTCCTAAGTAGTTCTCAAATTCCTCTTTTTCATTTCTTCCACCCTGGATAAACTTCTATCATGACTTGCTTAGACTCCTTGATATCCTCTGAACTGCTTACCATGCTTTGGTGGAAATCATCTTCTCTTTTTTTTTTTTTATAACTTTTAATTTTTTTAAACCTTTATTCATTTTTGAGAGACAGAGAGAGACAGAGCATGAGCATAGGAAGGGCAGAGAGAAGTGGAGACACAGAATCTGAAACAGGCTCCAGGCTCTGAGCTGTCAGCACAGAGCCCAATGTGAGGCCCGAACCCACAAACTGTGAGATCATGACCTGAGTCGAAGTCAGACGCTTAACTGACTGAACTACCTAGGCGCCCCAGAAATCATCTTTTCAAAACACAGATCTGACCATATTAAAAACTCTCCAAGAGATGGGGACACACACACACACACACACACACACACACACACACACACACCCCTTCCCACTGTTTTAGATACAGAGGCCACAATCTACAGGCTGGACTGATGTATTAGTTTTCTAGGGCTGCTGTAACAAAGTACCACACACTGGGTGGCTTAAACAACAAAAATTTATTTGCTCGCAGTTCTGGAGGCCAGAAGTCTAAGATCAAAGTGTCGGTATGATTGGTTTTTTTCTGAGGGCCACGAGGGAAGGGGCTGTTACAGGCCTCTCTCGTTGGCTTGCAGAGGGCCAATTTCTTGCTGTATCTCTGCACATTGTCTTCTCTCTGTGTGTATCTCTGTGTCCAAATTTCCTCTTTTGATAAGGATACCAGTCTGTTGGATTAGGGGCCCACCCTACTTAGTGTGACTTCATTTTAACTAGTCACATCTGCAATGATCTTACTTCCAAATAACTTCATATCTGGAGGTATTAGGGGTTAGAACTTCAACATATTAATGGAAGAGTGCACGGTTCAACCCATAATACCTGGTCAGTCTCCTGCCCACCTCTCCAGCTATTTATGTACTCCATGCTTTCTCAGCCTTTCTCCTTGTCATCTGTACACTGGCCTCCTTTATTTTATTTTATTTTATTTTATTTTATTTTATTTTATTTTATTTTATTTTATTTACTTTTTATTTAAATTCTAGTTGGTTAATATAAGGTGCAAGATCAAGACAAGTGTCATCTTCAATACCCATCACTCATCTAGCCCATCCCTCTGGCCTCTTTTAAATGGGCCACAATATTTTCACTTTTCTAGAACTGTTTCTGGAAGATATTTCTTTGACCTGAAACTCTTCTCATTCCATCTTCCCCACCCCCAAGCCATTTTCCCTGGCTTATTTCTGTTCCTCGTCCAGATTTCAAGTCAAGACCACTTTCTTAGTAAAGAATTCTCTTATCCCCTAGGCTGGATTGGGAATCTATCAAAGAATGTGACCCCTGGGGCGCCTGGGTGGCGCAGTCGGTTAAGCGTCCGACTTCAGCCAGGTCATGATCTCGCGGTCCGTGAGTTCGAGCCCCGCGTCAGGCTCTGGGCTGATGGCTCAGAGCCTGGAGCCTGTTTCCGATTCTGTGTCTCCCTCTCTCTCTGCCCCTCCCCCGTTCATGCTCTGTCTCTCTCTGTCCCAAAAATAAATAAACGTTGAAAGAATGTGACCCCTAAAGCATTTATCTTGGTTTGTAATTATCCATTCTTTGCATGTCTTTTTTTCCCCCAGTAATGCCTATTTCACTCTGAAAGGTTTATCTTACCTTGTACTGCAGATCCTTTTAAGCAAATAATAGGAACCAAATCAATATTTCTTAAATCCAAACATTACTACAGTATTATTCTGACAAATCAGAATCCTTACTATGCATTATGTGGTTATTTTTTTCCTGATTTTTTAATAACGCATTCCCTCTGACAACATTGCATGCACCTTGAAATCCCTTCACTTGACTGCATACTTTGCTGGAGGGAAGATTTGAGGAAGGACAATTTTTTTATCAGGTGATCTATTCCCAACACAGAGAAGTTGAGTGAAAGCTTCTTCCTTGTTAGATATTCATAATGTAGACGATGATTATGTTAAAGGTTATCTCCAAGAGTAATAAGCCCATTTTTTTTATCCTTTGGAATCTTGAACACATGGTTAATGGCTAATATGTGTGTATATGTATGTGTGTGTATATGAATGAATGTATACATGTGTCTATGTGTGTGTATATATGTATATATACATATATGTATATATGCATATGTGTACATATATGTATATGTATATACACATACACATATACATATATGTACACACATGTACATCTATACATATATGTATATATACATATATACACACACAGACACATGTATACATTCATTCACACACACACATATCTACATATATACATATATGTATATATACATATACATATACATGTATACTTATATGTATATACACATATATATATATACATATATACACATATATACATCTATATGTACACATATACATATACATATATGTACACATATATACATATATGCATATATACATATATGTATACACACACATAGACACATGTATACATTCATTCATATACACACATATATACATATATACATATATGTATATATACATATATGTATATATACATATACATGTATACATATATGTATGTATATACACATATATATACATATATATATACATATATATATAATTTGACTTTCTCAGGGATATATTCAATTCAGTCTTCTAAACTGCAATTGAATATGAAATTTCTAACTAGAGCCGGAACACAGTGGTTGGAGTCCCAGCCCCTGTACTTTCCCGCCATCCCAACTATGCAACCTGGAGTGAATTGACTAATGAACTAATAGTATTTACTTTGTAGAGTTGTCACAAAGATTAAATGAGTTCATACTTGTGTCCATCATGTGGTAAGCACCAGCTAAGTGTTAGCTAGTAGCAGTAGAAAGAGGAGGGGAGGAGGAGGGTTTGCTGAAGGAGGAGCAGTGTAAGTCACCAGTCAGAATGCCATGCTTTACCTTGTACGTGCTTCATGAGGAAGAGGTTCCCTTTGTCACCTTCACACCCTCAAGACTTGGCGCAGTGTAGATGCTCAGTAAAGAGTTGTTTCTATTGTTTTCTGTGTAGTTGTTTATGCTTATTCTACCAGTTGCTTTTTGTACTACACTGCAGTTCTGGAAAACATTACACTTTAAATTTAAATTGGGTGTTGATTTGTCACCAAGATAAATCCTCTGAACATATGCCTACTTGAGACAAGTATGCAAGATGTTCATTAGTGCTGCAATACAGTTGATATATGTTTTATAACTTGAGGTACTCCTGCTTTTTAGCATCTATGTGTGAATTAGCATATAAAGATATGAGTAATTGTTCTAATGAAAATTTCACCTCTGCACCGCTCTCCTCTCACTTCATTGTGAATGCAATTAGGTCTGCCATAGCCTTTTCCCTGTGAGCCTGTAGATAAGGCATGGAAAAATGATTTCTTTTACTATAATCCTTCTGCTTAAATATGATAGGAAAGCACCAATGAATTTAATATCATTAATGTTCTCTCTGAACTGGAACTCTCTAAATCATAAAATATCACATAATGTATTTTTTATTAAAATGTTGACATTATTTCAAAATGTGTGTTTTAGAGCAAGTTTTATATGAGTTCCTACAACATATGGATATATTCTTCATTTGGTCTTTCATTTTGTCTTTTGATAAAGACAAAATGTTTATTTCTGCCATGGATGCGTTATGTCCCTACCACTAGCTATGTTTCCTATAATAATTTGTCACACATTCTGAAGTGTTGTTTTACAGAAATAGCTTCTTTTGAGTTTTTCCTTCAGTATACATCTGATGATGGACACCTACATATTATAGATTTTTCTTTTGGAAAGTTAGCATGGCTATATTTTTGTTTCATTGCGATAAAGGAGAATTAAAGGAGTTAAAAAATGATTATTTTAGAGTTGCTACAACTACATATCAAAGCACTTTAGGACCCGTAAGGGCATCTGTGTCTTGCATAATGTAGCAACCAAGATAGAGTAAAACATAAAAGCAGATACTAAAGTCATTACCTGATCTGGGTGGATTAGCTATCCACCTGACTGAAGGTCAGAGATCGAACAAGATTTCTCAAGGCACTCACAAGTTCTGTGATTCCACAGCCATTTGGCTTTTGAACATCACAGGAGACAAGAAAACCATGAAGTTGAAAATCACATGAAGGAAATGTTAGCTATGACAAAGCCAAAAACAATATGTGGGTCCAAAATTTCAATAGTTGTGGTGATTGCTAAGAACGCTTTGTGACTAGCATCATGCCATTTTTATAAGGTAACCATATGCAGTTTCTCTCTGTATTTCTATCATATACAAATGCTTCTGTTAACATGCTTTCTATGTTATGTTATTTTTGTGTGTTTACAGGAGTTTGTTGTCGGTAAGTCTTGTTCACGTGTTCTCCGTAGGACCTAGAAGAGAATCTTGTACCCAATGTATCAGTACTCATTAGATGAATGAACTAATAAGGGATAAGTATCGTATCACATTAGTAATAAATGACAAGCCCAGAAAGATCATTTTATTCAAAGCATTTGATGCCTTCACATTAACTGGGAGGGCGAGGGGCCACATCCCTAAACTTAACACTGTACCTGCCACATAGCTGGCAGATACCCATTTGTTGAAGAAACCAACTAATAAATACAGTAATAACTTTCATTTCTATAGCACCTACTGTATGTTGTACCTTGTTCTAGGCACTTTAAATATATTGACTCATTTCCTATTTACCTATGCTTACCTAATACCTAGTGTGGACTCTCTGCATGGCATAGCTCAGTTGCACTCTCACTGAATCTGCGTCCTCATTTGTAAAATGGCAAGAATAGGGCTGACCTCCTAGTATGTTTTGTGAAGAGTAAATGAGGTAACGCTCGAAGCGTGCTTGGCCTACTTTCAGGCATAGTGGCGATGCTGTAGCTTTTTGCTGTTAAGACTGTTATCGCTACCATTACCATCTCTTCCAAAGCGGGCATAAGTCAGGTTGTAAAATTCGGAGGGCCACAATAGAGAAAGCTGATGCTGTTGTTTATATGATCGGCTGTGTGGTATATTCACATTTCTGCCCCTCATCTCTACACCTTCATAAACACACTCCATCTTGCAAGTCCTCCTATGTCAGATGGCACTTAACTAGCGCTTGCTCGATGGAGGCACTGCTGATCTCACTACACTGAAAACTACCAAAATGAGTACAGCTAACACTTCAATAATCACTCTCTCTGCCTAAGACCGTGTCCTGTGCCCACACTCTTCACTCTCTTTCTGCCCATTCCTGAATTATTTTGCTTCATCCTGCCTGTCATTTTATATATTTAAATCGTTAATCTCTTTATTCCCTGCTTCATCACCCACCTCTCATACACTATGAGGCTCGAGGGCAGAATTTTTCCCACTCACTTCATGTAAACAAACAAAAGAATATTCAGCATCACAAGTGTTGCACAGTGTTTAAGGGAGTACATTTTCACAACCTTCTCAGGTGATAATTTGGCACTACCTGTGACGGTTTAAAATGCATATAACCTTTGACTGAATTATTCCACGTCTAAATTCCTAAGAAAACAAAGTACACTAGGGGTGGATGGAAGAGAGGAAGCAAAAGTTAGCCACTTCAGCATTGTTTTCAGCAGGGAAAATTTACGCAACAGAATATTATGCGTCAGTATTTAAAAGAAGGTCAGATCTCTGTGTACTCTTATAAAAAGATCCCTATGATGTATTTTTTTGCTTAGAAAAGTCAGCTGCATAAATGACCTGTAAAGAATAATTTTCCCCCATAAGCTCCCCTTTTGCCTCTCTCCCCTTTGAACATTTCTGTTTCATGTCTAGTTTTAGGCACTGGTAGTTTTAGGCCCTCAGAGTTTCCCGCTATTGTTCATTCATTTCAACTCTCTCCACGAAAGATGGTCCCATTTATCTTTAAGTTCTTAAAGTAGTTTTAATATTTGTTCTGTAGCTTCTGTCTGACTTACCTCTGGCCTCCCTCTTGTCTGGCTACAAGCCAACCACTTCGTAGAAACCAATCTTTCTCTGGTCTCCCACTCTCCCTGGATCACTACTCTTCTTGTCCACATTTAGTTGCTTCATTTCTGTCCCATTTTTTCTGGCCTTGAAATTCCATTTAGTAACGTTGGTCCCAATATATACTTCTGGGGGGGGGAGGTAATAAGCTAGTCGGTTTACTGTGTAGGCAATCGAAGCATCACTGTCTGTATGTAGTTATGCCTTTGTATGGAGATATAAATATCCCACAAGTAGAATCTGGGTAGGCAAAATCAGTTATAGTCAAAGGAATGTGTCAATCGGGCCTGGTCTACCACTCTTCTTTTAATATCCCTCTATGGCTGTTCTCATTAAAAGAAGTAAAATTGTTTGAAAAGAATAATAAATTCATCTCATTATATCACTTAATATAATATTTGTGTTGGCACTTTTGCCTTTGATGGTTATACTTTCAATGATAGGCATGCATGTATTTAAATTTTCAACCTTTTCAGAACTGCTGATTCTTTGTGGGGGAGGTCTGAAATGTTTTTAGTAAAGGCAATCTATATTTTGTGTATAATAGAAAACATAAAGGAATAAACTTCTAAAATAAGTTGCAATCTCATTTTGATGGAATACCTGTTAACAGTTTTATGTATATTCTACCCCTTCTTTCTTCTTTCCTCTAATAGAATCTTACTATTTTACTACTTGATTTTTTGAAGCAGTACATAATAGCTAATGTCATTAACATAATAGCTGGCTATTAAATATACTTTCGTAGTATTTTGTGACTGAATGAAAATACCATTTTCTCATGAAACAGCCCAGGTGTCCATCGAGTGATGAATGGGTAAAGAAAAGGTTACCCATTATGGGTGGAATATTACCCACCCATAAAAAAGAGTGAAATTTTGCATTTGCAAGGACATGGATGGAACTACAGAACATTATGCTAAGCATACACATCCCTCAGAGAAAGACAAATACCATATGATTTCACTTATATGTGGAATTTAAGAAACGAAACAAATGAGAAAAGGGGAAAAAGGGAGAGAGAGAGAGGAAGGCAAACCAAGAAACAGACTCTTAACCATAGAGAACAATCTGATGGCTACCAGAATGAGGTGGGGGTGTGGGATGAGCTAAACAGGTGATGGGGATTCAGGATTGCTCCTGTGATGAGCACCTGGTGATGTAGGGCAGTGTTGAATCAGTATATTGTACACCTGAAACTAATATAACACTCTATGTTAGCTGGAATTTAAATAAAAATGGTAAAACACACACACACACACACACACACACACACAAGAAAACAAACAAACAAAAGAAATGAAATCACTATATCGAAGCGATATCCGCAACTTCATATTCATGGCAGCATTCTTTGTAATAGCCAAGACATGAAAATAACCTAAGTGTCTATCAGTGGATGAATGGATAAAGAACATATTTTATATGTATTCTTTATATTTACATGTGGCCATGAAAAATAATGAAATCTTACTATTTGCAACAACATAGATGAAACCTGAGGACACCATGCTAAGTGAAGTAAATTAGACAAAGACAAAAAAAATACCATTTTCTCCTGGAAAATCCCATTTTCAATCTTAAAAAAAGTGTTTTTACTTGTTCTAGTGGCTTTCTAAGTAATACTTTGTTTGTTACAAAAGCACATGTTAATAGCATCTGTCCTTAAAACAAATTCTATGTAGTGACTTGGTCTATTTTATACATGCTCCACCTTCAAATTTTGTTGATGTTGAATGATTAGATATTTGCTGATATATAACAAACTAAAATATTCAGGAATAAACTAATGTTTTTATTTTTTTTTACCTTCTCTGCTTCATTTGACTAAAATAAATACATCTTTAATTTCTAGATAAAATGCTAATCATTTGTCAATTAATAACTTTTGGAGCTTAGTATAGAAGATGTGTTGACAAATGGGATGCTTTTTACCCTAACTGCATCAGTATGATCAATTTAGTCACTCTACTTTCTTCTAAAATCATTCACATAGGCCAACAAAGCTTCAATCATTTCAAAAAAGCAGCAACATACAACATTCTAAGGTACTAGCAATTCATGCATTCCTTGTAACAGAGAGGTTGTCCCAAGAATTTTGGCAAAGATCCATGTTTGAAATTCAAAGCACTGAAGGCATTCTAAGCTCAGATAACCAATAGCAGTTGTGTGACCAGCCAAAACAAAGGTACTGGTCTGGAGAATTTGCCCTAGGCCCTATGGGCCCTGCACAGCCTGCTTCCAAGAGGAAGACTGGGAGATATCTGGAGGCCTTTGGGAGAAATGGTATGTTCATAAAGAGAGGCCTTTGAATCCCCACTCATTCCTCATGTGGGAAAGGAAGCAGTGCTTTCCAGGCAGAGCAGTTTGCTGGCTTGGTAGCTCCTGCTTCTTGCTTCCTGTTTCCTGATTCCTGCTTCCTGGAAGTCAGCCACCCTTTAAGGAGTACAAATTCCCTGATGTGAGAAACCCACTCACATGATTAGACACCACGTGAATAGACATGCCGAGGAACACAGAGGAAACACAAGTGTGTGAAGAGGCCACCTTCTGAATACTCCCACCCTGGCAGCTGCTTTAGCTGACACCATAGATCACATATTAATGACCCAGCTGAGCCGTTCCTGAATTCCTCACTCACAAAATCATGAGCAAAATGAAATGAGAGGTTTTAAGATAGTGATTCTTGGGGTGGTTTTTCACATGGCAGTAGATAATTGAATCAAAACCTATTTGTGAGTTATTGTATCATGTCCTCTAATATTGTCAGATATAGTGATTCAAGAAAGCAGTAGACTTCTGGGACACAGGAATTAGCAAGAGAAGAAGGAGGAAGAGGAAAATATATTTATATATATATACTTTGCATTTTAAAGAAATTTAACCAAGAATTTGTTTAATGTTCATTTTATGTATTTAAAACATTTTAATTTTTCCCTATTATACAGGTAATACATGATCCATTTGGAAAGATTAAAAATAAATATAAAGAAAAATTAGTTTCTAATTATCATCCACGTTCCATGCATCATTAACCACTGTTTACATGGAATATAACTTGTAAGGCATTTTTCTTTTCAATATAGGCAACTGTCTCATTAGGCTTATGAAATTAGAAGAAGCAGCATCACATAATAATTAAAGAACAAGCCTATGGAGCTAAGCTCTTTGAGTTCAAGCCCCAGAGTTCCCTCTCCTGTCACCTCTTACTGGCTGTGTGACATTGGCCAAATTTCTTAACCTCTCTGTGCTTTACTATACATACAGGTATGAGACTGCTATCTGCCAGTAACAGGAGTGTTACGAAGATATTTACTTAGATTTCAACTTTATAAAGAACATGGAATATGCCTGGCACATAGTATGCATAAAATTAGTGTTTATTAAATGTAGTAATTACATTGAAGAAGAAAAACAAATCATAGGATACATAGCATTTTGAAACATGCTTCCTTCACTTAAGAATCCAGAATAAACATTACCCATCAATAAATACATATCTGTGGTATTATTATTTTTTTATTTTTTTTAATGTTTATTTCGAGAGACAGAGAGAGACAGTGCACACATGTGCATGCGAACAGGGGAGGGGAGAGAGAGAGGGAGAGAGAGGATCCCAAGTAGGCTCTACGCTATCGGCACTGAGCCCAACATGGGCCTCGATCTCATAAACCATGAGATTATGACCGGAGCCGAAATCAAGAGTTGGATGCCTAGGTGACTGAGCCACCCAGGTGCCCCCGTGGTATTGTCTTAAAGCGGCATAGAAGTTCATCATATGGATATAGTAGAGTTCTCTATTTTCAGTCATTTATATCATTGCAATTTTTCCTCATGATGCATTTTAACTTTGATTATGGGAGTTTACAAACATACACAAATAGATCAAATACTATAATGAATGCTCAGCTACAATAATTAACAACACATAGCAGTGTTGGCAATGTATTTTAAATACCCATTTTAAACCATCAGTTCTGATAAAACTAAAATAATGGCTGTGTCTTCGAGTGTAGGAGCCTCTATGTCTTAAGCACATAATAGTAGGTATCTGTGATTATTTACAATAGAAAGAAACATCCTCAGCACACTAGCTTTTATCTGATGCCAAACTTAAAATGGTCAGTTCCCCTTATTCAACCTCAGTGAACATCCTTCATTGTATCTTGTTTCCTCTGATATATTGGGGAAGAAAATGGAATAATTGAGGAGATGCCAGTGGGATAAAACACGATATTCCTAAATATAGTGACATTTTCAGAGCTATTTTAGCCAGTGTAATTGAAATCCTCTTGTTCTCCCCTGACATATTTTGGAAGCTCATATGTTTAGAGTCTGAAAATTCATTTGAAAAATGATAGAAAGTGTCTTGATCTCAGTGGAGAGTTACTGAATTGAATTATGATGGTAAAAGCTTAAGTGAACTTAAGGAAGTAGGTATGCTCTTCTGCATGGATTCATTTCACCGTATGTCCTAGAAAGTATGGTATGCAGGTAGCCAGTGGGAAAAATATGTCAATGATTTCCAGGTGCTGCCACATTAGGGCCAAAGCCATAAATTTTGAGATGCTATTTTCCAGGCAGACATTTTTCTTACGAGTTATAGTGCTATCTTCAGTACGACATAGAAAGGAAGTTAAAATTACAGGAGGGAAGTAAGTTCCCTCATCATACTACAACTGTGAAGCTATAACTAATAGATATTAAAGTAGAAATAAATCGTATTTGTTCTTATGACACAGAATATAAGCATTTAATATTGTTGTGGGTCTTAGCAGAGAGTATTACATTAATTCGTTTATTTAAAATATTTCTTAAGCACCAATCTTACAAGATTGTGCACTGTTACAACAGGCACTGTTCTAGCTGAGGAGAAAAGGAACATATGTGTCTCTTCTCCTGGATCTTACTTGATATGAGAAAGATAAACATACCATAAGCAAATGAACAAACATATCAGTAAATCTGCTTTCTACCCTAAAGCCTTTTCAAAATTAACCCTTGCAATGTATTCCCTGTAATTCTTTTGGTCAGTCTGCTCTTGTTAACTGCTACTAGAGCCCTCCAGCATGATACCGAATCTCTCTGATTCTATTTCCTCATCTAAAAACACATAAAAGGAAGAATAATAACCTCTGTGTTCTCCTTGGACCATTGTTAGGATGAACAAATGAATGTGAAAGTAGGTACTGGGAGAATTCTTAGGTGCTATAAAAATATAGAGTTCCAATTTTATTATGTCAGTATTGCATTTTCTTGAACACTCGAGGTATATCTAGGGGTTGCATGAAGCTCTTCTCTGACACACAATAATGAACATGTAGCCAGAAGTTTTCAGGTATCACTAAGAGTATAGCTTTTCATATGTTCCAGAGGTCAGGTGAAAGGTGCTAAGGAGATACACTGGGGGTAGCCTATGAAAAAGAAACCTCCCTTGAAATTGTACAAAATGAGTATCTATCATGACAGTTCAGATTTCCAAAGCTGTGCTCCTCAAATTTTAATGTGCATATGAACCCCTTGGGGATTTTGTTAATTTGCACATTCTGATTCAATATTTCTGGGGTGGGGGCCGAGGTTCTGCATTTCCAACAAGCTCCCAGGTGATGGTGACAGTGCTGATCTGAGGACCACATTTTGCGTAGTAAGGGGCTAGGACATACACAGTAATTAAGCCTGTTATTTTGAAGATGCTGGTGTGATTAATGAATTGTACCTGCATTAATATTCATGAATCTTTTCTGGACATTTTTCTACTCTCTTAACCCTTATTGCCTTTTCTGTATAGCTCACATATGACCTGTGCCTTTGCCTTTTTGCTTACATAATAAATAGAGCACGTTTTTATGTGCACATGTTCAGCTTTACTTCTCTATGCAACTGTTTTTTAGAGTTTTAATGTCAACATTCATATCATAAACAGCTATAAATTGCTTCTTCCAACCTTCTTTCCTTCCTGTATTTCCCTTTACTCGTCTCTTTTAAAATTGGTCTGTGAACATTCTGTCTTGCTAGATCAAATGACTCAATCAAAGGGGATTCTTAAATGTTTTTGGATCAGATGTGTACAAGTGTTGCTCATGAAGAAAAAGAGATGAGAGAAGAGGAGATTTCATCCTCGTGATGTGTGGTACTCACAGAAGCACACCAGTCCATGTGATACAAGCCATGTGTGGCTGCATTCATCCTGTGGTGAGGACTGAGAAGACTGAGTTGGGTACCACTAACACCATATATTGCCTGCTAGTACCCTTCTCTCAAGATAAAATAATTCAACATGTTGTGGTTTAGCAACACAATGGTGTACGACACCCTATGTAATATTAGAAGGAGAAAATTCAGACTAGTTACGTGCTACAGTCTATGGTACCAAAGTCATTAAGAAGGCCAAAAGATGGATTGACATCAGTATCAACACTAAGTAAGACATCACTTACTCTTGCTCCACCTTCAACAACACTTTGGCTTGATCCAGAGACAAAAGTGTCTTTCTGAAAGCTGTGAGATCCAGCACCATATGCCAGCAGACCTAGGAGAAGTCTCACACACCATGTGTTGGATAGTAAACAGACACACCTCGGTCCAGGCTGTAGAACCCACAGTGACCCATGAACGGGCTCCAGCCCTTCTCAGCCATGGTCTGGGAGCCCCTAGAAAACATTATCTTAGATAATCTTCCACAGACAAGAGAGCATTTGTGGAAGTCCAGGTTGCCAGAGGAGAAGTTCCAACACACCATTGAGAAAAAATAAATAAAATGAAATAAAATAAAATAAAATAAAATAGAATAAAATATACATATACATATACATATGTGTGTATATATGTATATACATATACATACATATACACATATATGAGTTTCACCACATTGGAAAGGGTAAGAGGAGCAATTTGACATTACCTTCATCAGTCTTCCCCCAAGGTGGCACAGCTCAGTGCCAAGAAAGTTCTTCTCAGCAAGTGATTTCTACTGTAGGGGAAAATGAGAGCGTGTTAGTGAGCACCTACCTTCCCCAGCCGTACAGGATATTGTAAAGAGACTCATTTTTCTTCTGCCTCATCCAGAGTATTGAATCAAGAGCTACATGAGACAGCAAATAGCCAAAGCGATCTAGGAAAAGAACAAAACTGTTATCACAACCCAAGACTTCAAGATATACTACAAAGCTTCAGTCATCAAAAAATTATGGTACTGACACAAAAATAGACCCTAGATCAATGGAACAGAATAGAAATCCTGGAAATAAACCCATGCTTTTATGGTCAATTGATGTATGACAAAAGAGGCAAGACCATACAATGGGAAAAAGGAGAGTCTCTTCAACAAATGGTGTTGGGGAAACTTGACATCTCCATAAAAAAGAATGAAACTGGACCACTTTCTTGGACCACACACCAAAATAAACTCCAAATGGATTAAAGACCTAAATGTGAGGCCTAAAATCATAACATTCCTAGAACACAGGCAGTAATCTCTTTGACATTAAGTCATGAAACATTTTTTTAGATATGTCTCCTCTGGCAAGGGATACAGAAGCTAAGTTAAATTATTGGGACTACTCCAAACATAAAAAGATTTTGCACAGTGAAGAAAACCATTAACAAAACAAAAAACTAATGAAAGAAGATACTTACAAATGATGTATCAAATAAGGGGTTAGTATACAAAATATATAAAGAACTCCTATAACTCAATACCAGAAAGACAAATAATCCAATTTAAAAATGAGCAGAAGACGTGAATAGACTGTTTTCCAAAAGAGATGTACCATGGCCAAAAGACACATGAAAAGATGCTCAACATCACCAATTATCAGAGAAATACAAATCAAAACCACAATGAGCTATCACCTCACACTTGTCACAATAGCTAAAATCAACAACAAGTGCTAGTGAGGATGTTGAGAAAAGGGAATCCTTGTGCACTGTTGGTGAGTGCAACTAGTACAGCCAATGTGGAAAAAAGTATGGAGATTCCTCAAAAAAATTAAAAGTAAAATTATCAGAGAATCCAGTAATTCCACTACTGGTATTTGCCCCAAGAAAGTAAAAACACTAATTCAAAAAGATATTTTCACCTTTATATTTATTGCAGCATTATTTACAATAGCCAAGTTATGAAAGCAACTCAAGTGTCCATCAATAGATGAATGTATGAAGAAGATGTGGAATAGTAATCAGCAATAAAAAAGAAATAGATTTTGCCACTTGCGACACCATGGATAGAGGGTATATGCTGAGTGAAATCAGTTGGTCAGAGAAAGATGAATACCATAAGATTTCACTCATGTGCAATTTAAGAAAAAAAGCAAATGAACACAGTAAAAAGAGAGAAAAAAAGACTGTTAAATGTAGAGAATAAATTGATGCTTACCATAGGGGAGCTGGAGGGGAGAAGATGGATGAAATAGGTGAAGGGGATTAAGAGTACACTTATCATGATGAGCACTGCTTGAATCATATTGTACACCTGAAAATATTATAACCCTATATGTTCATTGTACTTAAATAAAAATAAATAAATAATTTTTAAGAGCAACATGGGGTGCAGAAAGTGTCTGGGAAAGCAGCAGATAAGATTCTTGGAGGGTATTAAAGAGATTAGGATCCTACCAGGTCATGGACTCCATCAATAAGATTGCCCATGAGCCCCTGGGGACACCTCACCAACAAATCCTCCCATTTGACCCCCAGGCACTCCCAGAATTGCAAGTGTCTCACCCACACACATTTTCCACTCTGTGGCTGCCAATCTTTATGTGTTTCCAGATGGCAACAGCATAAAGAAGCTTTAACAGCCAGCTAGTAAACACAGGCAGAAAGTCAACCCGAACCTGTCAGCCAGAGAGAGACAACAGACTCGAGGCTTAGCATCACCCTGGGGATAAAAAGGAGATAACACCTGGCCTGGTGTGTTGTGGTATTAGGAAAAGGCATATAAGCATAAGAATTATGCCACAGGGAGCAATAAGCATGGAGCATATGTATCCAAAGAAGTTCTGGGAAAGCCTCAGGATCACTAGCTGATGGAAGATATTTCTCTCCCAAAGGCAGTTAGTAAAGACTAGAGGCAGTGACAGCTACTTCAAATGGGAAGACAGTGATGTAAGACTTCAAAGATTGTGAATAATAAAGGAAACATTATACCACCAAAGGATCACAGTAACTTTCTAGTACCTGATCCCAAAGACATGGAGATCTGGGATTTACCTGATGAAGAGTTCAAAATAGGTTTTTAAGGAAACACAACGAGCTACAAGAAAACACAAAAAGGCAATTCAACAAAATTAAGAAAACAATACATAGTAAAATAGAAGGTTAATAAAGAGATAAAAACTGTAAAAAATGAATGAAACAAATTCTGGAGCTGAAGAATACAGTGAGTAAAATGAAAAATGCAGTAATGAACATCAACAACAGAATGGATCAAGCCAAAGAAATAATCTGTGTTTTAAACACAGTAAATTTGAAATTATCCAGTCAGAGGAGAACAAAGAAAAAAGAGTGAGAAAGAGTGAAGAAAGACTACGTGCTCTATAGGGTGCCATCAAAAGAAACAATTTGTGAATTATTGGAGTTCACAAAGGAGAAGAGAGGGAGAAGGAGGGCAGAAAGCTTATGTAAAGAAATAATGGATGAAGATCCCCAAATCTGGAGATGGATTTGACCATTCAAGTTCATGAAACTCATAGGTCACCAAACAGACACAACTTAAAGAGATCTTCTCCACCCATTATAATAAACTATCAAAAATCAAACAGAGAGAATCTTGAAAGCAGAAAAGAGCTTATAAATTACCCAGGAATCCTCATAAGGCTATCAGTGGATTTCTCAGCAGAAAGCTTGCAGGCCAGGAGAGAGTGAGATGATATCTTCAAATTGGTAAAAGAAAAAAAAAAACCTGCCAACCAAGAATACTCTATCCAGCAAAACTGTCCTTCAGTAAGGAAGGTAAGGTAAAGACTTGCCCGGGGGGGGGGGGAGCTTAAGGGAGTTCATCATCAGCACACATGCCTTACAAAAGTGGAAAAAGGGTTTCTTCAAGTTGAGATGAAAGCATTCTAACTAATAACATGAAAGCTTTGAAAATGTATAACACTGGTAAAGGTTAGTATACAGTCAAATTAAGAATACTAAAATAATGTAATATGGCTGTGTGTTAACCACGTAACTCTAGTGTAAATGCTAAAGGACAACAGTATTAAACATAACTACGGGATGCCTGGGTAGCTCAGTCAGTTGGGCGTCCAACTTTGGCTCAGATCATGATCTTGCAGTGTGTGAGTTCAAGCCCCACATCAGGCTCACTGCTCTCAGTGCAGAGACCACTTTGGATCCTCTGTCCCCCTCTCTCTCCTCCCCTTTACTGCTTATGCTCTCTTTTTTCAAAAATAAATGAAACATTATTTAAAAAACATAACTATAGCTACAAAAATTTCTAAATGAATATATAATATTAAAAAGATAAATTGAGACATCAAAAATAAAAAAGAGGGAGGGGAGTAAGAGTGTAGAGTTTTTTTGTATTTAATTGAAGTTGTTACCAGCATAAAATACCCTTATATTTATGTAAGCTTCATTGTAACCACAAAACTACAGTAGATTCTCAAAAGATAAAGAGAAGGGAATCAAGTGTAGTACTACAGAAAATCACCACTTCACAAAGGGAGGCAGTAAGAGAGGAAGAGAGGATCAAGGAAAGTTCAAAACAGACAGAAAACAACTCATAAGATGGTATTGTACTTGCCTATCAGCAATTACTCTAAATTCAAATGAATTTCATTCTCCAATCAAAAAAGCATAGAGTGGCTGAATGAATAAAAAAATAAATAAATATGCTGCCTACAAGAGATTAACTTCAGCTTTTTGGACACACATGGGCTCAAAGTGAAATGATTAAGAAAGATATTGTATGCAAATATAAACCAAAAGAGAGCAGAGGTAGCTGTACTTCTACCAGACAAAATAGACTTTAAGCCAAAAATGGTAAGAAGAGACAAAGAAGGCCATTGTATAATGATGAAGGGGTCAATCCATCAAGAGGATATAACAATCATAAATATATCTTAACCCAACATCAGAGCTCCTGAATATATTAAGCAAATATAAGCAGATCCGAATGGACAAATAGACAACAATCCAGTAATAGCAGGGGACTTCAGTTTCCCACTTTCAACCATGGATAGATTATCCAGACAAAATAAATAAAGGAATATTGGACTGGAACTATACTTGAAGCCAAATGGACCTAATAGCACACTTATACAGAACAACCTATTCAACAGGAGCAGAATACACATTCTTCTCAAGCACACACGGAACATTCTCCAGGATAGATCTTATCATAGGTGATAAAACAAGTCTTAGCAAATTTAAGAAGATTGAAATCACACCAGTTATCTTTTCCAATCACAGTGGTGTGAAACTAGAAATCAATAATGGGTTGAAATTTGGAAAATTCACAAGTATATGGAAATTAAACAGCACATTCCAGAACAAACAGTAGGTCAAAGAAATCAAATGTGACATTAGAAAATATCTTGAGACAGTCATAAATTGAAGAGATACCTGCACTCCCATGTTCATGGCAGCATTATTTATAATAGCCAAGATATAGAAACAACCTAAGATTCTATCTATGGATAAATGAATAAATAAGATATGAAATATATATACATATACATATTTGTATATATATATATACATATTTGTATATATATACACACATATATTTGTATATGTGTGCATATGTATGTATATACACACATATAATGAAATATTATTAGCCATAAGAAAGATGGACCTTGAGGATATAATGTTAAGTAAAATAAGTCACACAGAGAAAAACAAATACTATATGATATCACTTTTATGTGGAATCTAAAAAACCAAACTTATAGAAACAGAGAGTAGAATGGTGGTTGCCAGGAGCTGGGGACTGGAGCAAATGGGGAGATGTTGGTCAAAAAGTACAAACTTCCAGATATAAAATGAATAAATTCTGAAGATACAATGCACAGCATGGTGGTTACAGTTAGCAATATGGTATTGTGTACTTAGAAGTTGCTAAGAAATGTCTTAAAGGTTCTTACCACATACACAAAATACCAGTTATGTGAAGTGCTCAAGGCATTAACTAACCTTACTTTGGTAATCATTTCACAATGATTGTATCAGATGAGTCTATTAAAGCTTGCACAATGTTATATATCAATTATATCCCAATGAAGCTGGGGGGAGAAAAGAAGAGCAAAGGATGTTTTGTGCAAATTAGGAAAAGGAATCCTTCCTTTTGGTTAGATGGATCTAACTGAGTGTGATATGGGCTGGGTTTCAACCACCGTCCCCCTTTGGCTGTAGCATGGCCTATACACCTGATACTGAATGTTGTGGAAGGCTTTTCATCTATTTGGTGTCTGCTTTGTCTTATGTGGCTTTACCCATTGTTTTTTAGCTTCTCTTTTTGAAACTGTATATATTTGTTTCATTTACTCTTAGCATTCCCAAGGGCTTCCCAGGTTATTCACAAGGATGTATAGATAGAAGTCAAGTCCCTTCCCAGACCTGCATCTGCATTGCACAGTTCAGATAAAGACATCTATTACTGAGTCATATAGCCCAACTCTACACATCAGAGCATAAGCCATACTGATGGATGCACACACATAGAAACCAAAATCCAAGACAAGGATGAATGAAGTTCTTACTACATAAAACGTTTGCTTGGATAGCAATAACATGCTAGCCAGGAAAAAAAAAAAGGAGCAGGGAGGGGACTGGGTTGAAAAGTCAAGACTTAAATAAAATTTTAAAAATTAGCCATTACCCCATCTTTTAGTGGTTTTACAAAATTACCACTTCAATGTTTATTTTATTTTGACCCAGTGTACAAGTACTACATTCATTTTCTTTTCCTTAAAGAGTAATTTTTTTACAAAAACATACAGTTTTATTTTAAGTTGTAAGTCAGCTTAATTACATCATTATAATTATATTTACAAAGGGCTTTATCTTCTATTATTTAAAATTACTCTGATAATTTTTTTTTTATTTTGATGCCTGCTACTAAAATTTCATAGTTAAAAGAGCACATGAAATAGCCATTGTAGAGATAGTTGCTGGAATAGGCTTTAAATATGTACTAGAAAGAGCTGATTTCAGTTAGCCTTTGGTTTTCTCATAGAAAAGTTACTGCTTTAAAGATCTCTTATAACAAACAATAGAGCACTTGGCTGGGTAAGGCTGTTCTCTTCATGTCACTGTCATCCAGTTATCAGTTTAATTGTCACTTCATTAGTGAGACCTTCCCTGACTTCCAAAGTTAAAGAAGTTCAAAGATCACCTCATTTATTTCTCTGTATCATACTTATTAGTCTCTGATACCACATGGTGGATTCATTCCTGTTTAATTGTTTTTCTGGCTCTCCCAAGTTCAAGAGGGCAAGAGACTTCTATTATTTGTTAATTGGTGTGCTCCAAATGTCTAGAAGCGTTCCAGGCATGTTATATAGGATCTCAAATAAAAAGTCTTGGAGAAGTAAATGAATACATGGTAGATATATTGAAGTGAAAGTTAAACATTTCAAAACAAATTAAAAAGGATAATGTGAAAAAAGTTGGAAGTAGCTAACACATACTTTGAATAATATAAGTAGTATGATTTTGTATTTCAGAATGAAAAATGGGTAAGACGTTATTTATTTTTTTTCTTTTCAAACATTTTTCTTTTATTACTTTACAACATACTAACATTCCCTTAGTAAAGGGAATTTTTTGACCTTGAGCCCTTCCTACACATAGCAGATATTTACATACATAAATATACACACACCTCTACACACACATATGTATGCATGTACATTTTAGACCTATAATTGTTCATAAATGTGTTTAGCACCATTTGCAGTCATTTTATGTGCTTATCATTATTGTCATTGCTTATAAATAAATATGCAGTAGTTATATCTCCATCATTAGGCTGTAAATTCCTTGTGGGCAGCAAGCATCTTATAATGAAGAAATTAAGTCAGAACCATTATATTAAAAACACGATGCTTTCAAATACACTTTTGAATGTTCACCTCAGTGTTCTAATTAAATTCTAATTTCAGTATACATATCTGCTTATCTGAATGCCTTTAGCAATTTGAAATGACTTACTGAATATTCTAACTCATCCCATATTGAACAAAAGCATATCAAAATTGTCTCCTATTCAAATGTGCTATCACAAGCTATAAATAGAACACTGCTCTTTGGCAAAGGTGAATTAATTGTGATGAAGCTATTTTGATAAAAGTTATTCCTCACATGAGTGAAACATGGAGTAGCTGATTTATTTCTACAGCAGGTATTTTAAAAGCCCTGCATTTAATGGCAAACCTCTACTTCAGTAGATGTCACCATAATTTTTTTTTTAGAAAAATAGGAAAGGCCTTGCATTTGATTAGCTTCAAATGATGTCTCATTGATGGATACAAATAATTCAACAAAAGAGACTCATTGTATAGAACAAGTAAATATTATACATACAGTGCTCATTTGCCTACCATTACACAGGTAATGTCTGCACTTAGTTTCTTAATTTCTCATTATAAGACAATTGCATCTCATCTTGCAGTGTTTAATTGCATTGTTTCTATTGCTAGAATAATAGCACATTCCTCTTTTACGATGTTGAATGACAAATAAATTTAGATTGTAATCACTTATTATTCCTTCTTTAAGCAAAACCACTCAAGAGTTTCAGTTGCACTGAAAAAAATCTGATTTCCTACTAATGATGACCAAATGGGAGCATTCGAGATAAGTCTGGATCCTGTTGATCAGCTTATCCTTCAGTTGTGGTCATAACAATTATCTTAATAAGTCCACTTGGCTAATAACTTTACTATTTTCTAAAAGTGTCACTCTAAAACCTTAGGGTATTTAACCTCACATTCCAGACTTCTATAATAAATAGCCTTTGTGTTTCTATTTCTAACCTTAAATATCTGCATTGGTAAATGTCAGGTATGTGTGGGATGACAAATGAGCAGTTACACTGTCTAGTTCACAGTTTCTTATCTGAGTTTTTCTTTCTGAGTGTAATGTAAATTCTCCCAGAAGACAAGAATATCAAATGCAATGATCACATAGCTTCTGAGTTTTCTTTTAACAGTTGATGAAATGTTATTCACAACTAATATTTACATGTGTCTTTTATTCCAGATGTATTTTCTAAATGATTTACCTGTTCCCTAGTCTGTTGAAAAGTGTAATGTTTTTTATTGTTGCCATTACATAGTATCATAAACTTAGTGGCTTAAACAAAACAAACTTATGATCTTATAGTTTTCTGGGTCAAAATTCCAACACAGGTATCAGTGGGCTAAAATCAAGGTGTTGGTAGGGCTTCATTCCTTTTGGGAGGCTCTAGGGGAGAATGTTTCCCTGCCTCTTCCACCCTCAGGAGGCTGCCCACATCTACTGGCTTGTGACCCTTTGTTCCATCTTCAAAGCCAGCACTGATCAGTTGAGTCTTTCACACATCACTTGATCCTTTTTTCATTCTCACATTTCTGTCTGCAGCCAGAAATGATTCTATACATTCAAGGACTGGGGTTATTAGGTTCAGCCCACCTGTATTTTTCGGGGTAACCTCCCCATCTTAAAAACTACAGACCTTGATTACATCCCAAAGTACATTTGGTTTTGTTAGATAACACATTCACAGGTTCCAGGTATGAATGTGTGGATATGTTTGGTGGGGCCATTATACTGCCTACTCCACATGGTCTGTCATGATTCAGTTTGTCTTCTGAGTTGAGTGCACTTTGTAAAATGTGATTTTAGGTTTATGAAATCAAGCCTCATAGTGATTATTTATTAATATTGGCAAAAGCTTGAACACAGCCAGACTTCATTTCTGGCCTCAGCTTTCTCCTGTTGTCTCCTCATTAATTATTTTTACTAAGAACAGATGGCAGAGGTTTTTTTTTTTTTCTTTCTGCATTGGCACTGTGGCAATACAACACTGAAGAAATAGTTCTATTGATTTTGTAGGGAAAGACCAACAGTCCAGTTAAATTTGTATCAATTCAGGACCAAGAGCTCTGCTTTTTCTCACTGGGGAATTCTCCCTTTTGAGCCAGGTTTCCCAGTTGCACCTGAGAGTTATAAGAGGGTTAGTTTTATCTGATGAGAAAAGAGCCCAAATCTCTAGGAAACTCCTGTTAACCAATGTTGAAGATACCAGTGGTATAGGTCAGGGAGCTTTTAGAAATTCATCATTTGATTTAATATTCATAGAATTGTGAATGTTAATTTATTAATTCATATTTAATATTCATATGTTCCTTGGACAGATCATTAAAATGTAAATATGATTGATCTCTTGTGGCATTCTTGAACCAATGGCACCCTTACACTTTTAAGGCATATATCTACCTTATTTTTCAATATTTTACTTTTTGCCGTCTCTTCCATGCTCTGTGTGTTTGCTTACATAAGTCAGGATGAAGAGTATATAGTTTATTTTTTTAATATTTTAATAATCTACGCAGAGAAAAAATATATGTCAGTGCTTCTGGAGTGACCTTAGAAAACAGAGTATGTTTGTGCACTTATAGGGTAAAATAATTTTTTAAAATACAGCAAAATGTTGGACCCTCTTAAGTTTTAGACAATCTATTTTGAAATGTGTGTTATTAGGTTTAGTCAGTACTTCTCATTAGTACTTTGCCTTTTGTCAAAAAGACAGTGCCGAATTGGTTGATGTACTGTTAAAATTAAGTATGTCGATTTACCTGGTTTTTCTAATGCTGTTATGTGTGACAATTCCTATGCAAGGTAAACTTAATAAGTTTTCTAAATCTGTTCCTCTCAATATCTAACTAGTACCTTAAGGAGAGTATCTATATTGTGTCTCTTCAGTGAAATCCCTTTAGATGCGCTTAAGATAGCCATATGGCTCTAAACTTACTAAATGCAGAAAATTTAACTTAGCTTTACTTCTTCCGTTCTTAGGAAAACAATCTTCATTTTGTTGATTAACTTTCGTTTAAATGCTTATTTTATACTGTCTTTATTTGGACAATGCTTCATTAAGCCTCAATTTCCATTTAATTTTGGTTGTGTCTTATTGCTCGACTTCCTGTGTCTCAGTTCACTAATGAAATGTTTTCTAACCTGTGAAAATTCAGAAGAGCTGAAAGACTCATAAAAGTACATTTCACGTTTCTAGAAGAAAAATTCAGGTCGTCTGGTGCTATGGTACACTACAAAACATAAACACTGTTCTTGCTTTATAATGACTGACTTTCAATTCCAAGTTCCCATATGTTAAATCTGCCTATGTGATAATGACATCAATTTCAAGTGCCTTGTTATTTCTCTTTGTATCCTGTTTCAGTGGTTGTTCCCTTTGACATTTCCAAATTCAGTTTGAAAATACGACTGAAGTTTACCATCATTTATTAAAGGTGAATATCCTCCATCATCCATGCCTAGGACTCTTTTACTGACCCCAAAATAGGGATTGTAGTGCCTTAGCAATAAGGTATGTCAGGCCACTACCTCAGGGGTCACTGTTCCTTATTTCCCCATAGTTTTGGCATGTTTACAGACTTGAGTTCTTCTTAGTTCTGATTTAGAGCCCTGGTCCAGGTTCTCAAAATCACCAATCATTGCCTAAATTCAACCATGGTTTGGATTCTAGTTGTTGTGCCCAACATACCTGATTAAATCATTTAAATTGAAAGATACACTATTGCTCTCAGTCCATATCTCCTTTCTCTTCTCTCTCTTTCTCTCTTTCTCTTTCTCTGTCTCTCTCTTCCTCCTCCTCTTCCCCCTCCCATACTCCCCTCTCTTTCTCTGCCTGAACAGCCTGGCCCTTGATTGCAGGTCTGATCTCTATGATAAATGAAGATTCTTTTCTTCGGCCATCTTTAACTAGACAGACCTGATGACCTCCTATTGGTGAACATCCAGCGAGATTTGCAGTTGATTTTACCCCAGCCATGACCATGCATAATCTTTATTAGACTTTTATTAGAAACTGTATCTGAATATACTATATTTATTGTAGATAACAATTTTCATATGTTTATTGTTGATATAAATAAAAGTCCATTCAAAGTTTCATAACTTGCCTTTTATCTGTGTATGAGATAGCTTCTTACATGTAGAGTATTTAAATTTGCTGAACTAAAAGTATATTGTTCCAATTAAAATCTCTCTATTTTAATGAAATTAAATCACATAGTTTAACTAACACTTAGTTATCAATCATTTCAGTGCAACTGTCTCCATTTTTATTAACTCATTCATGAAACGTTTATTCAGGAAATGCCAAATGAAATTTTCACTGATATGACCATGGTAAGGAGGAGGCATTAATACAAAGTCCTGATCTGCTGGAAGCTTACAATCTAATGGGTGAAACAGACCAAACGTAACTCTCCTAACTTCTCAGTGATGAGAAATGCAAATAATATTACATTTAAAAATGAAATCTGGGGCACCTGGGTGGCTCAGTCGGTTAAGCGTCGACTTCGGCTCAGGTCATGATCTCACGGCTCATGAGTCTGAGCCCGCATCGGGCTCTGTGCTGTCAATGCAGAGCCTGCTTTGGATCCTCCGTGGCCCTCTCTCTCTGCTCCTCCCCTACTAGTGCACTCACTCTCGCTCTTTCTCTCTCAAAAATAAATAAACATTAAAAAAATGAAATCTGGGTTTCATAAGGCTTGGGAAATATGTATACTTTTAAACAGCAAACCCTCTAATAATCTAGGCTTATAGGGCATGAAACAACATAGTCCTGATAATGTGAGTCATTTTAATGTGCTCTCCATATTTAAAACTAAATTATGTATTATCATAAATTTCATAATTTCATTACCGAGTTTCTTCATAGTTTTCAGAAAAACCTTGCAAGCCTCTGACTTATTTACAACTGATTTGTCAGTTAGATGTAGAACATCCTGTACTCTGATCACTGTATTGTAGGAGTTTATATTTGCTTTTAAAAAGCATTTAAAGTGATTGTTTCCTTAACATTTTTTTGTTAACAATAATCATTGTGTCACAATTTTTCACAAGTATGTGTTTCTTATACTTGGAGCCCCTTATGCCTCAACCTTACCTTCCACATGAGTATATTTCTCTATGCTTCACTTTTAAGAGCTCTCCATATGCTAAATAACACCTTTCCTCAAATATAAAGTCTTTCTCTTTCTACTTGGTCTTTATCTGTTTGTGTGTGTGTGTGTGTGTGTGTGTGTGTGTGTGTCTGTGTGTGTGTGTGTATGACCCAGCCTTAATCTGAATACAGGTTCCAGTGAAGCACTAATGTAAATTCCAAGTTATTTAAAAAATTACTCTACCTTTAATTTTTTATCATATCTTTATTGTAGTTCTCATTTGTAATGTTCATTTATCATGTTAGATTTTTAAATTTTCCCTCACCTAGGGTACTCTTACATGTAATCTTATACCTGATCATCAATTATTTCATATACCTTTTGCTGTCTTACTCTTAGAGATCACATTAGGCAAATTTTTGAAGCTGCCTCATTCTTTTTCATGAAGAAGATACTGAGAAATAAATTAGGCATCACCATCAAGTATAGATTAACACTGGATCAAATATAGAATAACACTAACATTTGACAAAGCTTTTTTGGGGATTTCATATTTATTTTTCCTGTTTATCTATTTTTGTCCTGTTTAATTTTTTTAACTCCCAGGTTTATAGATATTTCTATTTTAGCCTATATCATATCATTCATGGATTTCTAACATCTTTAAAACACCATTTAAGTTTATTTTGCTCATTAAGAGCTGCTACTTCCTAACTTAATGAGAAGATTGAAGGAAGAATAGGTATTGATAGTAATTTTCTTACACATGGCAGCTACAAAGCAGCTAATTATTTTTCAAGGGATTTTTTCACGATTATTTTGTTAAAAATATTTCACTCTATTATTTTTCAACATTGTCAGTTTTCTGACATTGATAGAGCTATTAATTTATTCATAAACTGAATTCATTTTCAGTGTCTATGCAGCCTTTTCGTTTTCTTCCAATTGCTTATGTTATTTTCCATATGAAAAATAGATAACTGTCTGTTTGACTAATTTCTTTCCAAATAAAAACTCAGCATTATTCCTTACTGACTCTGTAGGGAATGTAATAATTTAAGAAGATACATTATGCCATTGGTTGCAATATATTTTAAAACCACTTGTATTTTTATGCTGCCTTAAGTGCTACTGGGTTCATCTTAAATTTGGTGATTTTTCCATAATTTAATAGTTGCCTGAGCAAAGTGTTTAAGTGATCAAGGACAGAGCTAACAATGGCCAGAATCTTCTGACATGGGCCTTTTCTCAAGACTAAAACAGTTTAGTGAGAAATCACTGGAAAATTTCTTACTAGCTACCTGGCAGGCAATAAAGTTGCCCTTGCCAATGACGCTAACCATGGTGACATGTTCAATCAAGAAATGGTCACTTACATCATTAAAGATGGCGTTCCTCTATTATTTCCCCTTTGACAGTCATGATTTTTCTGTCAGTTCACATCTCTTTGCTTCAAGAGATGAGGCTCCTTCAATCTCTCCTTCAAGTTCAATCTTTCCACACTCTGAGTGGCTGCATATAGTGGGTGGGGGCACAATTCCTGTGGAGGCTCTGCACTTGACTTTGCCTATTACACCCACTAGCAATGGCTTCATTTCTACCTCATTTCCCTTTGTTGTCCTCATATTTGTCTCTTATTTTCCTTTCTTTTTTCTTTTAATCTTTACTGATTTCTTTCTGCATTCTGTTAGTTAAGCCTAGCCCCCTTCTTTTGTCATTCTTAATGTTTTTGTTCATTTTTTGATCCATTCTTTTTTACTAATGACTTTATTGTTGTTGTTATTATTATTGTTACTACTATTATTCAGAAAGTTTTAGGTTAGCATCTCTTTCAGCCTAGAGAATTCGTTGAGGGTAATGTTTCTGTTTTACTCATTTTGGATCCCCTCCTAGAATTGTTACTCACTGTTTTTGGATATCACACACATATCGTATGGGATTCATTGCAGGACACACAGCTTTAGGCTATAGGTCAAATAACAAATTTATAACACAAATTCCAACATATATCAGTTCATTTATCATTCTCGTTTAACAATGAAAGCCTTAATATAACAATTCTACCCTAGTATAAACCCTAGTACAACTGTACCCCCGAATTTTGTTGAGCCAGGTCTCTGCTTCCTCAAAGTAACATACAGGCCATACCTCATCTTATTGCACTTCACTTTATTGTGCTTCACAGATACTGTGTTTTTTACAAATGGAAGGTTTGTAGCGATGGTGCAAGTCTCTTGGAATTATTTTTCCAACAGTCTTTACTTACTATGTGTCCCTGTGTCACATTTTGCTAATTCTCACAATATTTCAGACTTTTTCCTTATTATGGTATTTGTTATGGTGATCTGTGATCAGTGATCTTTGATGTTCCTATTGTAATATTTTTGATGTTCCATATAACATCCTGAACTTAATGAGTATATTTTATGTGTTCTGACTGCTCTATCAACCAGCCATTCCCCCATCGCTCTCCCTCTCCTTGGGTCTCCCTATTCCCTGAGACACTATATTGTAATTAGGCCAATTAATAACCTTACAGTGGCTTCTCAGTGTTCAAGTGAAAGAGGTACTTGTCTCTTACTTTATTTTTTTTTTTTGTCTCTTACTTTAAATCAAGAGCTAGAAATGATTGAGTTTAGTGAGGAAGGCATGCTGAAAGCTGGAACAGGCTGAAAAGTAGGCTTCTTGTGCCAAATAGCCAAGTTGTGAATTGAAAGGAAATGTTCTTGAAGGAAATTAAAAGTGCTCTTCTAGGGGGCACCTGGGTGGCTCAGTTGGTTAAGCATCCAAATTCAGCTCAGGTCATGATCTCGTGGGTTTGAGCCCCAAGTCGGGCTCTGGAGCTCTGTGCTGACAGCTCAGAGCCTGCAGCCTGCTTCGGATTCTGGGTCTCCCTGTCTCTCAACCCCTCCCCCACTCTAACTCTGTCTCTCTCTCAAAAATAAATAATAAATATTAAAAAAAATTTTAAAGTGCTATTGCAGTGAACACACTAATGATAAGAAAGCAAAACGGCCTTCTTGCTGACATGGAGAAAGTTTCAGTGGTCTATATGGAAGATCAAACCAGCTATAACATATCCCTTAAGCCAAAGCCGAATCCAAAGCAAGGCCCTAACTCTGAATTCCATGAAGGCTGAGAGAGGTGAGGTAGCCACAGAAGAAAAGTTTGAAACAACAGAGGTTGGTCTGTGAGGCTTAAGGAAAGAAGCTGGCCTCCTAACATCAAATTGCAAGGTGAAGCAGCACATACTGATGTAGGAGCTGCAGCACGTTATCCAGAGGATCTAGGTAAGATCAATAATAAAGATGGCTACACTAAACTACATTTTCAATGTAGATGAAACAACCTGTTGGAAGAAGATGCCATCGAGGACTTCCATAGCTAGAAAAGAGAAGTCACTGCCTGACTTCAAAGCTTCACAGGACAAGCTGACTCACTTGCTAGGGGCTAATGCAGCTGGAGACTTTAAATTGACACCAGTGCTCATTTCCCATTCTAAAACTCCAATGGCCCTTAAGGATTATGCTGAATCTAGTCTGCCTGTGCTCTACAGATGCAACAATAAGGCCTTGGTTACAGAACATCTGTTTACTATATGGTTTAGTGAATATCTTAAGTTTGCTGTTGAGACCTGCTGTTCAAAAGAAAGTATTACTGCTCACTGACAATGCACCTGGTCACCCAAGAGCTCTGATAGAGATGTACAATGAGATTAATGCTGTTTTCATGCTTGTGAACATAACATCCATGCTTGTGATCCATCCATCCATGGATCAAGGAGTAATTTTGACTTATATTTTCTATGGCTATCACTGTCCTTGACAGCGATTCCATTGATGGATCTGAGCAAAGTTGATTGAAAACCTTTTGGGCAGCATTCACCATTCCACGTGCCATTAAGAACATTCGTGATTCATGGGAAGAGGTAAAAATTATCAACATTGACAGAAGTTTGGAAAAAGTTGATTCCAGCCCTCAAGGATGACTTTGAGAGTTATGAGACTTTGGTGAAGGAAGTAACTGAAGATATTGTAGCAAGAGAAGTAGAATTAGAAGTGGAGTCAGGGGATATGACCGAGTTACTATAATCTCATGATAAAAGTTGAATGGATGAGTAGTTGCATGTTTTGGATGAGCAAAGAAAGTAGTTTCTTAAGATTGAATCCACTCCTGGTGAAGATGCTGTGAAGATTGTTGAAATAACAGGAAAGGATTTCAATTATCACATAAACTTAATTGATGAAGCAGTGGCAGGGTTGAAGAGGATTGACTTCCATCTTGAAAGAAGTTCTTTGGGTAGAATGCTGTCAAACTGTATCAAATACAGAGAAAATAAATGTTTTTGAAAATAAATGCGGCAGGGGCGCCTGGGTGGCGCAGTCGGTTAAGCGTCCGACTTCAGCCAGGTCACGATCTCGCGGTCCGTGAGTTCGAGCCCCGCGTCAGGCCCTGGGCTGATGGCTCAGAGCCTGGAGCCTGTTTCCGATTCTGTGTCTCCCTCTCTCTCTGCCCCTCCCCCGTTCATGCTCTGTCTCTCTCTGTCCCAAAAATAAATAAAAACGTTGAAAAAAAAATTTTTTTTTAAAATAAAAAAAAAAAGAAAATAAATGCGGCAAACTTCGTTGTTGTCTTATTTTAAGAAACTGCCACAGCCACCCAGCCTTCAGCAAACAGCACCCTGATCAGTCAGCAGCCATCAACATGGAGGCAAGACCCACCACCAGCAAAAATACTATGAATTGCTTAAAGCTCAGTTAATGGTTACCATTTCTTAGCAATAAAGTATTTTTCATTAAGCCATGTGCATTGTTTTTTTAAGACATAATGCTGTTGCACACATTATAAACTACAGTATAGTATAAACATAACTTTTAAATGCACTGGAAAACAAAAATTCATTTGACTCACTTTATTGCAGTAGTCATTTTATTGCAGTGGTCTGGAACCAAACCCACAAAAACTTCAAAGAATGCCTGTAGCTCATTTTAAAACCTGCATTAAACCAACAAAGATTTCCCTTCTGCTATGCCTGTTACATTATAATTTTTTCCTGTTCATTCTTAAGAAAAACTACATGGAAGGAAGTAGTCCATGTAATACTCATGGAGGGGTCAAAGGATATGACACTCTCAAAAGCTTCCATTCTCAATAATAACTATATATGTTCAACAAGTCACCTAACTTGTTGGTTTCTTTACTGACAATTGTAAGGCAAAGTTTCTAGATAGAGTATTTTACATAAAAATGGTCTTTAGCTATGGCTGTTCTAATAGCGGTATCACTCAAAGGCTTTACAATTCTACCGAAAAATGTGGAGAATAATTTCATTTTGGAAATTTCATTGATTTGCTCTAAAGTTTAGCTTCTCTGGCCAGGTACCATTTGGAGATTAGTTGGCTCAAGATCAGTGTAAACTCCACAAGTTCTGCTTGGAGCAAATATATTTCCTTAGAAATGCTGTAAGGTTCACTAACTGTGAGAATCATTTTCCCACAGATAACAAGTTTGATGACATAAATCTTTTTTTATTGTGCAATCAACCTCCTCTTTTCATTGTTCATTTTTAAATCTTTTTTTAGCTTTTCAAAATTAGTTATCTGGATTTATATCTCTGTCCTATAGAAACTAAGTCAATGGTACTTGTGGTTGTTAACCAGGAATGCACACAAGAATACACTAAATCCAAATATCCAACATTAGGCCCAAAAACACCAAACACCAAAATAAATTCAAAATGGATTAAGGACCTAAATGTCAGGCATCAAATCATTAAAATCCTAGAGGAGAATACAGACAGTAAACCTCTTAGACATCAGCCATAGCAACTTCTTACCAGATACATCTCCTGAGGCAAGGGAAACAAAAACAAACTATTAGGACTACATCAAAATAGAAAGCTTCTGTACAGTGAAGGAAAAAATCAACAAAACTAAAAGGCAACCTACTGCATGGGAGAAGATATTTGCAAATGACATATCTCATAAAAGGTTAGTATCCAGAATATATAAAGAACTTATAAAACTCAACACCCCAAAAATGAATAATCCCATTAAAAAAATGGGCAGAAGGCATGAACAGACATTTCTCCAATGAAGACATATGGATGGCTAACAGACACATGAAAAGATGCTCATCATCACTTACAGTCAGGGAAATGCAAATCAAAACTACAATGAGATATCTTGTCACACCTGTCAGAATGGCTAAAATTAACCAAACAAGAAACAACAGGTGTTGGTGAGGATGTGGAAGAAAATGAACCCTTGTGCAATGTTGGTGGGAACGCAAACTGATGCAGCCACTCTGGAAAGCAGTATGGAGGTTCCTCAAAAGTTTAAAAATAGAACTACTTTAGAATCCAGCATTCAGACTACTGAGTATTTACCCAAAGAATACAGTGACACTAATTCAAAGGGATACATGCACCCCTATGTTTATAGCAGCATTATTTACAATAGCCAAGATACGGAAGCAGCCCAAACGTCCATTGATTGAGGAATGGATGAAGAATATGTAAATGGAATATTATTCAGCCATAAAAATAATGGAATCTTGCCATTTTCGTTGACATGGATGGAGCTACAGAGTATAATGCTAAGCCAAATAAGTCAGAGAAGAACAAATACCATATTATTGTACTCATATGTGGACTTTAAAAAACAAAATAAATGAGCAAAGGGAAAAAAAGAAGAGAGAGACACAAACCAAGAAACAGACTCTTAATTGTAGAGAACAAACTGATGATTAACAGAGAGGAGATGGGTGGGGGGATGGGTTAAATGGGTGATGGAAATTAAGGAGGGCATTTGTTGTGATGGGCACTGGGTGATGCACGGAATTACTGAATCACTATATTGTACACCTGAAACTAATATAACACTGTATGTTAACTAACTGGAATTAAAAACTTTAAAAAATGTTCAAAGAAAAAGCAAAAAAATAAAACAGTAAAAGTGATCCAGACATATTTAAAATAAAAAAATTAATGCTACATACATCACACTGTCTATATGGAATGCTGAAAAAGTCCAAGACAGTTTTAAATTCCTCTGAGAATATCAAACCTTTAAAATTTGAAGGATCAAGGGGCGCCTAGGTAGCTCAGTTAATTAAGCATCCAACTTCAGCTCGGGTGATGATCTTGTGGTTCATGAGTTCCAAGCCCTGCATCAGGCTATCTGCTGTCAGTCCAGAGACTGCTTAGGATCCTGTGGCTCCCTCTGTCTCTGCCCCTCCTCAAATTGGGCACATGCCCTCTGACTTTCTCTTTCAGAAATAAACATTTAAAAACAATTTAAAGGATCAAGACCTGAGAGGTGAATCAGCTGTTATGAATTCCTGAAAATCAGCCAATATAACATGGATTAAGTCTTTCAGGAAGAAAAACAAAACAAATTGGTGAAGGACTGGAGATTTTAGTGTGATAGTTACTTGACAGCCTCCTAAAGGTTTCTAGGTACATTCCTGCCTTTTGATGAATGATATTTATTACATTTAGTCCCACCTTCTTTTTCAGTGTGAAGTTAACAATCAGTACTTTATGAATTGAGAGAATAACAACCAGTAGTTTAAAAATTCTTTAACATTTTGTTGTCTTATAATAAAATGTATTAAGTACATCATCATACTGCTTTATGCCAGCCACTTGGTCCATCATCCTCATAAAAATACTATAGTAAGCCTATCAGTTAAGACTCAGCCAGAGAAACAAAACCAATAGGAAGATGTATATAAAGACACTTATTGCAAGGAATTGGCTTTTGCACCTTGGGGGGCTGACTAGACAAGTGTAAAATCTGTAGGACAGGAAGTCAGGAAGGGCAGGCTAGGAGTTCTTGGATGTGAGTTGAAGCTCTAGTCCACAGAGGGAATTTCTTCTCAGCTCTGCTCTTAAGGCCTTTCACCTGATTGCCTCAGGCCCACGTAGATTATCCAGGATAATGTCCCTTACTTAAAGTCAAAGGTTTGTGGACTTTAATCACATCTACAAAATGCCTTTTCAGCAACTCCAACAGTAGTGTTTGGTTGACTAAGTGAGGACTATAGTGTAGCTATGCTGATACATAAAACTAATTATCACATGCAGGTATTTTTATTGTTCTGATTTTCCAGATTCAGGAAACTGACTTTGAGAAAGTTCAAATGAATTGCTGCAGCTAGTAAGGGATGGACAATGATTTGAACCCATATGTGTCTAACCTCAGGGCCTGTATTGTAAAACCCAGATGCTGAGCAGGAAAACTGGCTTTCAGCCATTCACTTAGTAAAGGAAGGAATGCTACAGGTGCACATGCACGCACACACACATGCATGAACTACCAACACCACCATACAGCTATTCATGTACAATATGATGAAAGAATATTTAAGACACATGAATTAATTTATTAATATTGTGGGATTTGGCCAGAATTTTCATTGATTCAGTTAGGTTAATTTTCTTTTTAGAAGCCATGAAAAACGATCTGTTCATTATAAATCAGAGTAATCTTGGAAATAATGTGACAGTCAATCATCATTTAATAAAACTGAAATAAAATGTCAGGAGTAAACTATAAAAGACAATGGAATCACTCATAGTAATTACTGTCAGTTTAAACTGAAGCAAACAGAATGTGATTTCTACCGTTATCAGAATTAGGTAGGAAGTGAACTACAAATGTGGATCTGTACAGTACTGCATTTAATTTACTGGATTTATGCACATTGGATTAATGGATGAGCAACAGAAATTTGTAAAACAGTCAATTCAATATGCTTAGCACATAGGGTAGACAATAGCAGGTGAGGAAATATTTATCACTCTATTATTACTGTTTAAATGTGTGATACATTTTATTCTTCCATGTATGTTCAGAATTTTGTGTAGCTCTGAAATACGTATCTATTTTGAAAAATAGGAGAGAGTAGGTGCAAGACCTTGGCTCCCTGCAGAGTTCTGAGATGAGATAAGGACAGAGAACAAGAGAGCAAAAACCCAGGTACAATCACCAAAAAAGCCCTACAAAAGGTGGCATTTGTTCTAGAGTTTCACATTTTCTAATGGCACATCATTTTAACTTGCCTCTAAACTTTAAACTATTTGTGCATGCCTTGTTTCAAAATTTTACTATTTCACTTTTGTTCAAATATCAGAAAAATTCCTGATTAGACTAAATATGTTCTTGAATAGCATCCCTGCCTTTGTTGCCTTTTTTGTAAAGTCAGACTTAGGTAACAAGCAAGACAATGTCCTTCCCAGCAAACTATCACTCCCCTTATACTAAGTCTTTGTTAAGCATGAGATGTTGCTCATGGACTGCAAGAAATTTCTCTCTAGATCCTTAATCAGCATAACATGCTTATGTCCTATTGCTTTCCAACACATACATCTTCTAGTCATACTGGGCTACTCATTCCGATCACAGTTTATCGTACACGTTCCCAGACCCATACTTCTCCTGACACTGTTGGCCTAACATCTTCCTTCTTCCTCGCCACGTTTCTGAATCCTCTCCACATACAAGCCCAGATCATATGAAATTTCTCCAGTCTGACCTCTCCTTCCACTGAACTCAGCTAAGAGATCAAATCTGAAAGCGATTAAAGATAACAGGCATCTGATTCTTGAATCCCTTCTGTAACTGTCAAGTCACATGTTCTGTGTCCTTGGAGATTATGTTTGAAAACCTCTGGCAAAGGGGAAATCATTACTTCCCAATGAGGTACAGTCTTTGGACAGTTTTGAAAGGTGGAAAGTTCTTGGCTTGAGCTAAGTCCTGCCTCGGGATAACCATTATCATTTCTTTTTTAGTCTCCCAGTCCTTGATACTAGAGTATAAATTTCCTGATAACAAGAATAGTTTTTTTATTCTCCATTGCCTAACACAATGCTGGGCATGTTGTACATGTTAAAAATACTTTTTAAATGCAAACTGTGTTTGAGTTCTTACACTCTCCTACCCATTCTTCCTATATGAACCATGGTTTGTATATGTGCCTCACAGGGAATACACATGTATAGTCTGACCTTTATAATCCACGATGGAGTACACTTACTACAGCAGAATTACTGTATTTTCCACAAAGGCAGCCTTTGTTCACATTTTCCAGTGTTTTATTGCTTCATCATTGTGCTTATATTCAATTAAACTGAAACTCAACTGTTACTATTAACTGCCACAGCCACTGTTACTGCTGCCACTACTTATCTTTATTCCTCTTCTTATTTTTACCCCACACTGTATCTTCCTTACCTTTTTGGGTAACATTTATAGCTTGGGAATCCAAGTATAGAATATGTTTTATGCTTGTTAAATTTATGCTATTATATTAGGCCTACAATTCCCCTCATGGAGATCATTTTGGATTTTGATTCTGTCATCCCATTTTCAGTAACCCATCCAGATTCACATTACTGGTAAATTGCATAATTATTCCTTATATGACTGTATCCATATCATTGACTTAAAATATTGAATAGAATATGGGAAGAGCTAGAGACTTGCCATCTCTCTATGTCTCAAAATGGATCCATTAACCTATACTATTTTACTTTATTACCATATACTTGTACTATATTACTATATGTTACATATTTTATGCTATATTATTATATACTACAAGTATTTAGGAATATATATTTATCTAGCTCCTATCATATAAATAAAATTTGATGGGATGAGATTCATGATGGGAGTATAATAAATGATATGCCTTATTCAAAAGAAATGAAAAAAAAAAGAAATGGATTGATAATAGAAATGTAGCATGCTTAGTGTAATCATGTGATACTTTGTGGAGTACATAGCACATGCATATTAAAATTGTTAGTTGCCTTTTTTATGTATATTCTCACTAGTTCTATTTAACTTGTTAATTACTTGACTATACTTCCTGAATGTGAGCAAGAGACTCCAAGGAAAATTTGCAAATATATTATAACTTCATTCTAGAATAAAATATATTCTGAAAAATATTAGGAATAATGTAAAGCAATTTACTGATAAACATTGCTTTTAGTAAATAAAATGATCAGTGCTTTCTAAAGTTTCTGTAATTTGTATGTTAAAGCTTCTTAAACCTTAGGTGATGTGTGTTGCTGGGGCTGTTTTATTTTTTGTTTTGGAAAAGCTTAAAGACCATTGAGATGGTTGAACCAGTAAATTCACAGACAATCATATAAGCTGTGCTATTAATGTCACTAAATAATCGCATAAGCCTTAGAGCTTGCCATTTGTTACTGATTCTCTCCCCGTGATCATGTATTTAACATTGTATATTTGAAAGAATAAATGATTCCATACTTCATGGATCAAGAAAATAACCACACTTTGTCAGGATATAGATAAGCACTGTCTTGTAAACTGTAGTAAAACCAAACACTCATGGTATCTTTTAAAAACAGCCCTATACTCTTTGAATGATTTCATCTATTATAAATCCCATATTGTTTGTCTGACTTAATGACTCATGAAAGTGTAACCTAAAAGTGAAAACATTAACATAATAAAATAAATAATGGCATTAAATCACTAGTGATATGGCCCATTTGCATTAATGGTCTGTGTTTCTAGACAAGTAATTTTGCCCTCCTGTCTTAATTTTGTTTCAGTTACCAATCTTACTATCTAAATTTAGCAGAAAATGTCAGTTTTAAAGTGTATGTTTTCTCATCACACAGTAATTGTTTTCAGCGAGGTAAATTTCGAAAACGCAGAGAAACACAAAAGGGAAGAAGGAAAATTTGTCGTCATTCCATCACCTAGGACTACCAACTATAATTTTAAAAATGGACTATATCAGTATCTATATCATTTCGTTTTACAGAAATTACATTATAATCTATATACTGCTTGGTGTCATTACTTTTGTTTCTCTTGACGGTGCATTCTGAACACTTGCCATGCCATTAAATTTATTTAACCAATCTGATATTGATGGGAGGTTAGGCTTATTTTAATCTGTTGATGAGGGGCGCCTGGGTGGCTCAGTGGATTGAACATCCAACTTTGGCTCGGGTCATGATCTCGGTATTCATGGCTTCGAGTGTTGGGCTCTGTGCTGACAGCTCCGAGCCTGGAGCCTGCTTCGGATTCTGTGTCTCCCTCTCTCTCTGCTCTTTCCCTACTCTCACTCTGTCTCTGTCTTGCTCTCAAAAATAAGTAAACACTAAAAAAAATTTTAATCTGTTGCTGAAAGTAAAAACTTGTTATTTTTAAAAAATGCTTTTTTAAAACACATGCATAAAATTCTGAGCCTGATTCTATATGAGGAGTATATATTTGTTTTATTTGTATTCAAAAGACCCCATCATCTGTTCTCTACTTAAAATTGTAGAATTATGTTATTGTTGTAATGAAACAAATGGTTAGGTAGGATAATTTTTTTAATGAATTCTGCTGGAAACTTGGAAAGTTTAAAAACTCGCGTTAAAACCTAGATTTGGAATTTATAATAACTACACTAGGATTGAATATGACTAATATTCCTTAGCATGCAGTTACTATTTTAAAATAGCCAGATCTATTCATTGGTTCATTTGTAAAATACAGGCTACCTTAAAATAGGATCAAATACATACTTACTCATATCCTCAGCTAATGTAACAATGTATCTTTTTTTGTTTTACTGAGTTTTATTCAAGAAGAATCAACAAGATTTCTAAAAATAGTGGCTAAAGTTGACCAAACTTCTTTAGGTTGAACCATCTTTAAAATGCTACATCTCTTACCTGGTTTGACATAAAATTTAATATATCTGTATTTATTTATATCTTTCTGTAGACATAGGTGATTTTCAAAATTGTACTGGTCCATAATAGTAGCACAATTTTAAGCAAACATACTTATAAGAGAGAAAATGTTAATGGCCATGCTTCCATTATATGGTAAGAACTCTGTATAGTATTGGAGAGGTTTGATTTGATGTCAGAAAATTATAAAAATTAGATCATTAGAAACTGCTTAAATATGCCATATGTATTGTAGGTATTTCTGAATACTAGAAACTATGTATAACAAAATAAATGACAACTTTTTTCACACATTTTTCAGACTTTAAGTGAGACACCTTCATGTAACACAATTTTAACTGACAACAAGATTATGTGCTGAGTTTTCATTTTTATTTTTACTTTTAAATTTTTTTTGAGTTTTCACTTTTGAAATGTTTTTTATTTATTTATTTATTTTTTTTAATATATGAAATTTATTGTCAAATTGGTTTCCATACAACACCCAGTGCTCATCCCAAAAGGTGCCCTCCTCAATACCCATCACCCACCCTCTCCTCCCTCCCACCCCCCATCAACCCTCAGTTTGCTCTCAGTTCTCAACAGTCTCTTATGCTTTGGCTCTCTCCCACTCTAACCTCTTTTTTTTTTTTTTTTTCCTTCCCCTCCCCCATGGGTTCCTGTTAAGTTTCTCAGGATCCACATAAGAGTGAAACCATATGGTATCTGTCTTTCTCTGTATGGCTTATTTCACTTAGCATCACACTCTCCAGTTCCATCCACGTTGCTACAAAAGGCCATATTTCATTTTTTCTCATTGCCACGTAGTATTCCATTGTGTATATAAACCACAATGTCTTTATCCATTCATCAGTTGATGGACATTTAGGCTCTTTCCATAATTTGGCTATTGTTGAGAGTGCTGCTATGAACATTGGGGTACAAGTGCCCCTATGCATCAGTACTCCTGTATCCCTTGGATAAATTCCTAGCAGTGCTATTGCTGGGTCATAGGGTAGGTCTATTTTTAATTTTCTGAGGAACCTCCACACTGCTTTCCAGAGTGGCTGCACCAATTTGCATCGAAATGTTTTTATTTAAAAAATAAGCATGCAAACAAGTGTCACCATCAAAGGCTGACATATTTATCCAAATGCACATATTTAATAACAGCACCCTATATCTAATTTTTTTAATAAAAATTGGTTTGTAAATTCTACAGAATTATAATGAAATCAGTCAAGTTGCTTGCACTTAACTGGGCTTCTTTAATGCTGTGACCTTGACGTTCAGTCTTTCTCTTGAAACATATGATGTACCCTCTATTGCTTTCTTTATGCAAATGCCCTGCCATTGTAGCAGGAACTGTAACCTCAGTGCAGCTATAGACAGTGTCATTTACTTTTCTAATGATCAAAATTCTCATTGACTCATTGATCCACAATGACTCTCGGTCAGTTTTTCCGGCGTGGAGATGTGAATGTAGTGAAATAGTGGCAACGAGATTGTTGTTTGGATATGCTCATTAATTTTGTATAAATGGCCATGATTTTTGACCAATATTTTCCTATGCTTTCATACCTTTCCTACACAAATTTAATAATACTGTTGTAGAAATGGTGTTAACTTCACTAAAGGAATGCTTAATATAAAAGTAAGCAATTAGGGGGGTACCCGGGAAGCTCAGTTGGTTAACTGTCTGACACTTGGTCTTAGCTTAGGCCATGATCTCACAGTTCATTAGTTCGAGCCCTGCATCGGGCTCTGTGTTGATGGTGTGGAGCCTGCTTGGGATTCTGTCTCTCGTTCTCTCTGCCCCTCTCTCATGCTCGCTCTCTCTCTCTCTCAAAATAAATAAACTTAAACATTTTTTTAAAGTAATTAATTAGAGTAACACATATTTGGACTGAATGTTTTCTCATCACAGTAGATTTTATGGGTTGAATGATATTCTAAAAGCTTTTTCCACAGAGGTTTTATATTGTGCCACTCACAAATAAAAACAGAGTATTGAGTGACTTTGAACATCCTAATGATCAATTTTTTTAACATTTATTTTTGAGAGAGAGAGAGAGAGAGACAACATGAGTGGGGGAAGGGCAGAGAGGGAGACATAGAATCTGAAGCAGGCTCCAGGCTCTGAGCTGTCAGCACAGAACCCGACGTGAGGCTCGAACTCACAAACTGCGAGATCATGACCTGAGTGAAGTCAGATGTTCAGATGTTCAACTGACTGAGCCTTTGCTCCAGAAGTCTATGTCCCTTTTTAACTTAAATCATCTTTATAATTCCATTTCCCATTATCTTTATTAAGATATTTCATGCAAACCAAGCATAACATATATATATGTGTATATATATATATATATATATATATATATATATATATATATTTTCCAAACTGATTGCTACATGGAAAAAAGAGGGGGTTAAAGCTCTTGCAGTTACTTCTTAATGTTCTCAAAAACTTTTCTGAAAAAATATATTGAGCAAAGAAAGTGCACGGGTTTTTTGTTTGTTTGTGTTTTTGGAGTCTTAAAACAAATATATAGAGATCTGGAACTTAAATTTAGTCAAAACTTTTATGTAAATATCTGTAGTGAATTACAGAATTCCCAAGAAAGCTGGAGAATCTTGTTGTTCTAACTGTTTGATGAGAAACCTAGTTTTGGTATTTGTTACTATAAAACACTTGCACACATGAACATAAATCAAAGCCTTGCCATCTACCTGTACAAAGCTTGCTGTCTTCTGTCCTTGAAGTACACTTTGAGTGGATCTGCTTAGGTTATTTGAAGTGAGATATTTCACAGAGTTATTTAACTGAGTTATAATCTGCTTCACTGGCCCTGTAAAAATCAAGAGGGCACATCCGAAGAAACCTATTTGATGTGTCTCACTTAGTCATCTATTACTGAACTTGAATTTATGCAGCAAACTGTACAGACGTTTACTGAATAGGATTTAAGTAAAAGCTTTGAAGTAGAGGGAATGAAGCTCTACTCTAAATATATGAAGGGATACAAGCAAAATAAGCTTATGCTTAGATGCAGTGATGACCTACAGAGAGAGGTATCTTAAATGATGTCAAGGGTGTTTTGTATTAAGAACTGAGAAAATTTTCTCAATTCAAGGGAAGTCATAGAATTACAAACTCAAGAAGTAGTGAAGTCTCTACTGGGTATCTATCTCCAAGATGGATTTTAGGAGTAATTAAATCAGTTAATCTTCAATTCAGGGGTGATGTGATTCCCTCTTGGCCCTTCTGATTTCAAGTGATTTATTAATTGACTCTAGTTTCTTATGTCAATTACTTCTGCAGTGGGTACAGCAGAAAGTGTAACACAGATCGCCAACATCGCCATGTCTAAATTGGGCTGTAGGAAAATTCTTACTTAAGCTATTTACTTTGTTTAAAAGAAAGATCACTAGAAAATGTAGTGATATTATTTAATGGGTTATGGACATTTTTCATGTTGATGTACTGTAATGCCTTTCATTTACCTATTTATACTTTTAAAGAAATGTTAAGTATATTATACTTATAGAAGAATATATATACCATATAGAGATGGTTTAAAGAATAAGAACAAAAAAGGGCTCCTTTACCTTAGCCACCAGTTTCAAGGATAAAGCAGAAACTTTAGAAAGCACTGATCATTTTGTTTACTAAAAGCAATGTTTATCAGTAAATTGCTTTCCATTATTCCTAATATTCCTTATAAGTCGTAAGCTTATTCACTCCAAGGAGTATTTTACATATTCTGAATACCAGGTGTTTGCCAGTAATACATACTGCAAATATGTCCTCTCAGTTTGTGCCTTGTCTCTTTTTTTTTTTTTTCTGGTAACTATGATCACAAAGAGTTCTTAATTTTAATCTAATAAGATTTATTATATTCTTTCTTTCTGGTTTGCGTTTTGGAAAGGTTTTTGAATTTTGATTTTACTAGGGTTTGTAGTCTTAAGTTTTATATCAGTAAAATATTTAACAGAATAATGTTATTTATCTTGAGTGTTAACATTTACTTATCTAAAACTTATTAGGATATACACATATGCATAAAATACGTGCTTGTGTATGCACACATACACACAGGTGTATAGATATAGGCATGGGTGTAACAAAGTTTATTCTAAGGTTTCAACTTAATTTTAAATTTCAGTTATCTGCCGTATCATGCATGAGCCACCTTTTCCTCACTTTATTACTTTAGGCAGTTCTTGAAAATACTTCTACTTGGCAGAAGAGGTAATAGTTGCAAATTTCCATCCATTTGTCTTTAAATTTATTCTTTGATAGACACTGATTTTATTCGGTGACCTGAGAGAATCTATGGGATTTTTAATTTTTGACACATTGTCATGCTCATTATTTATTTGTCTTTGGACAATTGATTCTAACTTAAATGTCCCATGAAATAGAATAACACATTCAGTGCAATTTGTTTTACTAATTATTATGTGCAGATCCAAATTTACTTTCTTTAAGCTCCTTCCATTAGTGCTAATGTGTTTGTCTCTTTTTTAATAAATCTGGTAATCATTGGGCAGTTGGTGGGGAGGAACAGATTAGAAGATTGTATTTTCAAAGTGATGAAACAGAAATTCTATCTTTTATGAACTTTTGCTGGTTGGTTTCTGGCAAAGTATATTCTTACTTGTTAAAATGCCAAAGCCCTGACTATGAACGGTGATTTGTCCAGGGAGAAGAAAAAGAGGAAGTATGTGGGCTAAGCACTCCATATAGATTAGGCAATATTCTGGTCATATTACTGTAGGTATTTTTCATTCACACACTGATTCATTCGTTCAACAAATAATTTCCTGTGTGCTGAGTTCTGTTCTAGTAACTGGGATAAAGCAGTGAAAAAAAAATCCTTATCCTGTGGAACTTAAGCAAAGGATATAATAGAGTAGTGTCTAAAAGATACATAACAGTTTACAAGTGCTGTAGAAAATGGCATATGGCTCTGCATCTCACATTTTCATGTGCATGTGAATCACCTGGGGATTCTGTTACAATGCAGATTGTTACAGTCGTTCTTGAGAGGGGGTCTGAGATTGTGTATGTCTAGCGAGTTCTTTTGCCCGTGCTTCTAGTTTGGGAACACGTTTGGAGTAA
Organism: Herpailurus yagouaroundi; assembly: GCF_014898765.1. Taxonomy (NCBI): domain Eukaryota; kingdom Metazoa; phylum Chordata; class Mammalia; order Carnivora; family Felidae; genus Herpailurus; species Herpailurus yagouaroundi. The sequence goes on from NW_024420586.1 coordinate 7,812,938, forward strand.
CAAAGACCATACGGTGAATGGTGGCAGGGGAGTCAAGAGTAGAGAATGTGAGGGAGCCTGGCTACAATTTCAGATATGATGCCTAAGGCGAGCCTTATTGACAAGGTGATATGTGAGCAAACATAGAAATAAGAGAGATTTTAGCTTTATACTTATTTGGGAAAATAAAACCAGCCAGAGGCCTTATGTGGAAGCATGCCTGACAAATGGGCCGATGTAGATTGAGTAGAATGAACACGAAAGACGGTAGTAATAAATCGGATTTAGAAGCACTGGTTGGTGGACAGGCCTTGTACAGCCTCTCTGACCGTTATAAGCGCTTTGAGTTTTACTGAGAAAAGGACTCATTCCAGGGTTCCGAGCAGGGGAGTGGCATGCCGCGACTTCTGTCTTTAAAAGATCACTCTTGTTGCTCTATAGACAATCGACTATTGAAGGACCACAGTAGAAGCAGTGAGACCAGTTGGGAGTCTGCCAAATATATTTCATCTCAGACTAAGGTTGTAGTGATAGAGACAATGAGAAGCGGTCGTATTCGAAATAAATTTTGAAAGGAGAGCTAAGCAGACTTTTTGACACCTTAGATGTGGGCCGTGAGAGACAGGAAGGAGTCAAGGATAAATGCAGGTTTTCTGGCCTGAGTTTCTTGAAGGATGGAGGTATCCTCAGTGAAATGGGAGATGGCTAGATTTTCAGGAGCGCAGCAGAAGTTCAGTCTGCAAACGTGTTAAGTCTCAGTGTGTCATGCCACCTTCCCAGTGGAGATGTGGGGCACACAAGTGCAGATGGGAACCAGACTTCAAGGGAAAGGACGGCCCTGGAGAGCAAAATTTCTTTCCTAGTAGCATTCTCATGACACTCGTCCACCGTTTATGTGTTAATTCTCATTTGATGGTTGGAGAACCACGATCAGAGAACTTAACCAATTGACTCATCTGGCACATGGTGGAGCAGAAACACAAGACAGTATCTGTCTGGCTCCAAAAGCCACACTGCTCTCCTGCTTCAGTGGTATGAGCATCAACACTGGTCGGGGTGCCTGGGTGGCTCAGTCAGTTAAGTGTCCGACTCGTGGTATTGGCTCATGATATCCCGGATCACGAGATTGAGCCCCATGTCAGGCTCTGTGCCGACAGTGCAGAGCCTGCTTGGGATTCTCTCTCTCCTTTTCTCTCTGCCCCTCCCCTGCTCATGTGCGCTCTCGCTCTCTCTCTCTCTCACTCTCTCTCTCTCTCTCTGTCTCAAAATAAATAAACTTAAAAAAAATTTAAGAAGAGAATCAACACTGGTCACTAACTGGTTATGCATTTATTCAGAGTAAATCAAAAGTAATTTTAGGCAGGAAAACTGAGTTGACCATCTTTTTAGTTGCCTTTTTGCCTACTGTAGACAGATGACTTTAAGTCTGTACTTTCCAGGTTTCCATATGTTCTAGAGTGTCATGCTCTTCTGGATGTGGCTCCATTCTTCCTGAACCCCTTCTCTTATGTCTTATTAGAGGAAAGAAAACATGTGGCCAGTGATCTGGTGTTGGTAGTGAAGAAATCTCTGTTTCTCAGTGTTGGAAGGGAAGGCAAGTAGGAAGATGAACATTGTAGCTTCCCTGTCCTGTAGTGGGACAATTATGAAGAATGTTCTACATGGTTTCCCAGAGGTCCCCAGCAGATTGAGCCCCAGTCGACCACAGCAATAACCTGCTCATTAATATCATTTATTGGCTTCCCTTGCATCTCTGCTTTGCCTTTTACATTCTTTACTTCTTCCTGGAATCTCCTTCCAAATAGACTATCTGCACCCAAGTGAGCATCTTTGGCTAATCTGAGAGAAGTGACAATGTAAAGTGTGCTTAATTGGTCTATCCAGAATAGTTCTTTCTAATTTGTACCGCAGCACCTGGCAAATAGGCAATAAATATTTGCCAGAAGAATGAATGACTGCAACTTTTCTTAATGACCATTAACTAATAGTAGTAGTTGCTGTTACTATTGTTTTAGGCAAATGCATTTTTAACAGGATAAAGTTAAATTGCTCTTTGTCACCTCCTGTTACTAATCACATTCTTTTTTCTGCCTTTCCAGAAATAAGAATTCTTAAGAATTTGGTGTGTGTGGTTTCAGTCTGTGGTGTGTGTGTGTGTGTGTGTGTGTGTGTGTGTGTGTGGTATTTGAAATTTACTTAAATCACATCATTTTATACATATGACTATGCAACTTGCTTTTTCACTCAAATTTATGATATTAAACTATATCCAAATTGTATATTTCTTGCTTTCTGTTTGATTAAATTTTCCCTATTCTTTTTCTCTTCAAGATTTGAAACTCTTAAATTCTGTTTTTACTTCTTAGTGCTTTTCCATAAATCTTTAAGAAGGATATAAATTGATATTTGTAAGAGTGACTACCATAATGAACTAATATTCTAACACTGTTAAAATTAATGAGTCTCTCTATGCTTCAATCAAAATGTAGGCCATAGTTTACTTTTCCTCCTAGCTACCCCTTTCTACTTTCACCTTAGTGTTTTCTAGAATTTTAGTTTGAGTTCTTAAACAACAAGAGACTTTTTTCATTATTATTATCTTTATTGATTCTTATTTAGATTAAAGACATTTTATTTATTTCTTTTGTTTTCCTCTTGAATCCATTTCTTTCTTTAAATGCATTTTTTTTCTTGTTGGTGAATGTCTACTTTAGTCACTGGATTGTGGTAGTTCATCCAGGTCTTGGCAAGTAGGATTTTGCCACGAAAAGGGAGAAAGGACAATCTGCGCAAGGTGGTAATGTGAGGGTTTCCTTTGCGTGTACATTACCCTCTGCAAAGGGTTTTGTGTTGCTTTAATGGCTGGTAATGCAGTCCACGGTTTAGAAAATATATACATTAAAAATCAACTGATAATGAAGTGTACAAATAGCACATTAAAAAGTGACCTGAAAGGAAGTGTTATCACGACAGTATTTTTGATACGTTAAAATACACGAAGATTTGTTTGGAAATATTTCTTGTATTTCTTTAGCGCCTCATCCAATGCCAGCATAAAGAAATGCAATGAAATAGTTTTAATTTAAATTTTAAAACAGAATTTCTGCATGTGTTTAGCCTCAGTGACTCGGCATTATGACTGAAATTTTCAGTGTTTGTAGACTGTAGCGCTTCGTTCCTACTCTTACTGTCATTCTTAAGTGCTAGGACAAATCCTCATTTCCCTCCCTCTCTTTAACACTGAATGCAGTCATGTACTTAAATTAGTTCTCTAATTATTAGTTTTATGTGATCTTACCACTACGTGTACTTCTTTTTTAGTGCCTCAGCCCTCCTGTTCTTACCAAAAGGTTATCAGAAAATTTAAGTGCCTAAAAACACATATTAAACACAAAGCCTATGCCTGGCAGGTAAAACTGGAAGTGATCCCGAGGCCCGCTCTCATGTGTCCAGATCGCTGTAGTTGCAGAAAAGGCAGAGACCCTCACGCTCAGCTCTGGTCTTGTAGTCACGTAGGATTCTGTGGTCCTGGATATTACATTTCTGGGGTTTGTATGATAGATGCCACCTTCAGTACTACCAGAACCCCAAGGGTTCAACCCAATTAATCAAATCCTAAGCCATATTTTTGGCTCCTAATAACACTTTAAATTCCACTATATACTCCTCACAGCCTAATAATGGGAAAGAGGGGAAAATGTACTTTTTTTTTCTTTTCTCAAGACATCATCTTTTTTTTACTCTATTCTAGTTTCTCTTGCTATCTCTCTTTCCAGTTACCTGCACATTTACTTTGTGATGTCTCGCATGTTCTATGTATCTTTATTCTTTTTTTGCAAGAAAGAAGTGGCCAGGCTGACAATTTTCTAATGTCACCAATGTCCGATTACAGCTCTGTTATGCATGTACAGCAGAATGGCATATCTTTTAAGAGGCCGCTACGGCATTTGTCAATCTTTGTGGATTTTAGACTAATTTGACCATTCATTTAGACTTGCAGTCCATACCATAGGCAATCCAAGACTACCACCATGACAAATCAATGCTGTGTCACAGGCATAGCTGTTGTCTCCCTGTATCCTGAGACCCTGCGAGCTTTGTTAAAACATGGCAATGTTAAATGTTAATTTTTATTGCCCCCTGGAGTTAATCACACACATCCATGAAGAGTCCATTTTCAATTAAACAGTTCTCTGTTCACTATTTTTAATTCCTTCAAAGGAACCAATCATACTAAAAGGGAATCAGAGCTTGTTGTATTTCTCACTGCCCATTGTCATGAGAGCGTATACTTATTATACTGGGTTTCTGGCATTCATTGTAAATGTGTAAATTCCATTTTAAGTGCTGTTAAGATTTCCATAACCCAAATAAACAATGAAGTTTTATCTTTTCATTTGTATACATGCAGGCGCGCACACACACACACACACACACACACGAACTTAGCATTTGTCCAAATATTAGCTGATGCTGCAGGTACTTGTATTGATAAAGGTTTAGAATCTGAACATTGTAGTTAAGAGAAAATAATGTACTCTTTGCTATTAGAAGTTATCTTTAGCTGTTCATTAAAAATACCTAATTTATACTTGTTAAAAAACTGCCCATTCTAATGTTTACACTCTTGTAAACTTGGGATTTCTGAGCCAATCCTATAAACACATTCTAATTTCTGTTTCATAAGTTATTTTCTTAGTATACTTTTAAAGGAATTTATGACTTCATATTTTGTTATAGTATCATGATTTAAGCTTTACGTCCACTAAAATGTGCTCCTTTTTGAATAACACTAAACAGATAACATGCCACCGTCTCCTCAAAACAATAGTTTACTTAGCTTTTTAAGAATGGGACAGGTTTTCAGTAATTGGTTTTGCATTCTCAGTGTAAAATCTGATGAGGAAAATATCTTCCAACATTTCTTCTGGTTCCAAGAACACCCTCCACTTTCCCAAGTATGCATTTTATCTGGAAAATATCTGAGAAGATGTAGACAACCTTAAGCCAAAAGCATTTAAATTTAGACTATTGTCAAAATTGGACAAAGTCATTTCAGACTGAATTTGAAAATAAAATCAGTTCTTAAATAGACCATCTTTAATGATGTGTTTGAAAAGATGCATTGAATGTAGCTTATACTGACGTTTAAGATGACACTGTCTCCTGCATGTGAGGTACAAAATGAAACCTGAGAAAGATTGAGTGCCACAGAGTAAATCATGTCTGAATGTAAGTTTTCAATTGTCTGACCAGTACTTTATCTTTAGATTGCCCTGAATGTATTTCTTCTTAGCCATTAGTTAACTTACATGCATTTCTAACATTCTAGTTGATTTCTCATGACAGTTTAATTTACCAGCTTCTTTGGTTCTTCCAACTGTGCATGTTATAAAGAACAGTTATTCTCTGTTACTTTGCTAAATTAATTTCAAATCCACTGTGGGGTGAAAATATTTTCTAACTCTTCTTCATTTCTTTTAATATTTATTCATTTGCTATTTCATCCAGGCATCATGTCTTTCCTTTCTGCCCCTTATCTAGTTGGAAACAAAAATTAGTCTACAGATTGGAAAGAATGATCTCCTTTCTGATGTTATGTCGATACCTTCATAATTATACCTTATAATTTACTGTCATGATGAAGTTGTCATTAAAATGTATGGTTTTCTGAATGTTTCAAATATATGTTACAGGACAATGATTTAATATATTTTTCTAATTTCATTAAGTTTTAGTTTTGCATACTTGAATTGTCTATTCTTATGAATATTCTTAAAACATTTCCCAAGTCACATTCACATAAGTTAATCAAGCCATGCCATAGGTAGGAACTCATTATTTTTCAAGAACTCTTTATTACGTAACCAGAAACACACACACACACACACACACACACACACACACACACACACTTACTAAATTTCCAGAGACGTATATAGTATGAATTTTTATCTTTGATTTAAATTATATGTAATATATAATTTCATATACATCTGTATGTCAGCTAAGTATTTTAATTGTAGGATTTCCATGTAATTTGTCTCCACAATCCTCTTTTTTCTGGTCATGATGAATTTTATGTTCTTTGACAATAGCTTTTGTTTATTATCACTAGAAACACTTCTCTTAGGCTAGGCTGTTAATTAACTGTCCTTTTTGTACCGGGTGTAAAAGAAAAATGAAAAGAAGGGTACATGAACAAACTAAAAATATGTATTAAAATTTGTATCCCCTAAGTTCATCAGAATCATGACTTTAATCTCTGATTCATTATACCAGAGCACTGTAAAAAAGCAATTTAATACTGAATGTCAATATATTAATGTAGCTTTTAAAGTGGCCATTAAAAGCAGATTTCTGCTTTACAATTGGTGTATTTTCTGTGATGAGTATCATTGTCATTATAGGTAACTTTGTGTGCATTTATAGAGCCTCCAGTATAAGCCCAGAAACACAGAGCTCTGAGAGGAAAAATATCAACAGTGTTTCACTTTTGGCCACTACTGTAAATTGACAAATAACATTATTGCTTTTAGATTTTTAAAAAACAGATCAAGCAGAACATATGAATCCAAATCAGTAGGGTCCTCTCAAAGAAGCCACTCCTTTATCTCACTGATTTTTAGCCCAAATAACACAAGGCCTCCTTTTAGAAATGCTTTTACAAGCCAATTTATAAACCAGAAAGTAAAGATTTGTTTCTTTACAGTTAAAACCTCATGTTTGGCCAAAAGTGGTATCACTCACTATACCACTTAATGTCTTACTGAATCTGGTTCTTAATGAATTTTATTTCTAAAGTGCAAAGCAGTTCTTAGAAGAATCAGGACTTTCAACCATTGAGACTATTGAGAAAGCTGAGCTAAAGATTTGAGAATTCAGTAATTTCAAATGGCATCATTTTTTTTTTAATTTTCAAAGAAGGTGATAGGTAGACGGCTTTCATCAGAAGTGCCATGAAGTTCTGGGGAAGATAGATGCTCTCCAAAAAGCCAGGAGAACTAAAGGCAGGGTGCCATGTCATGGTCACCCCAAGTACTCAGCCTTTAAAACATATTGCAAGGACATTATAGCTCACTAGAGAAAATTGATTGCTTTTTTGCCTTTTAGGATCCAGAAATCACTGCACTCCCAAGGTCCAAGCTCCAGGAGACTCCTCAGCTAAACATTGGTGCGCTCAGGTTCACCTGGGTGGCTCATTAGGTTGAGTATCTGAATCTTGATTTCAGCTCAGGTCATGATCTCATAGCTAACAGTGCTGATCCTGCTTGGAATTCTGTCTCTCCCTCTCTGTCTCTGTCCCTCCCCTACTCATGCTCATGTTGTCTCTCTCTCTCTCTCTCTCTCTCTCTCTCTCTCTCTCTCTCTCTCTGTCTCAAAAATAAGTAAATAAACTTAAGAAAAAAACTTTGGCACATTCAAAGTCACCTGCTGCTGTACATGTTTGAGTAACTGGAGGCATTAAGGTGAAACAGGAATCTCCCTAGAGGAGGCTGGGGGCTGGAGGAAAGATGTAGTGGGATGATTGAAGTAAGGTTCTGTTTGAACAGTTGACTGGTAGCTCGTTTTAATGTTAGCCCAGACGCAAAGCCTTGTCCCCTTGGCTACGGCTGGCCATTTTTCAATGAGAGGGATGAACGAGAATGAAAGCACCATGCCCTCATGTGCCAAAAAATAGAATAGCTCAACATTGCTTCAGCAGACATGTATGCAGATCTGCATTGTGAGCAAGCAAGGGAGTTTAGGGTGTCAATGTATAATATGCATGGATGTAGAGGAAGTGCTGGAGATAAGGGAATCTGATGAATGAGAGGAATACTAGATGACTCTTCACAGAGCTAAGTGAAAGAAAAAAAATGATAGAAGTGGGGCCACTGGCAAAGAATTAGTAAAACAAAAGTAGTTATTCTGTGTTTTTCCCCATTGCTTATAATTACAAATTCATTGGAATTTCCATCAGCATGTTTTCATCATATCATTGAGGGTTTAAAATATATTGCATCTAGAAATAATCCAAAATAAACTATAATTGAATAGCCTCCAATACCACATTATAAAAATAATTCACTGTGACCAAGTGGGTTTGCAAAAATAGGTTTAATGTTGGAAACCCTATTGATAGAATTCACCATACTAGTATGTCCAAGAAAAAACTTTACGCTTACTCCATAGATGCCAAAGTTGGTAACAAAACAGGAATGAAATGAGACAAGATAAGCCAATTAGAGGCATCAGATTTAGAAAAGGAAAAGTAAAATTGCCTCTTTTTGCAGATGATATGATAGTTTACCTGGAAAATCCTTGAAAATAAGTTGGCAATGTATAAAAATGACAAGCAAAAATTGATAGCCATCATATGCAAAAAGTAATAAACTGGGGCACCCGGGTGGCTCCTTGGGTTAAGTGTCTGACTCTTGATTTCAGTTCAGGTCATGATCTCACATTTCATGGGGTCGAGCCTCAAATTGAGGTCTGTGCTGACAGCGCAGTCTGCTTGGGATTCTGCTACTCCCTCTCTCTCTGCCCCTCCCCCCTTCTCAAATAAATAAATATTTTCTAAGTGATAACCAATAAGAAAAGTTGGGAATGTGTTAGAATGAGTTCAAAAATCTTATTACAAAAGCAACAAAAAAGATAAAGTAGGAATAAACTTAACAGAAATGTGTAAAACCTCTCAGAAGAAAGCTATAAAACCCTTCTGGGAGACACTAACAAGTAGCCTTGAACAAAAAGACATGCCTTCTCCTTTGATAAGTCACCTCAACATCATTAATATGTGTCAGTTCTTCCTAAATTAATTGATAGATTGAATGTGATCACACTAAAAATACCAACAACGCACTTTGTTATGTGGAGCTTAAACTGAAAGGTTTTACATACAGGAATAAATGCACGGAATATCTGGGAAAACACTGAAAAGGAAAAGCTATGAGAATGATTAGCCCTACAAGATATTAAAACATGCTAAAATGCCTCAGTAATTAGCAGAGTAAAAATGGCATGTGTATAGACCGTGAAGTAAAACCACAAGTTCAGAAATAGACCCAAGTACAGATAAAATTGTAATATATAATAAAGGTGGCATCTCACATCACTGACACAAAGGTGACTTTAATAGTAAATGGCATTGGTAAAAAGAAGAAATTGGATCTTTTCTTCAGTCCATACGTAAGAATAAAAAGCTTGAATGAATTGGAAACTAAATGTACAAAATAAAAGTATACAAGCACTGGAAGAAAATACTGGTGAACTCCTTTGTAATGTGGGTATAGGGAAAGACCCTCTAACTATGACTTAAAATTCCGATACGACAAATAAAAAGGTAATAAATTTGACTACACATAAACACAAAAACTTTGATGAGGAAAAATTAAAAAAATGAATGAAAATTGGGGCAAAAAAATAGTGACATATATCACAGGTAGAGGTTTCAAATTCCTAATATGCAAAGAACTTTTAAATATTTAGTGAGAAAGGAAAGTCCTATTTGAAAGTGGGCAAAACCATACACAATTTACCAAAAGTATAAAAATGATGCTTAATTACATGAAAAGATAATTGCTTTCACTAACAGTAAGAGAACATAAATTAAAATTACACTGAGGTCATGTTCTCACCCATTGGTTTGGCAAAAATGCAAAAGCTTAACAATACACTCTGTTTTAGGAAGCTGGAGAGAAACAGTCCCATACGTTGTTGTGAGATTGCAAAATAATCCACAAAAACAGGGGAAGTTGGCATTATCTAATAAAAGTACATATGCAATTGCACTTTGCCCTACCAATCTCATTTCTAGGAATTATTCTGAAGATAGACTTTCTACAATGTGAACATAATATGCAGAGGCTTCTTTGTTGTAGTATTACTTGTAGCTGCAAAATATTGGAATCTACCTAACTAGCCAAACCTAGAATATTAGCTGAATAAACGTCAGTGCCTGCACACAATAAAATAGTAGGCAACTGTAAAATACTGAGAATATATCAGGGACTTTAACCTGAGGCATTTCTAAGTGAAAGAAAGTCTCTGTAGTATGCTACCCTTTTGTAAAAAAGTAAAGGAAATAAGAAACTGGATGTCGCCTTATCCAAGTATTCAAAATTAACACATTAACTTTCTGTTGCTGTATGACAAGTTACCACAAATTTAGCAGCTTAAAAAACACCTGTGGATGATCTATCTCCGTTTGTGTAGCTCAGACGTCTGGGCAACAGCGTAACTGGATTCTGTCTCAGTTCCTCACCACATGACCCCTTCCATAAGCCCTCTCACACTTGGAATTTCTGACCTCAGAAAGGCCCTAGCCCCTTTGAAGTGTTCCCATGCTTAGGCCAGTCCCACTCACAATACTGACCCTTTTCATTAACTCACAGTCAACTGGTGTTTTGATGAATTTAGGCAGAGTGCACCCTAGGAATAGCAACTGGGGAATTCTTAGTATCTCTCATTTAAAGTCGAAAACAATTTTAATTGTAATAAAAATGTGTAGATTAACTGGTGTCTAGAATTCCAACAAATTCAGTGCCTTAACTGAGTTTGAGTTTTGGTTCCCCCAGAAACAGGCCCTAGATCCTGAGGCAAGGATTAAAGAGCAAGAAGATTATTTGGGAAAGGATACCAGGAAATAATAGGTGTGGGGAAATTAGACAGGGAGGGGAGGGTTCTCGTAGAGGGTGCATTATCAACTGAGTTACGACTCGAGAAACTGGACCTTAACCTCCTCAGGGAACTCTGGAAAACGTACTACACTGTCCAAAGAGCGACAGGGATGGGGTATTACCACACTGACTCACAGGCATTGATTGAGGGCTTCTGGGGCGTGTGAATTCATTCTAAGCCCTTCTGGACTGCCCCAGTGTCCCACCAAACTCCCTTAAACAACCAGTTGCAAGAGCCGACATTTGGGAGACAGGACTGCCTGTGTACAAAGTGATGGATGCCAAGGGGTTACTGGTGAGTGCCTCAATGACATCTGCTGCTTCGCTGAAGTAGAAAGCTGCCGAATCTGTCACCCAGGTGTTTCAGCCAATGTTTGGAGTGGTTGCAGCCAAAATCATGATGAGGTCTTTACCTTAATTCTTCCTAGGATCAGACAGACCAGAAGTGAAATATTATTTCTTCCATTTACTAGATGAAGAACCTTGGATGAGTTATTTTTTCAATACCTTGGTTTTCTCATCTGTAAACTAGGGACAATAATAGTGTGTTCTCCTAGAATTGCTTCAGAATTAAAGAGATCATGCATTTGAAAGCTTGGCAATAGGAAATGCTCAGTAAGGGTTAGTTTTACTTACTATATTTGCATCCCTTTGAGTTATTATTACTTCTCATTTTAATCAGTCTGTTAGAGATTGTTCTTATCTTGAACTATAAGGTGCACCCCAATTTGCTAGATTAATGTGTACCTTGGCTCCAACAAACCTGAAGTTTTTATGGCCATTGAAGACTCAGGCCTACAGGGACTCCTATTTGCCATCTGTTCTTGAAAGTGACAATCAGTTACTTAGGAAAGTGACATTGAGAAATACCTAGGAAAGTCAAAGAGATTGGAATCAAATAATGAAACTCAAACACCTTCAAAAACACAGGTTGTGCGTGGCAAATAAAGGGAAGAAAAACATTATGAGGACTGGATTAGCCATATGTAGTATGCTTCAGACATACTTATGGAATAGTCACAGTTTCACAGTTTAGCTGGTTAATTTCATGAGCTGGATTTAGTTGGGTACAAGCAGAAAACCACCTGTTTCTCCTCATACTGCTCCTTCATACCCATTGTGATGGTTTTCCTTCCCCACCCATGAACGAAAGCTCAGGCCAATCCCACAGCTTACCAGTCTCATATGGTATTGATTTCCTACAGTTGCTGCAACGAAGGACCACAAACCAGGTGGCTTACAAGAATAAAAATTTATTCCTTCACAGTTCTGGAGGCTAGAAGTCCAAAGTCAAAATACGGGAAGGGCCATGCTTCTTCTGAAGGCTCCAGGGGATGATCCTTCCTTGCCTCTTCCTATGTTCTGTGGAACATAGGAACATATGTTCCTGTGCCAACAATCATTGGGCATTCCTTGGCTCATAGCTACATCACTACATTATCTGCCTCCATTCTCCTTATGTCTCTGTGTCTTTATGTGGTTATCTTCTTATATGTACTTCAGTCATTTTGGATTAGAGACCCAACCCACTTCAGTATGACCTCACTTTTTGTCTTTCTTTTTTAATTCAACTTTAATCAACCTACAATGTCATATAATAGTTTCAGGTGTACAACTTAATGGTTCACTTCTATACACTATTGATTGTGCATCATGGCAAGTGTGCTCTCACTCCCCGTCCCCTATTTCACCCATGCACCCACCTATCACCCCTCTGGCCACCACGGGTTCTTTATATTTAAAAGTCTGGGTTTTTTTGTTTTTCTCTTTTTCTTTCTTTTTTCATTTGTTTTGTTTGTTAAATCCCACATATGAGTAAAATCCTATAGTTTTTTTATTTTTTTGACTGACTCATTTCACTTAGTGTTATATCTTCTATGGCAAGATCTCATTAATTTTTATGGCTAATATTCCATTGTGTGTATATATATAAAACTTCTTTATCCATCCATCTTTTGATGGACACGTGGGTTGTTTCCCTATTTGGGCTATTATAAATGGCAATGCAGTAAACATAGGTGTGCATATATCTTTTCAAATTAGTGTTTTCACTTTCTTGGGACAAATATCCAGTAGTGGAATTACAAGGTCATATGGCAATTCTGTTTTTAATTTCCAGAAGAACAGCCATACTGTTTTCCAGAGTGGCTGCACCAGTTTGTATTTACCTTTCCACATCCTCAACAACACTTATTTCCTGTCTTTTTCATTTTAGTCATTCTGATAGGTGTGAGGTGATATCTCATTGTGGTTTTGATTTGCATTTCCCTGACGATGCATGATGTTGAGCATCTTTTCATGTATCTATTGGCCATCTCTGCCTTCTTTGGAAAAATATCTATTCATGTCCTTACTTTAATTAGGCTAAATCCTATTTCCAAATAAGGTGGCATTCTGAGGTTTTGGAGGTTAGGGCTTCAACTTACGTATTTTTTTGGGGGGGGGACGTAATTCAACCTATAACACTTGGGCAATTACAATTTAGGCCCCTAAATAATCAAACCCCAAATCTTCTCCAGTGTGAACAACTTTCCTTCCTCAGCTCAGAATTGGTTTATGCCTGAAAGCTTACATTGGAGTGAAAATGACCCACAGGCACTCATCCTTAACTCTCCATCTTGCTGTTTTCTTCCTACTCTCCAACTCTCAGGGGGGTTGTTGATTTTTCCAAGACTGAACAAGGTGGATAAGGTAAAGGTGCTGAGATATGGATGAGAAGAGAAGAGAGGAAAGGATGAAGAAAGTTCTTTTGCCTGGTAGAATTATTTTGGCTTTGGTGTTCTCTGAGGCAGCAGATTCCCAATTCTGATTCTTACTCTCATTGGCTTATTTTTCTTGCTTCTCCAGAAACCCACTTAACCCTCAGTTCTAGGTTTCTTTTGCTTAGACTTAAATTTATGTGATCAGTGTCCCCATCACTAACAACCAAATCTTCAGACCCTTGGTGTCTCATTCCACTCCTCAGTTGGAATCTCTTTACCCTTCCAGGCAAGCATCTTGGGTAGAGCCTCTCTTGAAACAGACCCAGTATCCTTCCCTGCAGTTGACAGCAGCCCCCCAATAAATGCATAAATCCTTGTCCTGCAAAGCTGGGTCTGTTTTTTCAAGTAGTGAAAAGTACTAGACACTTGGTCTTGAATTTTCAAGACTGAGTTAGATATGGTCTCCATGGTCCTCAGTTTCCAAGGGGTACATTGTAAGCTCTCAAAATAGAGGTGTTCTTTTATGGATGTTCTCTTACTAAGCTTGTGATAAGGTGAATCACCCCTCTTCCCTATCCCATTGGGTCCCAAGAAGCAGTAGACAGAGAAAGGGAGAGGACTGTCAGTGTTGCAGAAACACAGTAAGCTATGTTACTGCACACCTTCTTCCACCCAAAGATTTATTAACCTTGTATAAACAACCAACAAGTAAATAGCAGCCAGTTTAACACCTGGCAAAACATGCAGAACCCTCTTGTAATATTTTCTAGAATGTATTGTTTTAAGGTGCTTTACTGAAACATAATTCACGCACCATACCATTCACTCAGAGTACACAATTCAGTGTTTTTGAGTATATTCACAGGGTTCTGCAAACATTATGACAACCTAATTTTAGAATATTTTCATTATCACAAAAGCAACCCATACCCAATAGCTGTCACTACCCATTTCTCCCTCCTTCCAGCCCTAGATAAACACTAATTTACTTTCTGTCTCTGTAAATTCGCCTCTTTTGGACACTTTATGTAAATAGACTTATATAATATGTGGTCTTTTGTGATTGGCTTCGTAATATAATGTTTTCATTAGTCACACATTGATGTGCAGCCTGTATCAGTCTTTCATTTCTTTTTATTTACAAATAATATTCCATTGCATGGATATATCACATTTTATTTATCCATTCATCAGTTGACAGGCATTTGAGTTGTTTCTACTTTTTGCCATAAATAACACTGCTGTGAAGGTTTGTGCACAATTCTTATGTGGACATATGTTATCATTTCCTCTTAGGTTTATAGCCAGGAGAGGAATTGCTGAGTCATACGGTACCTCTATGTTTAACTTTTGAGGAATTGCCAGACTTTTCTGAAGTGACTACACCACTTTACATTGCCACCAGCCATGTGTGAGAGCTTCTACTCCTCCATATCCTCGCCAGCACTAGTTTTTGTCTGTCTTTTTTATTATGTCCATTCTAGTGGGTGTGAAGTGATTGTTTGATACTATTTTAGCATATTTTTATAGATACTGTCATTTTTCTTTAGAATGTCCAAATAGTTTGTACTTACTCTATTCTTCTCAGATTTATGAGGCCTCTGGTAAATCTCTGAAATGACAAAAGCAACGATACTGAACATTCAGTTAAAATGACAATTTCAACAAAGGCCTTAGTACGGCTGTATCACTAGAGTTAGCAAAATAGCATATACACAGTAAATCCTGGATATGACCTGAGAGACAGTGGAGTAGATGTGAGATCATCTTACTATAGTCCTGGCGCTAGAGAGCTCTGAAGGCTTTCACACCAGTTACTTGTCTTATGACAATAATCACAGCACCAACAACAGATCAACAATAACAATAATAATAGGTAACCTACACTGAGCTTTTCATATATTTGTACCAGGCTTTGTTCGACATATATTTTATGCATATTAACTCCCTTAACTTCTGTGAGAACCCCACTACGTAGATGCTGTTATTCTCAGCTCTCAGATGAGTGAACATCCCCAGATGACAAGATTATTGTCTGACATTTCACAGGTTAAAGTGGGGGGCGGGGAAGATTGAGATGATCTTAAAAATAGCTAGAGTGTAAATATTTACAAAGGTCAAGTAAGAACAGTTGTTTCGTTTAACTCTGCCCCGATCTTCTCAGGTCTCTTTTGAATATTTCTGTTGTCTACCCTCTCCCCAGTTTCTGTACTTTTACACCTATCAATCCATTCTTTTTTGGAGAATCGTCCTCAGAGTACCGGGGCCCATCTCTCCCAATCCCAGGTGTGAGAGCTCAAAGCCTGGGAATTTTGCCTGAAATTTTCATACTGATAAAACTCTTTCCTGTCCTGCTTTCCCTACACCTTTACTGGTTTTCCCTGATAGTTTTAGTTTGTTTTTTATGAATCACTTATACACAAGTCCTCATGTAACAGTTGGCTTCCGTAGGACATAAGACATGTAGAGGAAAGAGAGCCTTTTTTTTAAGTGGGTTTCACACCCAGTGTGGAGCCCAGTTCAGGACTTGAACTCACAACTCTGAGATCAAGACCTGAGCTGAGATCAAGAGTTGGACGCTTAACCAAGTGAGCCACCCAGCAGCCCAGAGGAAGGAGAATCTTGATGACATATTTAAATACATCATGGTGTATGAAGAAGAAGGGTTATACCAAGCTAAAAACAAGAAAAATAGAAAAATCCTCTTAAGCTAGCAGGAATTTACATTAGAAGTGAATGGGTTGTCAGCATTTGAAAATGTAAGAATGGGCTTTTTACCCAGAAAAATCTGTGAATTTGCTTTCTGTGAAGACCTTACATGCATATAGCCACTTTTCTGGGTTGGTTTCCATATAGTACAATCCTTCTGGAACAGAATGGCTAACTCAGTGGCTTCCCAGAGCCACTTCGTCTCCGATAATTGTCTAAGAGCACAACATTACCATTAACCTAATCAGTAAAACCTTTTTGATTATGCATTGTGCTAAGGGCTTTACAATGATGGTTAGATTCAGTCTTTGCCTTTTAGGAACTTGGGAGAGCAAACTTTGAGAAAATAAAAGAAATCCTTTATGGTGTACTAGAAAGAGGCATTGAAATAGAGTGAAGATCACTTCAAGAAAGCTTTAATGGTTTACAAGTATCACTGTTTCAGAAAGGGAATATTTAGAAGTGATACCACTTTGATTTTACAAATGAGATATGGACAAGAAAAATATATTCATGCCATGTCTACTCCAAATTGGTCCATTTATATTTTTCAGAGAATGTATGTAGAAAGCTAAAGGAGAAAAAAAGTAAAGTAATACAATGAAAAAAATAGTTTTACTGTTACATGATAACTTACCCTTCAAATAACAAAATAAGTTTGTCATAAAAATCTAAAGCTTTGATGTATTTATATGCAGTAATTTTTAATTAAATGATGACGAAAGAAAAACGTCAGTGGTCAGGATATTAAAAAACTTTTGCAGGATAAATTCCCATTATATCACTGGGGAAACAAATTAATACTTTCTAGTACAGGACTGTATACAAGGACCCAATAAACCAAGAAACAGACTCTTAACTGGACCGAACAAACTCATGGTCATGAGAGGGGATCTGGGTGGAGGAATGGATCAAATAGGTGATGGGGATTAAGGAGTGCACCTGCTGTGATGAGCACCTGGTCCTGTATGGAAGTCTTTAATCACTATATAGTACACTTGAAACTAATACTACACTGAATGTTAACTAACTGGAATTTAAATATAAACTTTTTAAAAAGAGCAAAGAGAGAGAGAGAAATAAATTAATACTTTGTGTTTTTGAATCTCTAAACATATTTTGACCTGAGCAATTTTGAAATGAATGTTTTTCTGAGTTTCTTAGAATGATAAAGAAAGGGAGTACTTCTCCAGCGTGAAAATAGTTCTGAAGACTGAATGAGCTTTATGTGTGTGTGTGTTTAATTTTTTTAAGTTTATTTATTTATTTTGAGAGAGAGAGGGAGAGAGAGCGCATGTGGGAGAGGGGCAGACAGAAAAGAGAATCCCAAGCTGGCTTTGTGCTGCCAACGCAGAGCCTGATGCAGGGCTCAAAGTCACAAATGGTGAGAGCATGACCTGAGCTGAAACCAAGAGTCAGACACTTAACCAATGGAGCCACCCAGTCGCCCCTATGTGTGTGTATTTGATTTAAGAGTTTAGGAAAAGATCTGAGTAGTTGGGTAGGAATTAGGGGCAAGCAGAAGAGCTATATAATACATGCCCTTCAGATAACTTTATTATAAAAGTAATTGCATGAAGATTGTAAAAATACATTTGAAGAACAATATATTTTTCCTAAAACTGTGTTATTACTTTCCCTCAATTAAATAAATAATAAAGCTCTTTTCAGGTTTTCCAAATAGACTAGAAATGTGGGCAGAGACTAAAAACAAATCCAAATATATTGTCTTAAAACTTCACCTCTCTAAGTTACGAATAAAGACGCATTTTCAGAATAAAATATATTCTGAATATATATTTTACCCTTTCTTAGAATGTTATGTAATGATGTTGTCCATCAGAAGTAGAGTATAAACCGGGGTGCCTGGGTGGCTCCGTCGGTTAAACGTCCAACTTCAGCTCAGGTCATGATCTCACACTTGTGAGCTATGTGACCCAATTAAAAAAAGGAGGGAGGCCTTCAGAAGAAAAGTTTCTGGGAAAATGGTTTTATTTTGCCCTTTAGAATTTAGAACAAGGTAAGGAAGCAATACATTTAGAAGATAAGATAATAGACAATTAAGTATAAAAGATCTTTAAAGCTCACTTTTATGGGAGTGGCAGGACCAATCAGTGATAAAATCCAGACAGTCAAGGGGGGCCTGGGTGTCTCAGTCAGTTAAGTGTCTGACTCGTGATTTCAGATCAGGTCATGATCTCATGGTTTGCGGGATCGAGTCCCATGTCAGGCTCTGTGCTGTCAACCTGGAGCCTGCTTGGCAATCTCTCTCTCTCTCTCTCTCTCTCTCTCTCTCTCTGCCCCTCCTCCATTCATGCTCTCTCTCAAAATAAATAAAAAATAAATCTAGAGAATTTTTAAACATTCAAACAATCAAGATCAAAGCAAAACACAACAAATCAAAACCAATAATCCAGGATTATTGAATGGGTGGGAAAAGAACTGGTGCAGATGTTTAAATACAAATGAATATAGAAATGGAAATAAAAATAAAGACAAATAAGAATCATGTTTGTAAAACAAAATGTAAATGTTGTAAACTTGGAAAAGTGAGTTATTATCAAGTGGAACAAGAAGAGAGGCAAGAAGCATAGTTTCTTGTTTTTCACACAGGAAATAAATCAGTCTGGGTTAAAATTAAAATGCTTATTTTATAATATAATTATAATGGAGCTGACTTCTTAGTGCTATTTTGTGTTGATTTTTTTAATTTTTAAAATACCTAAATGGATCATTAAGAAGCTAATAATTATTTAACTGCATATTATTTCTTCATTTATTTGCAAATAAAATAGCATTAACTATATTTCATTCAAAATACATGGCCATCTTTATTATAATCCCATTTTATAAAATCATATCTAACTTTATATACGTTTTAGAGAGATAGCTGGGATGACTGTTTCCTGATGTTTATGTCTAGTATTTTTTATCTTTAGTTTTTTAATATAGCTTGACCTTTTTAACATTGAAAGTACATTATTTTGTAAAATAGCAAACCATTTCAAGAAAAACTCAATTAGTGAAATTAACTTGAAAATCAATACAGCTTTATATAAGGTCATCAAAAAACACACAATTGAAGTAACTTTGATTTATAATATAGCAAAATGTCCAGTATATAACCTTAAACATTTTTATTGAAAGCAATTTAGTAACCTCCCAAATTATCACTGTGCTTATTATACAAATATATAGTCTTTACCTCTGGTTTTATTTGGAAAAAAGTTACTTTCAGGCTATAACTGTGGTAGAAAATCTTAGCTGACCCATAGAACTCTAACATAAAAGAATATAGATTAAAAACACAAGGTACATTATTGTCAAGATATAGGTCACTGTGGGATGAAGTTCAACCCAAATGTCTGCCTTTCTTTTTCAGTGTTGTTCAGATTTTATGAACTCCTTCTGCTCTTCAAAGAATGCCTGAAAATTGAAAACATTTGCTTTCACTAGATACGTTCAGAAGTAAACAATGATCTCTGGCTAAGTTTTGAGCCACAGCATACTTACTACATGCCTCAGAAAATACTAGTATCTAAGACACCCAGGCACAAAACACTAATCGACAACTATCTAGATGCTTTTCTAATCAGAATTTTTTATACAGGGAAAGTCCAACTTAAATCAGGTATTCAACATGCTTTTCATTCACCAGTGAAATTAAACCAAATGGTGTGACTCAAACAGAGTGTACCTGGTTTCTTCAGCCTGGCCAGCTTGCTCTTTCCTGGCCAGCTTCATTTCCTTCCACTTCCTGTTTTCCCATCAGGTCACTGTTAGAAGACCATGCAGCCCAACATTCTGCACGGGGTGCTAGGTATGAATTTGTCACTTTCTATAGGGACCTACTTTGCAGCCTGTGGTTCCGAGTCATTTATCCAAAAATATATAATAAAAAAAACTTTCTTTTTGGACCAATAGCCTTGTGGAATAACTTGTGTTCAGATAAAACTAGTGTGTTGTTGAAATGTTTATAGAATTATCTTTTGTTAATCCAACTTATCTGATTCGTATCAGTTATCTTAATTAGGGACCCAGTAGCCATCCTCCTCTAACCAGGTCTCCATATTTCCTATAATATTTGATGCCCCATAAGGCTCACCTTACTTCCTTCTAGCATCTCAGGCCTCTTTGCTCCAGTTGGATTGTAATCACTCCTGTGGACTCATTTGACATTCAAGTAAGTCCATACTATTTCTCCTATGATTCCAGTCCCAGGAATGCTATTTCTATGCACCTTTTTCTGTCTGGCCATACTTCAGAATATAGAGTTTACCAAGAATTTTCCTGTTCTCTAAATCCCAACGGAGAGCAACATACAGCTTAGCACTTAGTGATTCTTTAGTTATTTCCTACAAGCTAATTTTATCTCTACAAATGAACTGTAAATTCCCTGAGTGCAATAATATGTCCTAATCTTCTTTATCCAGCACTACCATAAACAGTATTGAGCATACTTGATACTTGTTTAATTAACAGTTGTTTCTGATTAGTTGATATTAAGACTTAGATTTGTTATGGAGAGGGTTTTTTTTTTTTTTTTAGTTAAAAATAAACAAATAGGCAAATAAAACAAAATCCCATATCTCTTATGTAATATTTCTAGGCTCCCCTGAATCACCTTAACACTTTCGGTGTGAATGACTCAAACCAGAATATACTTAAAAGGAAACTAGTGTTGTTATAAATATCTATGGGAATGACTCACGGTAAATAAATAAATAATAATTCAGGAGAATGGGTTGGAAACCAGGGTTCAGGGCTCCTGTTTTCAAACATAGGCCAATCTGGTTTTGGTCCAGCTATGTCATCTAGTTGGTCAATGGATCCTTTTTGTTTGCTCATAATAACCTGTGTGTTTCGCCTTTATTTTTAGCACTTTTCCCATTATAGTTAGTATCTTAGCATCTATTTCTCTTTTTTTCTGAAACTGTGGGTCCATTATGATGCCCAGCATCCTAGAGACTCTCATCTAGAAGAAAGACCATGCAAAGACACAAGAGAAATATCTTCTCTTCACCATTATGTTACCAATGGTGAACATGACACCTAGCACTTAATTGGTGTTTAATATATGCATTGGAAGAATAGACGAATGCTTGGATGAGAGATTACTTACTGGGCCATAAAAGAAGACATCCTTTCCTCTGGAAACAGATGGCCCTCCTTTGTTGGATTGTCTGATGCCCTAATATGTTAAGAAAACAAATAGGACAGGGGCGCCTGGGTGGCGCAGTCGGTTAAGCGTCCGACTTCAGCCAGGTCACGATCTCGCGCTCCGTGAGTTCGAGCCCCGCGTCAGGCTCTGGGCTGATGGCTCGGAGCCTGGGGCCTGTTTCTGATTCTGTGTCTCCCTCTCTCTCTGCCCCTCCCCCATTCATGCTCTGTCTCTCTCTGTCCCAGAAATAATAAACATTTAAAAAAAAAATTTAAAAAAATAAGCAAATATCTACTAAGCTGCTTCCAGGCACTTCTGCGGGCCTTGTGCTATTAATTCTGTGCACAGTTCTGTGAACTAGGTAGAACATTAATTAAAAAAAAAAAAAAAGAAGAAGAAGAAAACAAATAGGACATATTGGAGATTTAACCTAATCAAAGCTATCTCCATGTACAAATAATAAGAATTGAAACACATGACCTTACAGCATGGAATATGAGTAGTTTCCTGAATCATTCCAGAATGGTATTTAATTTTTTTAAGCAAAAGATGTCTTTATGAATTGAATTTGATAGTCATTTAACTTTGTCAGTTCCTCAATTTTCTCTTCTCTCACATGGTTATAATTTCTTCTTTGTATCTATTTCATAAGTGGATTAAAATTTAGACCCCCGCCATATGATTCCACAGCCCTTCATGCATATTGTTTGTATTGACAGAAGTTAGGGAAGTCACAGAGAAGACAGTTATAGTCACCTAGTAGGGAGACAGCAATGGGGCAAAAAAGGGAAGACTATGTAAGAAGTTCATGCCAGGGAGTTGGGGCAGGAATCTGTAGAACTTAGCACAGAGGGAGGGAAATGTCAAAATGATTAATATTAGGATTCAAAATGTACACTTGAAAAGGATTTCAAAAATTGGTTCTTTGTGCACATGTCACATATATGCTTATATGATAGCAGCATTCAAAAGAATTGAGTTTATGGTCACATAGATATTTTTACCCAAATGTCTTCCATAGTGAGGGTTCAGGGAATTGACTAATTTTGCTTTTGAGCTTGTCACCCAGCACTTTGTTTCCTCTCTGGACATGCAGAAGGATTCTAAAATCTATTCCTGCCAAACAGTTTTCTTTCATGAGAATTTGGTTTAAACCAGCTCTGCTGCTATGGTGCCTAGTTAATGGAAAAATACAGGCTCACAATACTGAACTAGCAATATTTTTGTACCCACTCACTCCATATTGGTATATTCACATTGATTGAATATGCAAATGGTCAAAAGTTGTCCACTGCTATAAAAAAGTACCTAACCTATTTAGGACTCACCTACTGACACTTCTTTCTTTCATTGATGTATGTGTATTTGTGTGTGCTTGTTTGTGTGTGTAAGTATAGTAGAAGAGATGGCCTGATATAGTAGTTGTTGAAGGTAAAGAGATCTAAGATTGAGTCCTAGTTTAGCCAGCAAAAAGCCAGTTAATCTTGGACAGTTATGTATTGCTTTGGATCTCCTTTCATATCTCCAGTGGGTATTAATAATAATAGTTACTTTTCAGGGATATTATTAAAAATAAAATAAATATGTCCTAGCTGCCTAGAACAGGGCCTGGTACTGGGTACATTTGCTAGACCTACTAGCGTTTTCAAATGCTGAAGTGATATTGTATATATCTTATGAGGTGAATTGTGTCAACCCCACCCTGCAAAATCAAATATTGAAATCCTAAACTCCAGTACCTTAGAATGTGACAGGGCCTTTAAAGAGGTAACTAAGTTAAAATGAGGCCATAGTTGAGCCCTAATCTGACCTGACTGGTATTTTTATGAGAAGAGGATGTTAAGATACCTAGATCCTAAGGACTCTCCCCTAGGAGAAAGACCATGCAAAGACACAAGGAGAAAGAACCCATCTGTAAGCCACGGAGCCCTTAGAAGAAACGAAACCTTCTGACACCTGATCTCAGACTTCTAGCTTCCAAAGATGGGAGAAATAATTTCTGTTTTTTAAGCCACCCAGTCTGTGGTACTTTGTCGGGCAGCCCTAAGAAGCTAATTGGATGGATGGATGGATGGATGGATGGATCTGTCTGTCTGTCTATGTATGTATCTAAATGAGGTCAACAAAGGGTCATAATGAAATAGAAGTGATAGTAATATGCTCAGTTTTCCTGAGTGTTTTTTTCATTCACTGTGTAAAGTATATCTATATTTTTAAGTTATAATTTACTTTTTATTGACTTATAATTTACAAGGTATAAAGAACACAAATCTTAAATATATATCCCAATGTATTTTGTATCTATGTACACATCCATTCATCTACCACCTACATCAAGACTTAGAACCTTTTCAATTCCCTAGAATTCTCCCTCATTCCTATCCAGGTCAACAACCGGTCCTCCCCATCAGATTAACCACTTACGATTTCTAATGTTATATATACCTTGAACTTTATGTAAATGGAATCACACTCTTGGTCCTGGCTTCTTTCACATGGCATCATGTGTGTGAAATTTCATCTACGTTGATGTGTGTTAAATAGTTCATTTGGTTTTTCTTTCTGTTTCTGAGTAGTATTCCACTGTATGAATATGTTCGAATTGTTATATCAGTTTTAGTGTTGAGCTTTTGAATAGTTTCCTCTTTTTCATATTTATGAATCAAGTTGCTATGAATGTTCTTGTAACTAATTTTTTAATTGGTAAACTGAGCAGTTTTTGTAATTTCTTTTATTTTTTTTAATTCGAGTATAGTTGACACACATTGTTAATTAGTATCAGGTGTACACCATAGTGATACAACAACTCTATACATGGTGTTGTGCTTACCACAGTATTAGCTACTATTTGTCACCACACAATGCTATTACAGTGCCATTGCCTATATTACCTAGGATATACCTTTCATTCCTGTGACTTCTTCATTGCATAACTGGAAAACTGTTTCTTCCACTTCCCTTCATCCATTTTGCCCACCCTCCACCCTTCCCCTCTGACAACCGTCAGTTTGTTCTTTGTATCTATAGGTCTAATTCTTCGTTTTGTTTCTTAGATTCCATATATAAGTGAAATCATTTGATATTTGTCTTTCTCTTCCAGAACTATTTCACTTAACATAATACCTTCTAGGTCCATCCGTGTTGTCACAGATGGCAGTATTGCATCGATTTTTTATGGCTGAGTAATATTCCTCTGTGTGTGTGTATGTGTGTGTATCTTATTTAGCCATTCATCTATTGACGGACACTTGAGTGGACATAGCACTCATTTTTGAGTGCTTATATAATATATAACAATTCTATAAAATATATGACAATTCTATAAAATGTCTCCATTTTAATGTTAGTCACACCATAAAGTCAATATTTTCAATATTTTTTCTACCTTCCGAGTATTGCCTTTTGTTCTCTCCACTAGAAATTCCTAATGTTTCTGAGCTGGGGTTGATTTTGTTCCCTAGGGAATATTTGGCAATGTCTGGAGATATTTGGGTTGGTTTTTAAGTTTTTATTTAAATACCAGTTAGTTAACATACAGTGTAATATTAGTTTTGGGTGTGCAATATAGTAATTCATCACTTCCATACATCACCCTGTGCTCATCATGACAAGTGCACTCCTTAATCCCCATCACCTATTTCACCTGTCCCCCACCCACCTCCCCTCTTGTCACCATCCATTGGTTCTCTATAGTTAAGAGTCTGGGTTGTCACAGCTGAGGGGATTGCTACTGGTATCTAGTGCATAGAGGCCAGGATTGCTTTAAACCCTACAATGCACAGGACAGACCCCAACAACAAGGAATTATCCTGCCTCACATGTCAATAGTTCTGTTGATGAGAAACCCTATATCTAGATCAATATGATTTAATTTTGTATTTTTAACTTTTAGGTATTAGCACCAGTTTTCATTGCTTGACCAACCCCCATTATTCCTTCTCATGTATTTTTAGGACTCCTAAGGTGATATAGAAATGACAGGGGCATCTTCTTCCTTGTTTTATTTGGGGGTACTAACTCTCAACACCTATATGGTATGACTAAAATAAACTCAGACAATGAAGCTTGACTTTGTCAATAAACATCTCTCGAGAAGGGCAATAACATGTCTCCCCTTTAAGTTTATAGCATTGCATTTCGTGCAAGAAAAAAAATTATGTATGTATTTGCATATGCCACCCCTTCCCTCTCTTTAGAGCCAGCAAAGTCACCTATGCTGTGGATACTTATTACTTTTCAAAGTTGTGCAGCTTGAAGTCCCTTATGTCATTTCCCCATTCTCTGAAACCATAATCAGAGAGACTGAGTCATTCCCATGACTACATGTCACCCATTGTTTTCTCAGGTGATCTCCTCAA
The DNA here is from genome assembly GCF_014898765.1 of Herpailurus yagouaroundi. NCBI lineage: Eukaryota > Metazoa > Chordata > Mammalia > Carnivora > Felidae > Herpailurus > Herpailurus yagouaroundi. The sequence goes on from NW_024420586.1 coordinate 7,838,508, forward strand.
AAATTTTAAAATTTTTTTACTGTGTATTTATTTTTGAGAGAGAGAGACAGAGAGAGAGAGAGCGAGAGCAAGCAGGGGAGGGGCAGAGAGAGAGAGAGAGAGAGAACAGGGGGAAGCAGGTTCCAGGCTCTGAACTGTCAGCACAGAGCCCGACATAGGGCTCAAATCCACAAACTACAAGATGATGACCTGAGCTGAAGTCGGATGGTTAACCGACTAAGCCACCTAGGCGCTCTTCAGGTAATTTCTTCTAACCTTCAAACTAACTGAAGGTATATTATATTCTCTTTAGTTACCAGAAACACTTAAAAGGAAAAAATGAACATGTCATTTCTGTTTTCATGAGTCTGAGCCTTCTCTCCCCAATTCCTGCCAATCCTTGCTTCTGAAAACTGAGCTTAATGGTAATATCTTAACATAGACATTGTGCTGATTTTACATCATCCATCTAGCTACAGGTCCAACTTAGTTCCCCAAATGGGCATAGACTTTCCACTTGATAGGCTTGCCTTCATTTATTTCAGTGATGTTGGAATGGAGAAATGATGTGTGTTGGCTTTGGGCTTTAAACATGTGATATGCAGTATTTTTGGCTGATAGGTAAGTACTTATTGCCTGCCTGGCACTAAATAGCCAAGAAGTTATCACTTGCCCTCTTCACTTTCAAAAGTTGAAAATCCACAGATAGGGGTGCCTGGGTGGCTTAGTCATTTAAGCATCCAACTTCAGCTCAGGTCATGATCTCGCGACCTGTGGGTTCAAGTCCCATGTGGGGCTCTGTGCTGACAGCTCAGAGCCTGGAGCCTGCTTCAGATTCTGTGTCTCTCCCTTTCTTTGCACCTCCCCTGCTCACGCTCTGTCTCTCTCTCTCTCAAGATAAATAAACATTAAAAAAAAATAAAAAATAAAAGCCACAACTAAAAGTACTAACTTTGAATATAACTCATTTCAATACTCCATATTTAACTCTTAAATGTAAAAATTATTACAGATAATTCTGTCTGTTCAACCTTTAATATGCTAACAAATTTTTGTGGTTAGTTCTTATGTAATTTAAATATCATATGTCTTATCTCTAAGGTTCCCTAATTTTAAAACTCATAATTATTGATATTTGGTGCCTAGTGTTTATGATGCCCAAAGTCTTACAATGTTTGGCAGAGTCTCATATTAGAAAGACCATCTTAAAATTGCAATAATGAACTTATTGGAAACCAGTGACATAAAAGGAGAGAGTAAATTTTTGAAATAATTCTCAATGAAAGGAGTGCTTTCCATAATTCTAGAATCATGAAATAACTGTGGGGAAAATTAATTTTACACTTAGGCTCCTGTGAAATATTTTCTTTAAGCTATTAACCACTATTACAGAGAAGTGACTACTTTGGCCTATTTAAACTATATCTGTTTTTCCCTTTCATCTTCAGCAGTGTTAACTAAACTCTAAACCTGTGATATATCCTTGGAAAGAAAAGGGTTCCATGGTTGTGATGGCTAATTTTATGTCATCATGGTTGGGCTAACAGAGGCCCAGATATCTGGTAAAACGTTATTTCTGGGTGTGTCTGTAAGGGTGTCTCTGTAAAAGATTAGCATTTGTGTCACAAAGACCTGCTCTCATCAATGGGGTACAGGGGGAGGCTTCATGCAATCCACTGAAGGTCTAAATAAAACAAAAGCAAGGAAGCACTATTTCAGCCTCTACTTAAGTTTAGACATCCGTCTTCTCCCGCCCTCAAACATTAGTGCTTTTGGACTCAGGCCAGGACTTACATCATCAAACCTCAACTCTCCACCCTTCAGATATAGATCTATATCATTGCCCCCACCCGCCCAGTTCTCAGTCCTTTGGAGTTGGACTGAGTTACACTACCAGCTTCAGTTTTCCTGGTTGTCTAGCTTGCAGGCAGCATATCTTAGAACTTCTTGGCCTAAAGAACTGTGTAAGCCAACTCTTTTAATAAATCTCCTTTTATACATCCATATATACCCTGTTGGTTCTGTTATGGATCCCTGACTAATAAAAATTGATGAGATGCTGCATACCATTTCCTTCACTCCCACCAAGCCCGAGTTTAACCATTTGGATTAGTTTATTGAAAGCTGTAAGAAAATGCCTTTATTCTGTTTAACTCATTCTTCCTGTTATTTTGTTGTAGTGAGAACACTTAACATAAAATCTACTCTCTTAACAAAATTCCAAGTGCACACTATAGTATTATTAACTAAAGGTACAACGTTGTACAGCAGATCTCTAGAACTTACTCATCTTGCATAACTGAAACTTCATTCCCATTGACCAGCAACGCCTCATTTTCCCCCACCCCAGTCCCTGGCAAAGACCATCCAATTATCTGTTTTCATGAGTTTGACTATTTTAGGTACCTCATATAAGTGGAATCATGCAGTATGTTTCCTTCTGTGACTGGCTTATTTCACTTACATTATGCCCTCCGGGTTTATCCATTTCTCACACATTTGGGACCTCCTTTTTTATGACTCAATAATATTTCATTGTATGTATATACCAGATTTCCTTTACCCATTTATCTATCAGTGGACATTTAGGTTGTTTCCATATTCTGAGTATTATGAATAATGCTGTAATGAGCGTGGGGTGCAGATATCTCTTTAAGATCCTGATTTCAATGCTAAGGAACAAAAATTCATATGAAGACACAAAAGACCGCAAACAGCCACAACAATCTTAAGAAAGAAGAACAAAGTATAAGCATCACCTTTCCTGATTTTAAAATACATTATAAAGCCAGACTAGTTAAAGCAGTATGGTAACGGCGTAATAACAAATATATAGACTAAGAGAACAGAATAGAGAGTCCAAAGATAAGTCCATGTACATTTGGTCAACTGACCTTTGACGGGAATGCCAAGAACAGACAATGGGAAAAAGGGTAACTTCCTGAACAAATGAGTTGTGAAACTTGCATATCCACATGCAAAGGAATGAAACTGAACCCTTACCTTATACCATAGATAAAAATCAACTCAAAAAAGATTAAAGATTTAAATGTAAGACATGAAACTATAAAACTCCCAGAAGAAAACATAGGGGAAAACCTTCATGACATTGGTCTTGTCAATGATTTCTTGGACATGGCACCAAAAGCACAAGCAACAAAAGCAACAATAGACCAAAGGGAATATGAAACAAGTGAAACAAAACAAACTAAAAAGGTTCTGTACAGCCAAGTAAACAATCAGAATGAAAAAGTAATCTGTGGAAAGAGAATAAATATTTGAAAAACATACATGTGACAAGGGGTTAATATCCAAAATATTTTAGGAGCTTATACAGCTCAGTAGCCCCCCAAAGAGAAAATGGGCAAAAACCTGAATAGATATTTCCTCAAAGAAGATCTACAAATGGCCAACAGACATATGAAGACATGACTAATCATTACACAATGTAAATCAAAACCATAATGAGATATTATTTCACATCTATTAGGATGGCTATAAGAAAAAGAAAAGATACCAAGGGTTGCTGAAGATGTGAAGAAATTTTAACTCTTGTACACTGTAGGTAGGAATGTAAAATGTTACAGTCACTATAGAAAATAGTATGTAGGTTCTTCAAAAAATTAAATATGCATTATTTCTTAAATGTATCAATGTAAGAAACCTTTTCCATCTAACATCTAGTAATATCTTATAAACTACATGTTGCATGGAATTCACTTTGGAACGTGACTATGTGATGTCAAAGTATCCCGTAATATTTCTTTTTCTAGTCTGAAATTAAAAGTAATATTCAAAAAGTCAGTTCTTTTTTGCACAGAGTAACAGACTTTAATGTTTCCTAGTACCATAAAAGATCCTCTACTAAAGCTTCCTCTTGAATCTATGGTTTTAATTATCTACCTGATGAATCCAAACAGATTTTTCAACATTATCTCCTCTTTGTTAAGACCACCATTATATTGCTATATTAAAGACAATTTGCATTTCAGTAATAGACATTATTTAAGTTCCTTAATAAGTTCCATTTCCTTAAATAAGAGTCTGAATATGAGACAAGGCAAGCATAATGTGAAACCATGACTGTCATTGTTTTGAGTTACGGTCAGTAATTTGGGTAGAAAACATTTGTTTTTAACTCTAGAAAGAAGGTATGACGGATAAATTGTCCTTAAATATAGGAGAATCAAGATCAGTTCCATATTCACAATCACTATGTGTGACCGTCTGAATAAGATTTCAAAATCAATGTTGCAAAATTTCAGGATAAAAAAAGAACATTCTCACTAATCATATTCATGCCCATTTCCTTCTCTATTTTCTAATGAAGATTTTTTTTCTCCACATTTACTTTTACAGTCTTTGGCTCTACAAGTGATATGCTTGTTCCATTTCAAGTTAAGCGACACCGTTAGTTCATTAGTATTTCAGCTCTGGCAAATGAGATCTGAAACTAAACACCTGTCCTTTGACCCTAACTTGTTCCTGGCTTATGCAAATGAGAACAGTTAAAGTATTTTACATGTTTTACCTCTCATGTGATGCCTCAGGTTTTATGCTGACAAGGAAGACTCAATGAATGTGAAACTAGTTTTGATAATTTGGTTTTAGCATTTTTCTTTCTGGACAGGTTTTCAGTGTTTTCTTTTTTTCTGGAAATCATGTATAAGTTGCGTAGGCTTACACTTGTACATATGATCCAGGGTGGGTTTATATTTAGATATTTGAATAACTTCAGTAAATAGATTTAAGGGGCATCTCAGTGGCTCAGTTGGTTAAGCATCCAACTCTTGATTTCAGCTCAGGTCGTGATCTCATGGTTGTGAGACTGAGCCCCTGCATCTGGCTCTGAATTGACAGCATGGAACCTGCTTGTCATTCTCTCTCCCTCTCTCTCTGCCCCTCCCCCATTGAGCTCTCTCTCTCTATCTCTCAAAATAAATAAAAACTTTAAAATAGAAAAAAGAGAACTTATAAAAAATAGATTAGAAATCAATGTATTAAATTTACCCAAAAAGTTAACATTTAGTTTATCCCTTATGACTATCCCAGTGTGTTATGCTAATGATGTGAATATTTCTGTAACTAACATATATTATTTTAAAATAGAAAATGAAAAATGAAAGCCTTTTCTATGAAATATAGTTATCAGCATGAAGTTTTTACTCATTTAGTACCCATTTGATAAGTATTGATTTTAGTGATTGTATTTTGTCCCTTCATGTTCTCTGTAATAATCCCCCAAATATGAAATAAATCTACTCTTGTTCTTTTAAAGCAAATCAAATAGAATTCTTTGGGATAAATTGCATAAGAGAGCTTTTGTGGTGATTTATTTCAATAGGAATAGAAAAGATTATTACTATGCAGATAAGGTGACAACAGAAGTCCAATGAGAAATAAAGTGTGTAGACACTGAATGCAGTGAGCTAGTTGTCTTCCTTCTTCAAGGGGTCTCCAAAATGTTATTACAAAGTTCTTATTTTCAATAAATCATACCATAGATGAAAATTCTTTAAAATGAATAGACTGTTATAGCCCTGGAAACCGTATACTGGAATTTTTGGCAGGAAAGTAAAACCAATAAGTTATTTATTTGTAGGATTTTCTATGCATATATTGTATAGGGAAATGGGAATATCCTTTTTGATTAGAAAAGTTTTAACGATAGGAAAGCAGAACAAATTATTTCCTGTAATAATGGAAAACTTGTTTTTGTTACACATGTGTCCTGTGCAGAAAGAATGATTTTTAGCGAATTTCAAATATATTTGGATGAAAGCTTGACTTCCTTGAGTATAAATGGTGCTTTAAATGTTTTAAAACTGGTTTTATCTTTTAATTTTTGCCGTGCCTATTGTGTAAGGCAGACAATATTACAACTACATTTTTTAGCTAATCAAAAGTCTTTAAAATATTCAGGCTCACAATTTTAATAACATTATATCCAGAATCATGTGTTAGACAGTAATTCCTTCTGGAAAGCCTGAAGCCTCAAGGTATTTCTCTTGCTTTAAAGACATTCATCCCAAGCTATAATTTTACAACATTTTAATATATTTCATTGTCTAAAATGCGTACTATTAACAACTAATTTGATGTATAAAATTCTTCTCAGCATACCAAGTTGTGATTTTCAACTTCTTTTAGTGTAATACATTTCAGTGGACATAAAAGCATCGGTAATTTAATATTTAAAATTCTCCTGAATGCAAGTGAACTAGGTATTCGGGATCTCTGACGTATTAAAAATGATAAACATATTATCAACTTTGTACTTATAAGCACAAAGATTTCTTTAAAAAACTCATAATTTTCTTATTCCCCAGGCTTTATTTTCTCTTAACTAATTAACACCAATTAAAATTTCTCATAATAGTGTACAATTGGTGGAAGCAGGTCAGTAATGAGCGGAAGCCATCTCGGTGCTCCAGGCAAAAGATGATGATCACTTAGGCTTGGATGTTAGAAAAGGAGAAAAAGGGAAGTAGACACCATCTGTCACCATATGGTGTTATTATAATATTATTGACTATATTCCCTATGCTGTACTTTTCATCTCTGTGACTTGTTTATGTTATAACTAGAGGTTGGTACCTTTTAATCCCCTTTATTTATTTTGCTCATCCTCCACCCACTTCCCCTCTGAGCACTGAGTAACGTACAGAATCGTCAAATGTGTTGTATATCTGAAACTAATATAACATTGTATGTTAATTATACTTCAATAAAAGAGAGAAGTGGGCAGATTTGAGATCTCTTTTGTCACATGATGATGGGTTGGATATGAAGGGTGAAGAAGAAATTGTTAAAAAAAAAAAAAAAAGTTCCAAAAATATAGAATGCAATTGAAAGGTGTTTTCTTCTGAAAATCACATGATGATCTCTTAGGGAGGTGATTATTGCATAATAGAAGCACAAAAAATATAATTTTATAAATTAATCCATGAAAGGAATCTTTAAAGACTGCTATAAATGGCTATTAATTCCTGGAAATATTAATTTTAGTGGCCATATTTTTCTGCAGTTTCAAATTTGCTTTTATGTTTTTTATAGAGATACACATTTGTTTATTTGTATGTGGATATGTATGTCCCAGTAATGATTCCAATGAATGGGCCAGCTCTGCATACCATGGCTTTACTTATTTTTTAATTAAATTAGATCATTTTTACTATGTTTAACAAAATTTGTCATTTTAACCATTTTTAAGCGTACAATTTTGTGGCATCAAGTGCATGCACATTGTTGCACAACAGTTTCACTCATTTCATAAAATAATGTTTGGTTTACTGGCCAGGATTTATTAATTTATTGTAATGAAACTCTTTTTGCTGATATTTTAATAATCCTTTTAGAAAATTCCGTAGATCTGTACTTATTGTATAATGTAAACCTTGAGCAAACGATTTTAAAGGTTTTTCTTTAAGTTTATTTATTTTGAGGGAGGGGAGGGGCAGGGAGAGAGGGAGACAGAGAATCTGAAGCGGACTCCATGCTATCAGCACAAAGCCCAACGTGGGGCTCGAATCCTTGAACTGTGTGTGAGATCATGACCTGAGCCGAAATCAAGAGTCAGAGGCTTCACCACCTGAGCCCTTCAGGCGCCCCAAGCAAACTATTTTAAAGTTAAAATCCCGGTGTACTAAGTTCACTGATTTTTTTTTCCATTCTATTCTTTTTTTTTTTTTTTTTCTTTGCATTTCAGTTTGGGAAGGTTTTGTTGGCTGAGAGTTCACTTTCTTTGGCTCTGTCAAGTCTACTCAACAGCCCATCAAGGCATCCTTCATTTTTGTTACAGTGTTTTGTTTTGTTTTTTTTTTTAATTTCTAGCATTGCCTTTTGATTAGTTTTTAGAGTTTCCACCTCTCTGCTTAGATTTCTTATCTTTTCTTGAATGGTGTATACTTTTTCAGTGAGAGCCCTTAACTTCTTAATCATAGTTATTTTAAATTTCCTGTCTGATTCTTTTACCAACCGTGTTATATCTGGGTTTGGTTCTGGTGTTTGCTTTGTCTCTTCCAACTATGTTTTATACAGTTTCGACATGCATTGCCACTTTGGCTGAAAGCCATACATTTTGTCCTATGTCACAAGAATTGAGGTAAATAATCATTTAGTGTGAGGATTTAAGTTAATATGTTAAGTTCGGCTGCATTTCACGTTTGCTGTCGCTTCAGATGCCATGAACTTTGGTTTCTTCTAGTGTTCTTGTTTTTCTCTCTTCACTTTTCTTTGGTCTTCCCTAGGAACTCCTCAGACAGATTCTGAGTCATTTCTTTCAGCTGTGATCCACTGTTTTTATACTGGAGCCCTATGGGTTTTGTGGTAAAGTATAGAGGAGGGAAAGCAGCCTATAATCTTAGATTAAATCTCTTTTTTAGTGAGGGTGTGTCCCAGGACTGTGACATTCACAACTGTTTCCTAGGTGAAAGAGGAAAGCTGAGGGGTTTGGGGAAGGACTGGAGTTGGGCAAATGCCCTTCATCCTCCCAGGTGTGGACAAAGCTCAGGTGAAGCTTTCTGTCCCTGGAGAGTCAAACCTTTGTAGTAGAGAACACTCTGGGCTGATTTCATAGTCTTTACTCTTCCCTTCCTCCTCTTCACTGTGAGAACTGGTGGGTTAGGGTTTCTGGAGGTAAAATCCAGTAAACTGCAGAAGCTCCCAGGAATTTCTGTCTCTCGTGCTAGTCCACATACAGCCTCCAGCAGTTTTTCAAAATTATCATTTAAGTGTACCATTTAAGCGTTATGGCTTCAGCGGCTTCCTTTTTAGGTACAGATCTTAGCTGTGACTCTCTGGGTTGGACTGTCTCTCCAGATTTCATGGTGGAAATTGGCTTTGTGACCTCAATTCTCTGATGGGTCCAAGAAAAGTCACTGATTTTCAATTTCTTCAGCTTTTTCTTTTAAAGATGGGCGTGATAAGTTCTTTACGTGTTGGAGCTCTTGGGTGGCCCTTTAAACTATTAACTAGTAGAGTAGGATGCAGCAAAACTAACAAAAACTGTTAAGCAACAGAACCTGTACAGTAACCTGGCCATCCAATTCAAAGTAGAGAAGACAATGTTAATTATGCAAGCCACCCCTTCTGTTACCGAAAATAAATACATCACCCACCCCTGTAAACTTTTGAGGGAAAGCGTTCAAAATATAGTATGTGGTACACATGCAAAGGATGGTTTTTCAGTTTCAGTGAGTTCCATCGTCTGGCCCCTCAACATTTTTCATGTAATGTCAATTCTAACACATCTTTGGCTAATTTCCACAGTGACTGAATCTGTTCTCAGTCAAGAGAAACCCATGAGCCTCTAGGCCTTCTTTATAAGATTACTTCAGACTGACTGTTCGTGAGTCCTTCAACCCACCTGAGATAATACATCGCCGTACATTCTCTCAGGCAGTGCGTGTTTATTCGACCACTCCTTTTACTGTTTTAAGTTCCACCCTAGGATCTGTTTCAGCCTCCTAAAGGCCACAAGTTTTGCCTTAGACGGAGTTAGCCTTGTCCCTCTGTCACACAGTTGATGCATAACGGTGCCTTGAGCTTTCCTCAAAGGCTGTCTCAAAAATCAATCATGTAAATTCTGATTCTGCATTTATTATAAATCTCCACTGAGAGCAGACCATGCGTATATTCCTGTACACGAACACACATACACATTAGTAGTTAACTATTCACTAACCCTGTACATTGTTTTCCATAGTGTTTTTTTCTCCTTTTACCCAATAGTTTTTAATAATTTCTAAAACATCATTTGAAATAATTTCTTGCTCCAGGTACTGGGGAGTCCAGGTGGGCTTGAAAGTCCATCCAGAGGTCACGCTTCTGCCAATGAGGCTGCAAAACCCCCTTAATTGAGCCTGCCAGAGCACCTGTTATACTTGGATAATTCAGAAACAGCTTTTTGCATTAATTCATGCCAGGCATGAATCTAATCCTAAATGAGGCATGTTATAAAGCATTTGGATTAGAAATAATGTCGTTAAAACCATATGCCTGCATTTTTAAATGTGCTTTCAGAAGACGTAGCACCATTCCAAATTTTCCATCACAGTTTATATTCTACCTATAATGCTTTTTGTATGGCTCTAGGTGAAGGAAAAGGGCTGTGAAGAAACCATTGTCAGGAAGATACAAACTATAAGCTTGAAGCACCCTGAATATAAGGCTTCTCATGTGCTGCTGGTACACCTGTTTCAAGGCAGAGAATGGTCTTCCTTCACCCAAAATTAGAAAAAATGAGCGGGACAGTTATTCAGGTTTCGCCTCCATTCTTGTGCGTGCCCATTGCCGTTCTTGACACACTCTGCTGGAGTCTTGAGAAGACGACTAGCTGGCTCTTCCGTGATACCTCAAATGTTCCTCAAACTTGAGTTTAGTCCTTCTAACCCTGTAACCTAACCTGTGCACATGTTTGTCTTTTTCAGTGCCTTCAGTGGCATGAGAGCATAATGAGATTGACTCTATAATGAGTTATTTCTGCGTTCCTCAGAGGTCTGGTTTTAAGCCCGACACATAATTGGCATTTGATGGGATTATTCAATGAGTAATTGAGCAATTGAATGACCCGTATGTATTCACATTTCAGCTTTACTTAAGGAAAAGTATTTAGTAAGGATAAAGGGTATAAATGTTATGTGTGTGGGGCGGAGAGTAACTTGGCCATGCTGACAACTGCAGGAATGTTCACTAAGTAAACAAGGTAAGTCCAATGCCTGCCTGTCTTCCATAGAAGACCTTGCTTTTTAAGAAAGGAATAGCAGAGCCCACTGTCCGTATTTATATAATTTCCATGATTTGTTCATCTTCTGCCTTAGTCACCTAAATGGAGAGCCTCTCCTCCCCTCGTACCTTCCAGGACATGGTCTTCCACCTCCATTATGAATAGAATGTGGGGCAGCCTGGAAGGCACAGCAGATTTTCTCCTTATCTCGGTATGGTATCTGTTAGCAAGGAAACAAGAGTTACACATTTAAGTAGATTCGTTGTATGTGATGAACTCTTAAGATTCATAGTTTAATATCAAAGTTTAATATGTGTTGTGATATGAGTGTATGGTATGGGAACTACTTGGTGAAGGATATGCTAGGTTTTTTAAAGAGGGCTGGTCTGATTTTTTAAATGGCTTAATTAATAATATATATATATATATTTACAAGGAAATATACTCAGTATCCCTTGGAGTAGAGATTTTCAATTCAGTTTGTGCATCAGAATTGCTTGTGGAGCTTTCATTTAATATAGATAGATACCTGGGCACAACCCTCATTTCCAATTCATTTGGTCTGGAGAAAAGTTAGACATTTTTTAAAAATGATGTTCTTGATATAGAGTTGAATACCACTGACCCAGGGTTACCAAGAAATTCATAATCATTCTAAGAAAAACAATATCTAATCTTTTCAACCCTTTATTTTAAGTGCACAGGTAGTAATTTTCCCATAAGTGGAAAAATCCAAAGGAGATGTGTTTTGTATGTGTGGGCCTTCTTGGTACAAACTAAGTTGGAGGCATATAAATTGCTGCCTGTCTGAGTTTTGAGATATTTGGGAAGATGTTCCTTTTCTAAGAAAACCAACCGAGTGACGCCAGCCAACGTATGGAGTGTTTGAGAAAGCAACGAGGCTTTTACTTCTTTAATGGCATGGTTTACACTAGACCATTAACTCTGGGAGAGGTAGTTATATTTACTTAAATCCCAAGGTGAAAGGTTGGCTGTGGGGTTCTTTTTTTTCTGAAGGAGGGGTTTGGTAGAAGGGAGTCATAGATCATTCACTGGTGATAAGCTCCTGAGAAAATAGTAGAGGGTCCTCTGGCAGGAAAGAGGCGCAGGTGAAGCATAAAGTGTTAAACTTGGAAACGAGGGGAAAAAAATAAAATCATAATCACAATGAATTGGTGACAGGTTGTCAAGAATTAGGTTATTAATATATGAGCATTAATGGGATGCAGATTTTGATAATAAAGACCAAAAGGTGAGTTTCAAGAAAGTAGAGTTACTACTCATAGATGAATATTCACACTTACATAGAGTATTTATACCTGTTTGTATTGCTAATTTGAGAATTAGGGGGTTAAAATGCATCCTCCTTATGGATATTTGGTTTTTGTCCCAAGATTCTTTCTGTCACCAGATCTCCCAAAGTTTGTGCTGCTCTGTAAATCTCACTTTTGTAGTTAATGCATTGGAAAAGCAGATGGAAGGACATTCATTATTGGGGGTGGCATGGGTAAAGTACTTGGTGCTATTGGGAAGATAGAACATGATAGACAGGAGATGACCATCACATCAGTTACAATGTGCTGCATGTAAGTGAAATGATCCATCAGTCAAGATGGGCCAGATCACAATGTCTAAGTGAACAATCTTACTGTTTTAAAGTTACTGTTATTAAAGTTTTTGCAGAACTTAAGAAGCATGACATCATGGTGAACATTTATAGAAATATAGAACTATTTATGAAACCCGAAATAGAGATGAGGGATGAAAGTACAACAGATACAGACAAATAATAAATTTTATGTGATTATTTAATATTCCCATGTACAGTTTTTTATTACAACTCTTCTTTCTAAATAAGAGCCTGCATAAACCTTTATATGTGGGTCTCTCCAGTTTCTTTCAATTCTCAATAATTTAATTCTGGTCTCCCTCAAATTTCAATAACAAAGTTAAATCAAAGCTGTTATTCAGAGCTTGTTTGAAAAAATTCTGTGTTAATAAAGAGTTCTTCAGAGACTATATACCTAGTTTTCCAGAAATAGTGTGTATCTTCTTAGTAATCTACAAGTCAGATTTTAGACAGCAGTTGTTAAGAAGTTTAACACAATCATTGCCATGTTTCCAGGTCACAAAGTCCCAGTACTGGTCACCGCGGTTAGCATACTCAGCACAACATTATTTTTCAAATATAGCTCAAATTAAGATTAATGATTAAATGCTGACTCTTGAGAGTTCCTCTTAAATGAAAGTTATTTTTATGAGATCTCTGAGCAGGAAGAAGCAAAACTTCAGGTCCAAGCTTTTAGCTATTTGTTTGTTGTCATCACTTTCTGGATAAGTCCCAGCTCCATCCTGGCTACCTTATATATACTTATTATCAACTTACTTGCCTATAGTGCTGACATTGTTGATGGATTGAGACCAGTGAAACTGGCCATCGTATATCTAATGCTAGTGTCTTAGGAGCAATAAAGCCAATTTCAAAAAGAATATGAGATTAAATAGTCCTATACCTCGATTATTATAAATCATGATATATATTTCGTTTTGTCTTATCTTTTACCTTGGAGAGGGGTTTCTTTACTGCCATTGACAATTATATTTATTAAATATATGGAAAGGTCATGACCTTCCTTAAATACTTGGCTTACCTTTAAAAATCAATCTTATCAAGAGTTTGTCTATTTTAAACTGATCTGAGTTAACCTGTGAGAACTATGCGGGAAAGACATTTTCTCTGTTGGGCACAGCAGGAAAATCAGTGTCCTAGAACTTACTGATGGCACCTTCAAAGGTGACTCAGCTGACCAGGAAGTGTTGATTTCCACTTGGTGATTTTAAGAGCATGTGACAATGAAAGGACATTTCAAGACCCAGGGGGCAGTGGAAATACCAAATAAGGACGGTGATTGCAAAAACTTACTAGAATGAGTAAAAGAAATATGCACTGCTGTCAGAAAAGTGAAATGTGTAATAGGCACACCATCTTCTCTGGCTCTGATTATAGCAAAAAAAAAAAAAAAAAAAAAAAAAAAGGAAGATGCCATGGCAGGACTCAGAACCCGGGTCAAAGAGGGCTAGCAAAAAAATTAGAAAAGCAAAAAGTACAAATCAAGTCTTTGGCTTTAGAGTCAAATGAATGAGTAATGTAGGCCCCATCTTTTATGAACTTAACAGTGGGAAAAGCCAGGGCAGAGTTAACCTTACCACTTTATGTATTAAATGAGACGTTTTGGGCTCCTTCCAACTACAGGGACAAGAGCCGCAGTTGGGTGGCTGGTGGTTGGCTTTAAAGCCCCGTGGGAAACTGAGAGTGACAGGCAGTTGTGCTAGCAGCTTCCTGGTGAGAGTGAGTAGAAAGTGGCGTGGGCGCCACGTATACTACATCTGTTGCTTTTCCGTCATCTCCTCTCAGAGGGTGGCATCCCCTGACTTTTATGGTTCCGGGAAATGCATCACGCTTGCCTTCCCTCTAGTACTGTTACCACTGCTGACTAAATTCCCTCTTCTTTCCTCTCTACCTTTCTCCTTGCTCTTGCTCATGGCTTCAACTTCCTGAATGGTTATAGCATCCGTTTCCTGCTCTTCTGTTATTTGTTGACCCTTCTGTTTGTCCCACTGTCAGGCTGTCCAAGAGAGGATTTCCAAGGTCAATTAATAACTATTCAGGACAAGGTGTCCCTTTTGGACTGGGCTATGCCATCCCAAGTGTGGCTGCCTTTGGCAAAGGGTCCAATCGCAGCAGCCGCACTTTGGCTGAGAAATATTGATTTGTTCACTCAATGTACATTAATTAAACTCCTCTTTTGTGCCATGTGGAGCACAAGATGCTAGGGTCACACCAGTGAGCAAGTAAGAACCATGACTTATGAATTTTAATTTTTAATAAGGAGAGAACAACAACAATGAAACAAACTCAACTAAAATGAATGTGCATATGAAAGAACATAGGTTTGAAAGGAGCCGCTCAGAATGAGCGGTTGCCATGACAATCTTGATGAGACTCTTCTGGAGACAACTTATAGTCTAGCAGGTGCCTTGTTTGACCTGCTCAAGTAATTTTAGTTAAGATGATCCACACATGAGTGATATGGAATTCAAATGATAGGAACTGAAAGCAGAAGGTGAAAAGCATATCTAACCCATATATTTTCCTGATGATAGCTTCAAACAAATGAGTACTAGTTACATGCCATCAGGAATCAGATAATTTAACATAGGTAGCTTTAGATGACATGTTATTCTATAGTTGACTAAATAGTTTGGGTGTCATTACTCAGGTGTTGAGAACCTTGAGAAACAAATATTTTGACCATCATATCAGAAGGTCTTCCCACAAGATGGCACTCATAATCTCTTTTGTTTTAGATTCTTTTTTGTTAAAACAGTGTTTTATTATTATTTTTTTTATAAAACTGAGGAAAATCTAAAACAGTAATAGTTTGAAAATGCAGGTAGCTCATTTAATTTAATTTTGATTGACTTATCTTATTTCTGATGAGTGCAATGTATCTCTTCAGAGAAATCAAGATATGATACTGGATTTGAGGGCTACATGAGGGTCTATAAGCCCTGCTCCCTGATTTAATATACATTAGACAGTGGTATCCCTGGATTCTTATACTAACCCAGATTTGCAATATATCAGATTACCAAAATTTTAATATTCTGATGACTTGGTTTATAATTCTGTTCTACAAGTCCTATTTCCCTGTAATGCTTGGCCTGAACAATGAGTACATATTTTCTGCTAAACAGATTTTTCATTTGGATGTATTTTAAAGTTGTAATACGTTTATACAAACTTTGAAATGGGAGATTTTCAGATTAAATTCCTACTTTCCCATTTCATCTTTTATTTAGTCACTCCTGAATCTAGATGCCCTCTGGAATAACAACCATAGGAAACAAACTCACCAAATAGGGAGGAGACTCTAGAGAGTTCAAGATGTTGCTACTTCTGCGTGTTCTCTGCATTCTCCTTACTCCAAAGTCTAAGTGGAGGAAAAATCAAAATCTGATCTTTAGGAGGTTTTGTGTGTGAGACAGGAAGAACCAGGAATAGAGGGGAGCATAAAAGCAGGAGGGCAAAGGACCTGAAATTATAAATGTGTGTATTGATTGCTGTTAGAACAATGGGGCAGCCTCAAGCATTACTTTACAAAACTGTCTTCACCAAAAAGTCAACGTTATCATTATTGTTCTCACAGCAATGATAGATAAATTATAAAAATAGATAAAAGACATATCACAAGAAAGTAAACATTTCCAGACCGAGTACAAAGCAGAAACAAAATGTACACAGTGTGGCATACAGATCTGAGGGCATAGCATGCTGGGATCAAGGTCTGGAAGTAGGAAGACATATCCTGAAATTTATATTCTTTGGGTGTATACGCCTAACATTGTCCTTTATGAGGGCTGTAACTGGAACTAGGCTTGCTGTACAAACTAGTGAGTGAGGTGGAGACTGACTGAAGAGAGCTTCTATTGGCAGGCTGTAACTCTGAAGAGGCTGTATCTGGGTAAGCTACTGTGTTAGTTTCCTATTGTTGCTGTAATAAATTATCACAACTAAGTGACTTAAAACAATACAGACACATTATCTCATATTGTATAGGTCAGAAGCCCAACATGCTGTCTCTCTAGGCTAAATCAAGGTACAAGCAGGCCTGCAACCCTTCTGGAGGTTTCTCCTGAAACCTTGCCTTTTCCAACTTTCCTTGCCTTTTCCAACTTCTACAAACCACCTGCATTTCTTGGCTCATGGCCCCTGCTTCAAAGCAGCGATGCAGTATCATCACATCTCCTTCACTGAATCTGCTACCTTTGCCACACTGCCTTGTCTTCTGTGTGACCCTGATCCTTCTTTTTTCATTTATTGAAAGAGCAGTGGCTGTAGCATGACTGAATGAAAATATTTGATCGTATTCCTTAAAATAATAGTTACTTCGATTTATCAGAAATGAAAACAAGTTAAAAATTTAAAAAGAAAACAGTCTTTATCTTATTGTTTACTGTTAGTGGTTATCTGCTCTGATATAAGCTTATGCAAGGAGAAATGTTTCTCATTACTTATATTAGCATTGGTGCTTCTATTGTTCAATAGATTAACCCAGTGTTAAATGAGGAGTTGGTTGCATACTTTGCCATTAAGATGGCTTTATTGTCAAGCTTGAACGCTTTCTTAATTGATGGCTGCTTTTAGGTCAACTATGGTTTTGTTTATGTTTCCTCTCTAAACAAGGTTGTATCCTTTTTCTAAAAAGCTGTACCTTTTTAGATTATATTTTAAACTTACATTAGAATTTTTTGGTTTTTTTAGGTAAGTTTAAAGTTGACCTGAGATTCTGTTCTGGGTAACCAGCTGTCACCAGACTCGTTAGGCTTTTCACCTCTACCCTCACATCAGCACAAGGTATAAAATTACTCCAGATGGACTGAACATAGTGGGTAAAATTACCAAAATAACTATATATATGATTGTCAAAGGTGAAGATATAGCAGTTGCCCAAAAGGAACAATTACTAAGTAATTATAATTTCTAACAATTTACAAAAGGAGGTCCTAAAAATAACCAAAAGAACAAAACTAGTGGACATATAAAATAAATTTCATTATTGGAGAAATTTTTTGTAATATATATATAACAAAGGATCACTATTCTGAATATGCAAATAACTCCTACTTAAACAAAAAGCGACCCAATTAACAAATAGTGAAAATATGTAAACAGATAATCAAAGAAGCCAATAAACACACAGAGAGTTTTCAGCTTCATTAGTAATCAGGAAAATTCCAATTAAACAACATATATGTACTACTTTCTACAGATCAGATTGGTAACATTTTTAAATACTATTTAACACTTGTAAGGTTGATGAAATGGCTACACCTATGCAAAATGATTAAATAAATCTAAAACCTTATCACCCAGAAATTTGACTTTTGGTATTTCCCCTAGAAAATACTCATACACATATATAAAAGACATGTACAAGGATATTGTTTATTTTTAGTGCCGTTTATAATAGAGAAAAATTGACACCGAAACAAAACCTATCAAAAGAAGAATGAAGAATGAATGAATAAATTGTGGCAAAACATATTATGAAATAGTATACTGAAATTAAATAAAATGCATTAACTATATTTGTATGTTTCAATATGTGGGGAAATTTAAAAACGTTAGTAATAATATGATTGGCATAATGGGAAATATTTATGTATATTAACACATGGCTGGCTCAGTTGGTAGAGTGAGCAACTCTTGGTCTTGGTGTTATAAATTCAAGCCCCATGTTGGGTGTGGAGATTTTTTTTTTATTTTTTTATTTTATTTTTTTTTCAATATATGAAGTTTATTGTCAAATTGGTTTCCATTTGCTCATCCCAAAAGGTGCCCTCCTCAATACCCATCACCCACCCTTCCCCCCCTCCCCCCCCCCATCAACCCTCAGTTTGTTCTCAGTTTTTAAGAGTCTCTTATGCTTTGGCTGTCTTCCACTCTAACCTTTTTTTCCTTCCCCTCCCCCATGGGTTTCTGTTAAGTTTCTCAGGATCCACATAAGAGTGAAACCATATGGTATCTGTCTTTCTCTGTATGGCTTATTTCACTTAGCATCACACTCTCCAGTTCCATCCACGTTGCTACAAAGGGCCATATTTCATTCTTTCTCATTGCCACGTAGTACTCCATTGTGTATATAAACCACAATTTCTTGATCCATTCATCAGTTGATGGACATTTAGGCTCTTTCCATAATTTGGCTATTGTTGAGAGTGCTGCTATAAACATTGGGGTACAAGTGCCCCTATGCATCAGTACTCCTGTATCCCTTGGGTAAATTCCTAGCAGTGCTATTGCTGGGTCATAGGGTAGGTCTATTTTTAATTTTTTGAGGAAACTCCACACTGTTTTCCAGAGAAGCTGCACCAGTTTGCATTCCCACCAACAGTGAAAGAGGGTTCCCCTTTCTCCATCTCCTCTCCAGCATCAATAGTCTCCTGATTTGTTCATTTTGGCCACTCTGACTGGCATGAGGTGATATCTGAGTGTGGTTTTGATTTGTATTTCCCTGATGAGGAGCGACGTTGAGCATCTTTTCATGTGCCTGTTGGCCATCCGGATGTCTTCTTTAGAGAAGTGTCTATTCATGTTTTCTGCCCACTTCTTCACTGGGTTATTTGTTTTTCAGGTGTGGAGTTTGGTGAGCTCTTTATAGATTTTAGAGACTAGCCCTTTGTCTGATATGTCATTTGCAAATATCTTTTCCCATTCCGTTGGTTGCCTTTTAGTTTTATTGGTTGTTTCCTTTGCTGTGCAGAAGCTTTTTATCTTCATGAGGTCCCAGTAGTTCATTTTTGCTTTTAATTCCCTTGCCTTTGGGGATGTGTCAAGTAAGAAATTGCTATGGCTGAGGTCAGAGAGGTCTTTTCCTGCTTTCTCCTCTAGGGTTTTGATGGTTTCCTGTCTCACATTCAGGTCCTTTATCCATTTTGAGTTTATTTTTGTGAATGGTGTGAGAAAGTGGTCTAGTTTCAACCTTCTGCATGTTGGTGTCCAGTTCTCCCAGCACCATTTGTTAAAGAGACTGTCTTTTTTCCATTGGATGCTCTTTCCTGCTTCGTCAAAGATGAGTTGGCCATACGTTTATGGGTCTAGTTCTGGGGTTTCTATTCTATTCCATTGGTCTATGTGTCTGTTTTTGTGCCAATACCATGCTGTCTTGATGATGACAGCTTTGTAGTAGAGGCTAAAGTCTGGGATTGGGATGCCTCCTGCTTTGGTCTTCTTCTTCAAAATTACTTTGGCTATTCGGGGCCTTTTGTGGTTCCATATGAATTTTAGGATTGCTTGTTCTACTTTCGAGAAGAATGCTGGTGCAATTTTGATTGGGATTGCATTGAATGTGTAGATAGCTTTGGGTAGTATTGACATTTTGACAATATTTATTCTTCCAATCCATGAGCACGGAATGTTTTTCCATTTCTTTATATCTTCTTCAATTTCCTTCATAAGCTTTCTATGGTTTTCAGCATACAGATCTTGTACATCTTTGGTTAGATTTATTCCTAGGTATTTTATGCTTCTTGGTGCAATTGTGAATGGGATCAGTTTATTTATTTCTCTGTTGCTTCATTATTAGTGTATAAGAATGCAACTGATTTCTGTACATTGATTTTTTATCCTGCGGCTTTGCTAAATTCATGTATCAGTTCTAGCAGACTTCTGGTGGAGTCTATAGGATTTTCCATGTATAATATCATGTCATCTGCAAAAAATGAAAGCTTAACTTCATCTTTGCCAATTTTGATGCCTTTGATTTCCTTTTGGTGTCTGATTGCTGATGCTAGTACTTCCAACACTATGTTAAACCACAGCGGTGAGAGTGGACATCCCTGTCGTGTTCCTGATCTCAGGAAAAAGCTCTCAGTTTTTCCCCATTGAGGATGATGTTAGCTGTGGGCTTTTCATAAATGGCTTTTATGATGTTTAAGTATATTCCTTCTATCCCAACTTTCTCGAGGGTTTTTATTAAGAAAGGATGCTGAATTTTGTCAAAGGCCTTTTCTGCATCAATTGACAGGATCATATGGTTCTTATCTTTTCTTTTATTAATATGATGTATCACTTTGATTGATTTGCAAATGTTGAACCAGCCCTGCATCCCAGGAATGAATCCCACTTGATCATGGTGAATAATTCTTTTTATATGCTGTTGCATTTGATTTGCTAGTATCTTACTGAGAATTTTTGCATCCATATTCATCAGGGATATTGGCCTGTAGTTCTCTTTTTGTACTGGGTCTCTGTCTGGTTTAGGAATCAAAGTAATACTGGCTTCATAGAATGAGTCTGGAAGTTTTCCTTCCCTTTCAATTTTTTGGAATAGCTTGAGAAGGATAGGTATTATCTCTGCTTTAAACGTCTGGTAGAACTCCCCTGGGAAGCCATCTGGTCCTGGATTCTTATTTGTTGGGAGATTTTTGATGACTGGTTCAATTTCTTCGCTGGTGATGGGTCTGTTCAAGCTTTCTCTTTCCTCCTGATTGAGTTTTGGAAGCATGTGGGTGTTTAGGAATTTGTCCATTTCTTCCAGGTTGTCCAGTTTGTTGGCATATAATTTTTCATAGTATTCCCTGATAATTGCTTGTATGTCTGAGGGATTGGTTGTAATAATTCCATTTTCATTCATGATTGTATCTATTTGGGTCATCTCCCTTTTCTTTTTGAGAAGCCTGGCTAGAGGTTTGTCAATTTTGTTTATTTTTTCAAAAAACCCACTCTTGGTTTCGTTGATCTGCTCTACAGGTTTTTTAGATTCTATATTGTTTATTTCTGCTCTGATCTTTATTATTTCTCTTCTTCTGCTGGATTTAGGCTGTCTCTGCTGTTGTGCTTCTATTTCCTTTAGGTGTGCTGTTAGATTTTGTATTTGGGATTTTTCTTGTTTCTTGAGATAGGCCTGGATTGCAATGTATTTTCCTCTCAGGACTGCCTTTGCTGTATCCCAAAGCATTTGGATTGTTGTATTTTCATTTTCATTTGTTTCCATATATTGTTTAATTTCTTCTCTAATCGCCTGGTTGACCCATTCATTCTTTAGTAGGGTGTTCTTTAGCCTCCATGTTTTTGGAGGTTTTCCAGACTTTTTCCTGTGGTTGATTTCAAGCTTCATCACATTGTGGTCTGAAAGTATACATGGTATGATCTCAATTGTTGTATACTTATGAAGGGCTGTTTTGTGACCCAGTATGTGATCTATCTTGGAGAATGTTCTATGTGCACTCGAGAAGAAAGTATATTCTGTTGCTTTGGGATGCACAGTTCTAAATATATCTGTCAAGTCCATCTGATCCAATGTATTATTCAGGGCCCTTGTTTCTTTATTGACTGTGTGTCTAGATGATCTATCCATTTCTGTAAGTGGAGTGTTAAAGTCCCCTGCAATTACGACATTCTTATCAATAAGGTTGCTTATGTTTGTGAGTAATTGTTTTGAGATTTTTTTTTAAAAGCATAAAATAACCCTGGAGAATTTGCATGGCTACTTATTAATAGTATTTACCTGAGTATAATAGAGGAGTGGATCAACAGTGGAGGTGGTGATTTAAGAAGACCTTAGCTTTACAAGTGATGTTTCTAATTATTTTTGTTAAAAACATACCTATATTCATATTTTCAGTAGTTTGTAAAGTATGTACAGAGGGGCAAAGGTATTCAAGAGTAAACTCAATCATAAAAAGTGGTTAATTCTTGAGCTTGCACTGTGGATACATGTTATTCTTATGTATTTTGTGTGCTTTTCAAATTTATAAATATTTTTTCAGGATAATTTTAGCAGAAAAAATATTTTTAAAAAGCTCAACAGATGAACGTTAGAAAGCACAGAGCATATATGAAAAGTGGCAGAGGAATTTATATCAAAAGCAAAATAAAAAGGCAAAGAGATTCCAAAAAGACTAAAAAGGAATAATTAGGAGACAAGGAGCAATAGCTTGCAGAGTTCCAACATCATTCATCTCATAGGAAATGAATAAAGAAAATGTGCAAGAATCAATATTTGAAGTGATGATGTCAGAGAATTTTCAAGAACTGGAAATTAGTCCACTGATTAAAAGTGCACATTGAATGTCCAATGGGAGCAATAGAAATGAATCCACACCTAGACATGTTTGGTCAATGAGAATATCTGAGCTACCGGAAACAAAAGTTAGAATACCTAGCAGAAACAGAAGGAAACACAGTTAGGATGACAGCAAGCTTCTCATCTGCAAGGATAAATGCCAGATAACAATAGATTTCATGTAAGTGCCAAGATAAAAATCAGTCAACCTCAAATTCTATGCCTAGCTAAACTATTGCTAAGAAGGTAAAATAAAGATATTTTCTGACACTGAAAGACTTTGGCATTGAATTTTCTGCCCATAAAGTCACTGAAGGGGTGAGGCTTCTGAAGCAACAAATAAAAAGAAGGCAAATGGACAGAATGAATTCAAGTAACAATGTGTTTTTTCCTTTCTTTTCTCTCAAAAAAAAAAAGATAAAGCTTCTACTTAACAGTCAATCAAATTTTCATTATTTTCCCTTTGAAAACAAGTGAAGTAAGGAAAAACTTACTATTCTGCATCTAAAAGTTTATTCTTGATAAAACTGTGAAAAGTTAAGAGTAAGTCAAATATTTGGCCGATGAATTGGTGCATTTCATGGCAGTACAAGGTAATCAGCAGTCTTTGACCCTAATGCAGGCTGCTGTAGAAAACAATGTAAAAATGACATGTAGCTTTTCCTTCATAACTAGAAAGTAAAAGCCGGACATTTAGATAAGTATACAGCTCCTCTGTGCACAAGATACCAAGATTGCCTTTTATTTGAAGTTTTGTTTGGCAAACATCTCCCATGTTTTGATGATGGGAGAGTTGTGGAGGTTTTGAAAGGAGTTGGGGGGGCGGAGTAGTGCACAGAACCAGCAACTGGCCACACTGACACTTATTATTATTGTATACAAATGCGTACTGAAGGGGAATGGAATCTCCCTAATTCCATGATGATTTCCTTCAAATCATTAAAGGAACTACATAGTACATGGTACATGATAAGCATTAAGTGATTGTACATTGCGCTAATAATAATTACCTTGTTTTTCTGATGTATTAAACTTATTTTAAAGATCAGGAATAATGGATTATCTATTCAATTATTAACCTAATAGACAAGGCAGATGAATATAGTATATGAAATAGAATAAAACACAGCCATGCATGGATCAGCGATGTTAAAATGTCATGAACCAAGAATTATGAGTATACCAATTTTGTACTCAGGAGCTTCTTGAGGAACAAATAATGGATTTTATGTTCCTTTGAACACTGTAAAATTCTATATAAATGTAAGGTATTTTATTGTAATTTCAGCAGCATTAAAATGATGATTTTCTAGGTAAACTCCCCATGCTGTTTGAAACTAAATTACGGAAATCAAGTGAACTCTCCATTGGGCCTATTTATTTTGAACCATGGAATATATATAATGTAGAATGGGTTATTAAGACAAATAGCATTTAGTACTAGGCCTCACTACTATTTTCAACTAGGATGATTTCATAGGTTTGAAAAGAGAAGAATAGGAGTTGCTGTAACCAAATATAGTATAACAAAGACCAACAGTTTTCTGGCCCTTCAGAAATAAGATTTCAATTTTACAAAAAATAAAAAGAAAAGAGAGTTAGGGAAGTCTTAAACAGAGTATGCATTCAGGCCTATATCACTTTTAAAATAGACGTGTGGTGGTCCTTGGTAATGTCCATGGATACAACTTGCAACTGACTTTGAGAAGCTATCCACCATAGATTTTGTTGTCACTGAGCCTTGAGTCACTTTAAATCTCTTCTGATGCAATGTCTGTCCTCCCTTCTTCATCAGAACCAAAAATAATTGTTTAGGAGCACCTAGGTGGTTCATTCAGTTAAGCATCCAACTCTTGATTTTGGCTCAGGTCATGATCTTGCAGTTTATGAGGTCAAGCCCCACATCGGACTCTGTGCTGACAGCATGGAGCCTGCTTGGGTTTCTCTTTCTCCCCCTCTCTCTTCCTCTCCCCTGCTCATGTACGTGCATTCTCTCTCTCTCTCTCTCTCTCTCTCTCTCTCTCTCTCTCTTTCTCACAATGGATAAACTTAAAAAAATAATTGTTCACTAGATAATATAGAAATATGCCTTTTTCCTCTATGTTTTCTAGTAGTTAAATACCTTATATTTTCTAGTTAGCTGGTCTCAACCTTTGAAGCTTTCTTCATTATGGACTTTGGGATGGAGCCATGAAAATGATACATGAATGATATAAATGTTCTGACCACAGTTTGAAAAAAAATGTAACAGTTGTTTTTCTCTTATTTGTAGCCTATTCTGTTCATGAACCTCTTTTAATAAGATCATGACTCCAGTCTCAGAACATCTGAGGAACATACCCAAGGCCACAGGGCTAGAACATGACCCATCCAGGATGTATTAACATCAAGGCTCGTTTTCAGGTTGTAAGCAAGAATGCCTTACATTTTGAGCGTATTCGTATAAAGTTCAAAATGGAAAAAAATACTTTATACATTCAATACCTAATTCTCCTCACTTTATCATATTACTTCAATACTACACTGCTAGGTCAGTGTGAAGATATGGGATAATTAGTTTTCTTGTTATTTTGTCCTGACCATAAATAAAGTACAAATCCATCGTGACAAATGCCATCTTTTCCCATTTTGTATTTAATAATTAGAAAGAACATTGTCTAAAGAGAAAATCCACAATTATCTTGCAACAACTTACAGTCATGTTAAAATGTCTATGAATATAGGATCAATGAAAATATGTTATAATTTGAAAATTAACATATGCCTAATTCACAGAGTGCCTAGAAATTATCAAACTACTGATCTGGGCTAGAAATACCACCACCATACACAGGTTTCTAATTTAGAACCTGTTATTATGATAAGCCCATGTGTGTTACTATAGATGTGTGAGGACCTTAAACTAATGTTTCAGGATGATCCATTTTATGGAAATGTGTGAAGGCATTTTCAGTCTTTAGTGGGGACATAACATTGTCACTATCCTATCAAACAATGGAATGGCTATAATTTGCCCCATCAGACAGATGTATTCTTGATAAGATATAAATTACATTGGACCTTCCAAAAAGATAGTGGTTATCTTGAACTGTGAGATTGATGTTTTAGAAAGTTTCCATAGACACATAATGGAAAAATTCATTATCAAATGGATTTTTGTCCAAAAATAGCTAAGTATTGTGTGTACATATATATATGCTCATGTTTCTTAATTCCAAATTAGCTTCTAAAACAGCAGTAAGTAATCTAAATGATAAACAAAACAAAAATATTTCCAGCACATACAAAAACTAATTTTTTAATATCCACGGACAGTAGATGCTTTTGTAGAAAAAACATCTGAAGGTGAGAAGATAACAATTGAACTCCATTCAGCTCTGCTATTACTTATTCTACTGCTGACTTAACCATGTTTTCTCTGCCCACACATTACTACTTAAACATAAGGGGTTTTTGAGAAGTTGGACACAAGTTGTTAAGACTTTCGTTGTAGCCTCAGGTGGTTTCCTTCATCCTAGCTCTCAGTTACAAAAGGGGCATTAATGAGTATGAAACTATCTAAAATTTCCTCTTCATTTACTAAATGCTGGACTGGTTTAAATACTAAGTCTGCCTAAGATCACAGCCATGGACAAAAAAAGATAGATTAGTATCACATGGTACCAGAAGGGGATTCCATTCCTGAGCCACTTAAGTCTCTCCTGACACATGATAACTGAGTTGTACTACATTGCACTGAAACATGTGCCCAAAAACAGTTAAGAGCTTCTAAAATTCTTGTTTTTATTTATTTTTAAGAGAGAGAGAAAGAGAGTGCATACGCAAGTGGGGGAGGAGCAGAGAGAGAGGGAGGGAGAGAATCCCAAGCAAGCTCCTTACTGTCAGCACAGAGCCCAACGCAGGACTTGATCTCACAAACCATGAGATCATGACCTGAGCCAAAGTCAGGAGTGGGACACTTAACCAACTGAGCCACTCAGCGGCACCAAGAGCTTCTAATCTTATACTTGAATTGCTTTATTGTATAAATGAAAGCAGAAGAAAATATATCAAAACAGATTGTGTATCTTGTTTGTCTTTCATCTAAAAGATACATTTTAAATAATTTGTCTAACAATTGTTGAATGTTCTGGTCACATTGTAATGTTGGTTTTAAGTCCCTCACAGTTCTAAAATTAGTATGTGAGGACTGTGCTGTAAGACAGGTATCCTTAAATTATATTGAATTATGTGAGGGCTTAGCCCTGCCCTCTTACTAAGCCAAAAATCCATCAATATAAGATCAGTTCCTAGTAGTTACTATTTATCAATTAACTATTTAAGAGACCCCAGAACACTTGATATCAAGGAAAATATCGTAGTTTACTTCCAGTTAGATTGCTGTTTTCCTTGTTCTTCTCATAGGTGCCTTTCCAATTTCATTTTTCCAGTCTCTCGGTATTGTCCCTTCTCTTTATTCTCATGTATATCCCTTTCCCATATATGCAGTATGTAATGTACAGAGAGGCATAGATATAACTGCAAGGTAGGCTCTCCCAATTTCATTTCAGTACCTGTTTTGTGGCCCACAAGGTTTCTGGAAGAGAGTGAAGGAAAAGAAGAGTGAAAGTATGTGTATTTCACTGTCAAATGATCCTAGCAGTTTTGTCTCTTCTTCCTGTGATGCCACCATCCTCTGTAATGCTTGTCTCAGAATTAAGAGCCCCTGGAGGTCTTAGAGTTTAATGATGCCCTTTTTGTTCTCCGGTTTAGGTCAGTGAATAATTATTGAGCAACTATGTGCCAAGTAATGTCCTTGATAATAAAATCTGGCAAGGTCCTTTACGTCCCCTCGTCGAGATTTCTCTTTTAAGTAGACTGAGAAAAAAAAAACCCTCTCAATGATAATTATTTTCTTTGATGTCAAAGACTTTCAGTTCACAGCAGGATATTACAGGGTTAAGAATTGTATCATGACAAAGTTTTTTTTATTTTGTTTTTGGTACTTCTGATTTGTTTTATTTTTATTCTTAAACCAGTCTCAGACCAAGAGTTTTTATTTTTTGTCCAATATGTAGCTTTTCATCTCAAGACTTTTGTAATTTCTTACCGTCCTTACACTCATGAATGAAAATGGTAATCGTTCAACCCAAATGTGTAGCTGTTCACCCTAAAACCTGTTCTAGGAAGTAAAGCATATTTATTGGAAGGCAAAGTCAACAGTGTTTCACATAGTTTGTTTTAGATACTCTCCAAAGTCTTTCTGATTCATGGAGACCATTGTAATATAAATAACTAATGTAGAATGAATAGTTCTGGCCATTATTGTTTAAGTTCACAGTAGGAGAATTGGTTTTGTGTGAGGATTGTTGGCATTTTTTTAAACTCAGAAATACTCGGCACATTCACACAATTAAATTGAAACAAACCCTTTTTCAAAAGTACTCAATGTTTAGAGGCCCTGCAAGAAAATGCCCTTTCTAGTATTTTTCACATTGTCAAGTGAATGTTCTGTTCAAAAAGTGTTCCATGTTCAAGCAGGTTTAGAGAGCACTGCATGCTTAATCCCCACCTTAGAAATTTACAATGCACATTTATATATCAGAAGAATCTTAAAGTGATGGATCTTGGTTATCTTTATTTGAAAAGAAAAATTATTTGAAACTTTTTTCATTAGTATTTAGAGAAAACTACTCAGAAGTATTTTACATGGTCTTCAGATTTTTAGCAAATGATAATACATTGCACCTGTATGCATATATAAATACCTTCTCTTTAGTTACTTGAAACCAACACATCAAAACACCAAACGAAACAGATGGGTACCAGAGTGGCTCAGTTGGTTAAGCCGTTAAGTGGCTGACTCTTGGTTTTGGCTCAAGTAATGATCTCATGGTTTGTGGGATTGAGCCCTGCGTCAGGCTCTGCACTGATAGCACAGAGCCTACTTGGGATTCTCTCTCTATCTCTCTTTGCCCGTCCTCCCTTCCTATGCTTTCTCAAAATAAATAAATAAACTTAAAAAAAAGAGGTAGTAGAGGTGTGAATTTAGGGAAAATTTGAAAAGGAAACTAGGAAATACAAATGACTTGCCCAAGTTCACAGTGACAAAGAATGAACAATAATCAAGGTGCCTTTGTTCCTATCTTTTCCAACTCAAATAAATTTATGAATGAGAAATTGTTTCTTATTAGTTATATTGCACATATCTGTTTCTTAAAAACTTGTTTTTTCTTGTGGGGTGAGACCTCTATTTCATAAGATGAGGGAAAGGTCAGCCAAATATCCTGAGACACCTTCTAGACCCCATAGGGACTTGCACTGGGTTTTATGAAAGCTGCCTGTTAAAAAAATAAGTGCTTTTTTGTACTTCATCATTCTCCCATCCCTGGCATTTCTCTGTAAAAGTGAGGTGATATCAGCGATAGCCCTTGAGGTAGATTCACATAAAAATTATCATTTTGGGAGTTGTACTCATGATTATGGGTGTAAGTGTTAATGAAACCTATGTTGCGGGAGAAAATGACTTATGGCTAACTTTGCTATGCTAGAAGCCAGATAAGATGGTTATATGTCAACTGTTTTACTAGGTAAAAATGCCTCCTAATGAGTAAACTTGATCTAAGCTTGGAAGAACCATAACAGATGATCAAAAGTCATAGCTTTTGGCTTACTTGGGTACAGGGACTCTTGATATGTCCCTTTGAGGACATTGTCCCTTTGAGGACATTGAAATGTCCCATTTGAGGACATTGTCCCATTTGAGGACATTGAAATGTCCCATTTGAGGACATTGAAATGTCCCTTTGAGGACATTGAAAGCTATGCCAGTAGAGTTGTTTCAAGTGACATTGGTGTCTGTGAGGAGTGAGACTTGTTCTAATTCAGGGCAGTTACCCAACTGCCTGACATAGAATGTCTCCTTGAACCTGAACTGTATCACCTGGGGAGGGCATAGGTCCCAGAGCAGTGTGAAGTGTCAGTTACATGAACTGCTACACAGATTCTCTCAGAAAGGACCTCTGTCACCTTACCTGTATGTGCTGAGTAGCCTCATGGCAGATGAGAATTGTCATAGTCGTGAAAGTCTGTATATTTAGTTGAATCTGAGAGGAACCCCTAGAAGGTATTACAATGATATTTCTCTACTCTCCAAATATACAGCTTCGTTCTTACCCTCTGTGTTATCATTTATAAAATGCAAAGAAGAGAGAAGGGTGTCTCAAAGTGTGGACCTCAGATAACGCTCAACAGAACCACCTAGAGTACAGATTCCCATGTAATTAAATCAGAATCACATTCCCATACAATTAAATCAGGATCTTTGGGGTTGTGGCCCTGTGATCTTCACTTAACTCCTTCTACCTATAATATGTTGGTACCTAGCTGGACAAGACAGTCTTTACATTATTTTCTAATTCTAACCCTATACAATCTTTTAAGTATAATGGTTCATTCCTCTCAGTCTGCATAGTGTTTTAGTGCAATTCTTAAGAAGATCATCAAAGAAGTAAGTAACTAAAAGTGTCAGAAATGTCAACAGACTGGAAAGGGTGATCTTTTTAGTTCATTCAGGTTTTGAGTAACCTCTCGACAGTTTGCTGTAATTGTCCACCTTTTTCAAATTTTTCTTGGTCCTCTCTGATCCTCATGATTATTAAGACATATAGCTTCTTTATACTATATGATAATTCTTTTCAAACTATTGATTTGTCATTTTCAACATGCTATCACTGCTGTCACTGTTGCCTTAATTGTAAGGTAGTGACTTTTGCACTGGAAGGTCAGAGATATATTAGGTCTTACCAAACAAGTGAAAATCAATACTTTCACTCTCTTTAGGAGAATTAGTTTCATATATACTTGAGATAAAAGAAAAAGTCCCTTTGTTCTGCTGAAGTTGTCAAGTTTTCCATTAGTCTAGGTTAAGTTTCTGGAGCTTTGAATTTAATTTTGGTTTCTAATATTGATTTATATTTCATAAAGACTTTGTTGGTTACAAAAAAAAGAAGCCTTCAGTAAATTCTTCTACTTCTAGGGCCCTGCTTTAGTTCAAAATTAGAAGTGTTTCTCGGTGATTTGGTTTCCATTTCAAGACTTAAAATTATCAATAAAAAGAAAATTACCATTAATTACAAAAGATTATTAGACAATGATGCAGGCCACCCAAATTTATATATTTATTATAGGCTCTTGAACTTAAGAAAAATGAATGAGTTCCAATCTTATTTTCTCTGTTTTATCACAGTGTTATTGAAAGTTGTTTAAGATTTTATACTCCTGGAGGGCATATGTCTTTGACATCTTTGTATCTTCATTTGCATTTTTTACACTGCAGATACTTTATGCACATTTCAAAATGAGTGAACAAATAGATGTTATGGGAAAAAAATGAAAAAGACAAATAATACTGGCTTCAAACTGCAGGCTCAAGTAAAAACAACACTTAGCAGTCCTCCATATACTATTACACCTCCCCCCCCAACTGCTAGCTCCACACATTCCCTTCTCTCTCTCACGCACATTGTCAGAAGTCCTCAGATTTTTTCCCTCTGTTCCCTAGCTTGGCCAAAACCCCCAAGAGTAGTGACCCATGATCCAAAAGCAAGTATCTCTTTCTCTAACAATCAAACTTCCTATTCCCTCAGTATCCCAATCCACACTTGCTGTCCTAAGAAGAATGAACTGGGCAATGAGGAGACATAGCTCTAAGAATTACATTAGCAAGTTTATCCTCACTGTGGGGATTTTGTATTTTAAAAGATAATGGTGGAAAAATACAATGATAGAACCCTTAACTCTTTCCCATGGTAGAATTTCATGTACTATGGCATAGAAAAAGGCATTTTGTGCCAGGATCATAAAATCATGTAAGGAAGGTGGCCTCCTTTTCTACCCCCAAGTACTGCTGGTTCTACTATAACCTAATGTGATTTTTTTAAATCTGTACAGTACTTCTTTATAAGTACCCTTCTTAAGTAGAGGTAAGAGAGTGGATTGGGAAGGATGAATAATTTATCATTCCTTTCTACCAGTTATTCTCAACCTTGGCTGTACATTAGAGTAATGTGGGAGATTTTAAAGATTCTGAGGTCCAGGCCATACTTTAAACCAATTAAATTGGGTTATCTGGGGGTGGAGTGTAGGCACCAGTGTCTTTAAAGCTCCCAGAACCACTGCTCTGCAATGAGCAGTGTATGAGGAATGCAGTGTATGTCAGATGCCTGTAGAGGACAAATAGTTATCTTAGGAAGCCACATAATAAAAATTGGAAAAGGTCGAGACTGTGAGAACTGAAAACCAGAGATAGTGGCTCCTCAGCTCCAACCAAGTGTTGAAGGGAGAGAAGCAGGTTGATGAAGAGGGTGGGCTGCAGTGACCGATCCCCTGGGGGCAAAGCACTTTTATGCCCTTTACTTTGTGAGCTGGAGCGAGTGACTTCTTTGTGCTTTGGTTTTCTTATTGGTAAAATGAAGATAATAATTATACTATCTCTTAAGGTTGTTGTGAGGAGTAAATGAAGTCATAAAGTATAAAGTACTTAGCCTTATGTCGGGCACATAACAAACACATTCTACACATGTGTCACGTGTGCTAATTTTGACGATGAGCTCAGAAATACCAGACCAATACATTGTCGTCTTTTCAATAAACAGTTGTTTTCCATTCTATGGAGAAGAAAGGGAGAACATGCCAGAGCTAGGGAGATGAGAATCAAACGTTTCTGAGCATGATCTTGTCTTTTTCCAACTGTTTTCCTTATTTTTTTATGACCTTGTTTCCACTCTCAGCCCCCAAGAATTTCTTGCTATCTTTGTATCCTGCTATTTCTTCCTTTTTTAGATTCTTAGACCTTCAGTTTCATGATACTTTCAACAGATTGGAAATAATGTGCTAATACGAGTGGATGAATTAGTAGCTATATCAGTTTAGAACTTGCTGTGTAGCAAACTGCTTGAGAACAAACAGTAACTATTTTGCAGCTGAACACAACAACCATTTTGTGTTTGCTTCCTTTATACTTGAAGTTGGCAATTTGGCCTGTGGTCGGTCGGCCAGGTGGTTGTTTTCCTGGCCTTGCTCATGCATCTATGTCAGCTGTTGGTCATCAGGGCGGTTCATTTAGGGGTTGGCCGGCTGTGGCTGGGGTGAGAGGGATGACAGAGCCACGTGTCTCTCATCATCTAACACATTAGCCTGGGCATTTTTACATGCTGGTGAAAGTTTCCAGGAATGGAAGAGTGGAAGTTCTTGAGATCAGGGTTCAGAATCGACACTACGCCATTTCTGCCACATTCTTTTGGTCAGAGGAGATCCCTTGGTTAGCCTATATTCAAGGGATATGGAAAAGCCCTTCACCTTTGGTGAGACTTACTGCAAAGGATTGTGGCCATTTTTTGTAATCTTTCCCATTAGCCTCTTGTGACAGAGCCAGTAGGAAGAAATGAGGTCAGAATGAGAGTGAAGGCATGGGGCATATAAATGGCTTATTAGAGGTAGGATTTGGCGAATGATCAGGCATGCATGGTGAGGGACAGAGGATTTAAGTGAAATGTGAGACCTCAGTTATTATGAGAATTGAACTTTGATTAACTGAGATAGGAAAGCCAGAAGGTGGCAAAGGAGCACAGAAAGTTATCTGTGTTCTCTTGCAGCAGGCCCTGGACTGTGTTCCCTTTCTGAAGTTGAACTCTTTTTTTCTGTAACAATTTTCTCACAGGGACAGGGCATATTTTAAAACTCATTAGGGACTGAAATGACCAGTTAGATATTCTCTTTCTCAGTTGATTCCTTCATGAACTTTTCGAATGTTAATAAAACGTATAAATAATGTATGTAGTTTGTAGTTCAAAAGGATATTCCTCTAATCTCAACTCCAAAGCAGGTTATTCAGTTTCATAACCAAAATATGTACCAAAGTCTATGTAACATCTTAAGAGAATCTGAGAGAAATTTATGAGAATAAAAAAGATACAGTGGCACTTAGCCATTTTCTTTATTTGTGTATTGAATCTGTCTAGAATTCTTCTTCTCCAAAATTTATAGACATATTTGTTATAGATTCTCTTCAATGAATATGGTTTTAAATTACGTTGCTCTTATATAACCATTTTATATAGGCCACTAGACTGTGAAATAAAATCAGACAAAGGTAGATGTTGTTTTTTTCCTACCCTGATTTAGTACTCACAATCATTTTACGATAGCAATATGGTCTCCCTTTTTTCCTTTGTGGTGTTTTGCCCCAGAAGTCTTTCTTTGCGCTTTGATGTACCATAATTCAAGTACTTTTAAAATAGCATGTTTTCCTGAATTAAAATTATTTAATATTAGCTTAGAAATATCTAGTACCAGAAAAAAAATAAATATCCAGTACCACTTATACTAGTGTTTTTTGATTGACTGTTGTTATTACTCACCATCATTATGTAAAATGTGGTTTTAAATAATTAAAAAAGAAATTACTTTTTCCTCTTTTTTTTCCTCCATAAAATTTAGGCACATTTTACTAGCCCTGTTTGTATGTATGTATGTATGCATGTATGTATGTATGTGTGTTTGTGTGTATGTATTTATGTATGTATGCATTTATGTTTGTGTGTATTTATGTATGTATTTATGTTTGTATGCATGTGTTTCCACATGAAGAGCTAACTTTGCAGGATGGGATCGTCTGTGTTACTGGCTCAGGCAGAAGAACGATTTATTTTTATTCCCTTATAGCCTTCCCTTCATCTGTTACTTAGTCACTTCCCCATTACTTCAAACTCTCTGAAAACTCAATAGCTTCCAACAACAATCCGTACTTCTCATTCAAGCATCTGTGGATCTGTGGGAATTGGGTAATCTAGACTGGGCACTGCTACATTTAGACTCCAAGAAACAGGTTGGATTTAGGTCACTGCCACGTGTCTCTTCTCCTCCTTGGACCCATTCGAGGTTTTTGAGCATGGTATGTTTTAGGGGGATGGCTGTGACATCACAGTTTCTCTATTTGCCAGTATGAACAAAGACACCTAGATGTCTCAGTATATAAGATGCGAAGACAGAATACAGCATGCAAGTATGCCTTACTCACTTAAAAAACAAGCAATCCCATTTTCCTTTGCTATTGAATTCTCCACTCTCTTTGTGAATTAGAGCCTTCATCAATTTATGGAATTCACATATGACTCATTTCGTCTTAATCTAAGTCTGAAATAACTTCATATTATGGAAATAAAACATCTTCTATTTCAGTATCGTCCAAAATAGGTTCAATGAGATGGCTTCCCCTGAGCAAGCAGAGCAGGTCTGCAATATAGCTTTCTGCACATATATTATGTCACGTCTTCTTTTAGCATTTATATGAGTTGTATACATCACACAGTATGCATCTGTAAATGCAAAAACAGCAAAGATACTGACACAATATACACTTTCAAACTGCTTTATTGTTTTTGGATTTTGCTGATTTAAAAAGCAATCTACAAATATTTTTCATGTAAGTGAGGGCTGTGAGCTAGAATTCTAAACTTGTTGACACTAAAAGTGATTTTGGAGATTATGTAATCCAACTCCCACACTTGTCAGATTAAGGAGTACAACTCACACGTGTCAAGAGGCTTCTCATAAGTTACATTGTGAGTTAGTGGAACAACTGGAAATGAAATCCAGCTCTCCTGACTATTTGATATGCTTTTCTCTGCCTTGCTTCCATCCCTCCCAGACTCTTGCTGGGACAAAATGCCAACTGAGTTTGTAGAGAGAAAAATGAGACACAGTTGTGTCCTTGACTCTATTATTGTAGAGGCTCTGGAACATGTGTTGTAAATCCTAACCTATTCTTGAAGGCACTTCACTGCTAAGAGCATGTCCTTTTGAAACCTTCCCGGAAATCCTGTAGTTGACCCTGATGTTTCTTATCTTTGAATTCTTGGAGCACTTATATATTTTGTCATGGGGATAAAGTTCTTAAGGATAGGAAATATATCTCTTGTTCCTTTTTACCCTGTCGCAGAGATTAGGGCAGTTCTGGCTATTTAATGTTACGGACTGTCAACTTCCCCAAAAGACAACCAGAATAACCTGTTGATTGAGCAAAGCTATGTTTATTAGATCTACTGTGGTAAAGGGAGTACACCATCTGGATGGAGTCTTGGTAGTATGTCAGAAGGGGATGTTTTTGGGATTTTGAGCTCAGACTGGATAATTTTATGGCAGGTCTTGCAAAATGGGGAGATGTTGGTGACTGGGCTGAGTTTTTGTCTTAATAGTTTTAGATGAGTGGACACCCAGTATAAGGATCTTTATATGATTATTAATGAGTAAGGTGTTGGTCTTCTTGAATAAAATATTTGCTTGGTTCACAGTCTTCATGTCCAAGAGAAAATATTTCTAGGAACAAGAAGTTAAGTGATAGTGATCTGACAAAACAATTTTTAGTGCAAAACCAGGAAAGTATATATCATCCCATAATTGCTTAGCACAAGAAAATATGTTGGTATCAGTTTTCAGTATTTAGTAACTGATCATCATTTCATCATCCAAAATATGATACTGGGCCAACCCCAAGTTACATGTGGGGACATTTCTCAATAACACTCTGAAATTTGCAACCACGTGATTTAGTCTACAGGCATTCATGCACTAAAGTGGAGGTAGGTCTTAAGTGGAGCTGGTTCTGACAACAGGTGCCATTTGAGTTGTAAGGAGCAAAAGAGGAGTTTACTCAGTTCTTCTTCCACGTGTTCTTGAAACTCATATGTTGAGTGCCTGTCTCATAACTAAAGCAGTGAAAGGAATGTGGGAGAGTTCTGTCTAGACCCAGTTCCAGTTTTCCCCCCTTCCTGAAAAATGACACTTGGCAAAAACCTTTGTTTTTATAAGTTGGCTCAAAAGAGAGAAACCACTGGTATTCCCCCTTTGCTGTTACTCTTCCCTGGAAAAACTGCTCTGAAAGGCAAAATAAGAAGCCACATGTTCCACATGCGTAAATGTTACCAGTTGGCCTCTGCTCACAAATATCTTCTGTTCACATTCTGCCAATTGCAACAGCATTCTTGAGTCATGAAACTTTACACCATTAAAGGCCAAATACAGCATTGTCCCTCTGATTTTCTGCATTCAAACTATTGCAGAAACTTTACTTGCACATTTTTGTTTCGTTTTAGCTATCCAATGGTAGTATTTGTCTCTGATTCCACCATACACACAGATACATCTCCAGCGCTGAAATCTTGTAGAAAAGCTTACTTATATGGTAGTTAATTTTTTTGGATTATCTCCAAAATGAAAATACATTATTTTTAAATCTCTCATGACCTCTTAAAATTCAGTTTAAGAAATTCTGTCTTAAGATCTACTAGCATAAGTATCCATATCTTCTCTTTTAATATGCAGACATTTATTTATTCAGTAAATCTTTACTGAGCACCTATGATGTGTCAGACTCTGTGGTTGGTATTGGGGAGCCAATGGTAAGCAACAATAGATAAGTCATCTGTCCCTGTGAATTTACTGTATGGTGGATAAGGCTTTTTTTTTGGAGTGAACCAAAATGATAATGAACTGGGTAGCGAGGAGCATGGCCATATTTGTATGTAGTATGGGGAGATGAGGTACTGAGAGTGAATGGCAGCTGTGAGTCATAGGCAACTTAGAGTGAAATTGCTTGAGTTGTTGAGGGTACCAAGAAATGGAAGAGAAGAATAAGGAGAAAATGGGTAGAGCAATAAATACAGGCTTGGCCTCTGCGTTTTTTCTAGTAGTAGGTGCCTGGCATCATCTGGGTGAAGTTCTGGCAGATGGTCAAAAGTTGCTGATGTTTGGTGAATTATGTTTAAGTAAAACTACACACCAGCTGAGTTAAAACAAATTATTCAGTAGAATGCTCGTATATGTTAATAACATCAGGTCTGATTGTTCATGTTAATTACATTCAGTGTTGTTCTGTGCAAGCCATGGTGCCTGTTCTCCAGATCCTAAGGGAGAGGTAGCCCAAGAATAATTGATACCATCCAGAAGAGCCCATCCTTGCTACTCAAAGTATAATCCTTGAATCAGCAGCATGGACATCATCTGCAGGCTTGCTAAGGATGCAGGTTTCTATGCCCCACCGATACGGAACCAAAATCTGCATTATTTCAAGATCTCCAGGTGATTTGGAAGAACATTAAAGTTTGAGAAGCACAGGTCTGGTAAATTGGCTCTCCTATTGCATTTTCCAAGCGATTGGTTCTATACCAAATAGTCCCTTTCTTCTTAACTCAGTGTATAGAGTTCCCAGGATTTATTGTGTTTCCTGGGTTCACAGGAAGTCTTTAAGTTGATTCACGTATCCTTTCACTCATTCATTCAATGCTCTCATAGTTTTTCAACATCTTCTGTGTCCATCACTGCTCCAGGTGCTGCGGACAGAGGAGGGATCCCAAAAGCCATGTCCCTGACTTCATGAAGTTTTTACGTTAGTGTATTTTCTGTGACAGTCCTATTTTCAGATATACTCTTTGGCTTCAGACCATTGGTCCTGATTGTTGGTGTAAAAGGTTATACAGCATGGCAATACAAAGTTTATTAAAGAGAGCTTGAAAGAGGAGAATGTTGTGAGTCTGACAGACCTCTGTTACATTCCTGAATGCACTGTGGCTTACTAGCTATGTGCTCTTTGGGAAGTTACTTAATCTCCTTGATTCAGTTTCCTCAACTGTAGTATTAAGAGTTAGTTCATAGGATGAAATAAAATTACATATATTAAATGTCTAGTAGTGCACCTGGCCTAAGAGACTCAATAAATTGGAAGAAGAGTAACTTTAGCTGTTACTGTTAGAGCTTATATGAGAAACAGCATGAAGTTCTTTGAGACTAGTTCATTAAATCCAATGACGCCTCTATTGCATATAATGAAATTACACACCTTTTAGAAATGCACAAAAAGGTCTTAACTTGGGTGGGTTGATGCTTTCCCAAGGGCAGTGATTCTCACTCTCTACCTGCCTTCCTCCCCTCGGTGGAGGATTCCTGTGCACATGTAGGAGGGGGATTTGGCAGGGGCTGCATTTACACCCATGCTGTGCTGGCCATGGCCCCCACGTTTCCTGTGAAATCCTCAAGCACAGATGGAGCACAGTTCTTAAAGGGATGGCAGTAGTGCTCTGCCCGATTGTCCAAAGCCCCTGTGACTGAAGATGGCTTGCCAACACAAAGTCACTGAAGCTCCACCTCCAAATTCCACCTTGGACACTGGATAGTCTGAGCGAGCTCACAAAGCTTGGCTCCCTCCAGGTGTCACAGTGATCATTATTTGTTGGTTCCTGCATGGACTGTAGGGTTTGATGACCTGATGACACATACCTACTAACCCGACATGGTTTACCTACCTATTATGCCTTCTCCTGTCTTTAATAAATTCCTCTGGTGTGTTTTCCTGTGAAATATCCAGGAGACTATGTTTTGTGCTTACAACAATCACAGCTATAAGCCAAAATAAATAGTTATTAAAAATCAGACAGCTGTTTAACATGTCAAGATCTGAGTATAATGATTAGTTTTCTGGCATTACACACCCTAGAGGCCTTCACTATAGGCTGAAGGACATTGGACTCTGAGAAACCAATAGCCTGGACATACAAATATGTTTATTACTTTGGGGCAGGGGAGGGGAAGGGAGGTGGTAATTTTTCTCTCCTGTGATTAGCTAAAGGTGATCTCAACCTGCAGTTGCTGGGAAAAGGCCTGCTTGCTACTCAGTGAACAGAAGAGTAAGGGCTGAGCTTGGCTAAGGGTAGGAGGGCTTCATGGCTCTCTATAACAAATCTCAAATTTGTAGGATGAACATTTTGACAGTGAAGTTACTTTAAAGATGAGGTTTAATGGGCATGACATGGCAAGAAACTTTTCTTGGATTCTATACACACGCATATTCCGCCAAGCTCTAAGTACAACCTCAACAGTATTTCCTTCATTCTTAGGGCACTCCTGTGAATTGGCTGAAGGCCAAATCATATCCTTGTGCTTACACAGATGGTGAAAGGAAACACAGAGAGAGTGAATCCCCAGGCACAGGAAGCAGAGAGGAAACCAGGCTGAGGCCTGTCTGTTTCCTGGGTGTACCTCTGGCTTCTTCCTCTGCATGGCACTCTTCTGTTTCTCCCTAGGGTTCACCGGTACCTGGCCCAGGCACACAGCCATCACGTGAGAACCAGGCCAGGGGCACCTGGGGAAGCACAACTAAGCATCTGGTCTACAGGAGGGAGAGACATGACCCTATTTATTATGGGTGTACTCTTTGCTGGGCACTGTGTTATGTAGCAGTTTGCACCCATATGTTGATTTAATCTTTGGGAAAACCCAAAGACAAGAGGAACTCTTATTATCCCCATTTAACACATGAGGAAAATGCTGTTCCGAGGGAATAAAGGAATGTCCAAGATCACGTGACCAGAAAGCGATGAACTGAAGATGCTGAACTCAGGTCGTTTGATCCCATTGTTCCAGCTGGCTAGGGAGCCTCTAAGCAGCTCTCTATGATAGGCCAGGGGCCTGTGGAGGGCAGGGCGGCTTGCACATACGGTGAACAGTAGAAAATGTCAAATGTTGACAGTCACAGGGGAGGGGTTAGTTTTCTACAGTGTTTCAAGTGACACCTTTTATTCTTTTAACAATTTCACACAGAATGTAAGAGCCTTTATTAAATTGCATGTTCTTTTGAGTCCAGCACTTGAGATAGAACTTACATAGAATATACTATACCTCTCAAAACCTATATTCAGCCATTGATAATTCTGTGCTGCTTCATCAAATATGTGATTTTTGGATAGATTAGGTATCTTGTCTGAGTATGAGATTGATAATTGTGTTTGCAGTGATGTGCATTTATAAATAACTCCCTTCATAAATAATTGATAACAGTTGAGAACTGCTTGAATTGCATGTCTTATGCCAGATAATACCTTATATACAATATTACTGTTTTATTTACCACTGTCTATGAAGAAAGCAGAACAATGTATTCCTCGGGAAGAATCACTAGCTAATAATCGCTGCCTCAAGTCCTTTTCTGTAATGAGACAAAGGATAAACAAATAATGCATGAAACGAACTTGGCTGTAATTCCTGGTTTTGTATATTTCTTTGTGGTTTCCTCCATCATTCTTCAGTCTTCCTATAAAAGCTCCTGCTCTTTTAAGTTCATGTCAGCTGTTCTGACACCGTCTCCTCTCCCACCCTCATTGCTACCACCTTCTGATCTTTAGACATCATGAATAAAGTCTTTGGCACTTCATTCATGATATTCAGTTCTACCCCATCTACCATCACCAGGCCAAGAAATCTCAACAGGCCAAGAGGACCCCAGGCCAACATC
Organism: Herpailurus yagouaroundi; assembly: GCF_014898765.1. Lineage (NCBI taxonomy): Eukaryota > Metazoa > Chordata > Mammalia > Carnivora > Felidae > Herpailurus > Herpailurus yagouaroundi. The sequence goes on from NW_024420586.1 coordinate 7,879,165, forward strand.
CTGGCCTCACAAGGACTTGAGTCCCTCAGAGCTAATGAGGAAGTCTTCTCTACCCGCCACCCAAGCCAACTCCTCCTACCATGGCCACTCCCTGAACTGTCACCATTAGAAACTGCTCCTCTGTGAAATCGATAAATCCAGGACCCCACAGTGGCCATACCTTCTTTTCCCTCATGGATACTGGACATAGTGTTCTTCCTGTAGAAGATGGTCCACACAGCTTACAGGGAACTGCTTGCCTCTTGAAGACTGTAAACAAGTCGGCTTCCTATGACTAGAGGAGCTCCCATTGTTCCTTTCCCAGGCATAGTGTTTGTTAGAGTTTGCTCTTATAGGCCCCTGCTTGGTTTTCCTGTTGCCAAGCGCATCTGAACATACCAGTGCTCATTCCCATCCACTTACCCCCATTCTCCAGCCCCTCAGGGAGCTGCGTTTGTGACTCCTAAACTTAGTGATGTCGTTGGGGTCACTGATCCCTGACCAGGCAGGGGAATATAAGTATCTCAGGTAGGAACATGGTCACCCTAATGACTGGACCATCATCATGAGGGAATGTTAACTTTCTATTCGACTTTAACATTATAGAAAAATTAATAAGAGTTTTAATACAAAACATTACCTTGTCTAGGGGACAGTGTTCTAGGTTCTCTGATTCTAGCCTTACATTTTCTTTGAGCTCATTTACATGACTTTGTTAGTTGTAGGTCACTGGTAGACATGCTCAGTGTTCAGGAGAGGTTCAAGTATCCCCTCTCATGTCGTAATAAAACCAGATTTACATCATCTCTTTACCTAATCATTTCAGTACTCTTGATCAACATTCCAGTCTATATTCTTTGGATTCCTTTTTTAACCTGTTATGATACCTCTCCATTCAGTCATGAGTTGAATTAGAATCTTGTAACAGGTGTTCATTTCATATCTGTGTGAGTGTCATGACTCTATCCTGTTTGAAAAATATCTTTTAACTGTTTGGAAGTTGCAACAAGATGTCCAATAGATTCACTTGACAGAGCCAGGTAAACTTCCATGACAGAGAGGTGCACTTTATATGTGGTTGAAGCCCAGATGTGCTTTTCTGGGCTCTCATTAGGTGAATCCAAAGCACCAAGAGAATATTGTTGACTCTGTTTTTCTGGTTTTAATTTTCCTCTCTACTAGTTTTGTGTCTTTGTTTCGTGTGGTTCATTTACAGCCAATAAGTTATTACCCACTGTTGGCAGCAGTGATTGGGAACTTGATTTTAAGGTCTGACAATTTGGAGATTCCTTTAATGGATTAATGGTATATAGAAATCTAATCTCTGTTGAGTGAGATACAACAAAAAATCTGGTTAGTCTTTTTGTTTGTCGCTTTTTGAGCTGAAATGAGTGGAGAAAGTCACGCTGTCTGGGAGGAGAATATCTCTTTCATTTGGACTAGTTTTTCTGTTCTGCTGTTGACTCTTGTCCCATTGTTGAAATTGTAGAGTTGAAGTTGTAAGCTATGTTTTACTGTCTATGCATCTGTTGCTCAGAAATATCTTCACCTGTGGTTGTGTGAGTGGATAATGTTGTCCTACTTCCAGGTGATATTAATCTATTTGTAAAGTCCTATAAGTTAGGGGAGCCGATTCTGATTGGCATGTTGAAATACTTGTTTATATCAATTGAATTTTCCTAAAATTCCCTGAAAATAAGGAAATTGAACCATTGATCCTTTAAGTATACTGATTTAAAAAACATGTTCTCCAAAAAACCAACTCAGAACCATTTTGAGAATTCAAATTAATATGACTTAGGTAAAGTAGTTGGAAAATAAGTTTTAGTCTTTAGCATTTAATAAAAACAGCTATATCTTCTCCAATTTGTCAGTGTGAGCATTGTTATCAGTATCATACAAGCATACTTTTTTTCCCCTACTTGGGTATGTTTTTCCTAAAAGTATACAGCTTAACTGATCACATAAATTAGTTATTACTTCTAGGTATTGTTTAACATTATGAAAAATGTAAATATTTGGCCCACCTGAGTCATTTGTCTGACAATCTTTTACTTTCACGGTAATTATGTTTAGGAATATGTCAGCTTGAAGAGAATTTCCAAGATGTTTAGATAACTCTTGACAGATACTATATTGAGTTAATTGATGGACATTCTTTGGATAATTAGGTCATTTATATGTCAGAATACTGAAGAATTGAATGTTTAGCATACTTTTGAGTTTATATACTTTTGCTCCTTGTATATGCTACAGGAAGCTACATATTTGGGTTTGTCATTGAACATGTCCTTGCCATGTCCAAAATTGTATGAGAGAACTGTGCTGCTGTGCAAAGCTGGATTATGTGTATTCTGAGTTGTGCTAGTCCAGCAGAAATGACGGACTATTCACATTTATCACCATCTTGTTTTCCTTGTGAAATAGAAGTGACTTTGCATAAAAGTTATAATTAATAGATGACTGTGAGGGGTGCCTGGGTGGCCCATTCAGTTAAGTGTCTGTCTTGGGCTCAGGTCATGATCTCACACTTCGTGGGTTCGAGCCACATGTCAGGCTCTGTGCTGACAGTGCAGAGCCTGGAGCCTGCTTCTGGTTCTGTGTCTCCCTCTCTACCCTTCCCCACTCACACTCTTCCTCTCTCTGTCTCAAAAATCAATAAACGTTAAAAAAAGCTTTTTTTAATTAAAGACAAAATAGATGACTGTGAGACTACTCATGTGAGAGTACTAGGAGTCTCAAGATAATAAGGCATGTTTTGGTTAAGGAAAAAGAGGGAATGCTTCTGTCTTGAAATAAAATGACTTTTGTTCCAGAACAAGAAAGAGCATGTTAAAGGACTACACTGGGCATATTGATAGATCTGTAGAACATTCATGGAAATAGAATCTGAAAAGGAGAATAAATTTTTGTTAAAATTTTACCAAAGCTGGCCCAGTTTGTGATGGATCTTTTCACAAGATTATAAAAAAAAAGCTATGACTCCTTTGAATCAAATGTTTTAGTCATGCACACTCAGAATTTGGTTTCCTCTCTATGAAAATCACAAAGTTTCCTTATTTTTCTGCTCTTAGTTGTAAAAGTTGTAAAAGGTTGTAAAAGTTTGTTCTTCACCTTAGAGGCTAATTTACCCAATAGTGGAGTTTCTATATCCCACGAGAATGACTTTTCCATGCCCTTGATTATTCTCCTTAAAGTAAAAGAAGTAACAAATGTTCTTCATTTCTGAAAGTGTTAAGGATTTTTATGTAAATATTGTGTTGTCACTTTAATAAGCAGCTAAGTCACAGCCATTCATGTTCTCAACTACCCATGATGATTCCTGTCTGAAGTGCTCAAATCTCCTGTCAAACTTTGATTTTTGCCTTCCTCAAATCAAATTCTGATTGAAAAAATGCAATAAAAAATATGAAACTTCCACATAGGTCTATTTGTTATGTTACTATTGATGAGCTTCATAATTGTCAGGCCAAAAGAGGTGCTACTTAGTACATCTAAAGACCAGTCTGAATTCATATGTGTCATGAAATCATCATTTGCAAATGAATGAGAATGGACAGTATCTAAAAATATGCTTAAGGTATACAAATGATTGAACGTGGCACTGTCAACCCCTTCCCTCTTTCAGACTTCTTCAGGTAGCTGACGTAATGTGTCTTGTAAGTGTCTCTTATGGACTGAGGATCAAGGTCAATCAAGGTCAATCTATATTTGAAATGTTAGTAAAGCTTTAATTTAAAAAAAAATTTTAATGTTTATTTTTGAGAGAGAGAGAGCGTGCCAGAGCTTGAGCAGGGTAGGGACAGAGAGGGGAGAGATATAAAATCCAAAGCAGACTCCAGGCTCCAAGCTGTCAGCACAGAGCCAAACATAGGGCTTGAACTCACGAACTGTGAGATCATGACCTGAGCCGAAGTTGAATGCTTAACCGACTGAGCCACCCAGGTGCCCCTAAAGCTTTAATTTTTTTAAATAAAAATGAATGAAATAAAAATATTTCTAATACTTTTTTTCTTATATTCCAATAGATTGGCTTGCATGCCTCATTTTCATAAGTCAGTGGAATAAATTGCTACTTTTGTATACTCACTTTTCACTTTATGGTGGTAGCAGATTATTAAGAGTTGCCATTGTAATAGAAGTGTATATAGCATGTAAGTCATTTTTTAATATTCCAGTAACCCAAACACGCCAGACCATAAAATCAAACTGAAAATGAAAATGGAATGTGGCTTTTGAACATTCAAAGTCACAAGCCTTCCTTTCAAAGATGTCACTGGTTACCTATCATATTCCCCAACTTTGTTTTTCTTACACAACCTTTCGTTTATTCAAGATCCACCTTCTTCTTCTTCTCTTTCCTCTCCTCCTCTTCCTCCCTCCTCTTCTCCTCCTCCTTTTTCTTCTTCCTCTTCTCCTTTTTCTCCCTCTTCTCCTCTTCATCCCCCTCCTCTTCTTCCTCTTCCTCTTCCTCCTCCTCCTGCTGCTGCTGCTGCTTCTTCTTCTTCTTCTTCTTCTTCTTCTTCTTCTTCTTCTTCTTTTTTAAGATTCACTGTCTTCTGATTGACCAGGTTCTGTGAGGACAAACTGACTCATCTTCCCACCTAGGCCAAAATGTCTAAGTTAACCATGACAGACTCATTCCCCATGTCTGTGATTCATTTTGGAATGGGTACATATTACAAGGTGGCTGATGAGTTGAGAGACATAGACTTTTGGGGAAGGATGCATCTGTGAAAAACGTTATTAAATCTTGAAAAACATATACATTAAAGAAAGAGAAAGGTATCTTTTCCTCTTTTGTACATTGTCCAAAGGATGTGATGCACGGAGATGCAGTAGCCATCTGGGAGGCAAGCTAACAGGTGAATAAGGCCAAAGATAGCAGACTGGACTTAGAGTTATGCATGTTAATAACCCCCCCTTATTTTTTTAGTGGTTGAGTTAAAGTTGTCTTATTCTTATAATTTATAACCTGCTAACAGATAACAGACAAGTTTGCTTGTCTAGTTTTCCCACACATAGAACTTTCAAACCATGAAATGTTAAGATTAATGTCAAGTAAGAGACTATAAAAAAGCAGCAGATGACAGCAGGAGATGTCAAAGCTGACAGGCTACCTATAAAGGAAGGTGAGGCTAAACAGGCAAAGAGCTGGGAGACAGAATTCTATCAAAATACACAAAATTATGTATTTTAATTATGATGACTTTGAGACATCAAGAGAAAAGTTAAATTATCCTTTCTATATACAAACTGGGAAGTTTATATGTTGAAAAGACTTTCATCAAAAAAAATCTTAAAACATAATAAATGTTGTTTGAACGGGAAGGTTATGTAGAATGTTGATTGACAAGATATTCTTCATTTCCCAACATCTAGCACAGAGAAAGGCATGGAAGGGATAGTTAAACATTTGTTAAATGAATAAATAAATGGATATAGAGGACAGATGATATATAATTACAGCCCAATCGCATTTTGTGTGTTTCCATAAGTCATCTGACATATAAATGATCACTTCTTTCCCTTCTTAATTTTCCATGAAGTTTATCCCCTCAATCTATCTTTTTTGGGTATTTAAGAAAAAAATATTGCAAAAGACTTTTGAAGGTTTTCCGCTATGCATTATACATAGAAATGCACCTACAAAATTTTGAATTTCTTGTCAAATTTCATTCATGTAGCAAGATGGGATTTCAGGGTCAAAATGAAAGGCTAACAATGGGAAAAAGTGTTGGTAAGTCAATTCGTATCACTGGTGCACAGAATGAGAAATAATGGGGAGCAATTCTAATGGGCAGGCATTAAGGGGGTAAAATGTCCGTAGAATGATTTACAAGCAATAAAAAAAATTGACTAGAATTTGGTTTGCTTTTTACTGTCACCATGCACCAGCAAGTCTAAACAATGTGATAAAATATTTCTTCACCCCAAAATATTTTGCTGGTCTAATTTTAAACAATTGATGTGCCTATTTATGAGTTTATAAGCTTCAAGTTAACACATTTTTATTACTTATCCTTGAATAAACATTTAATTCTGCATAGCGGTTAACTCAAAGCCCTCCGAATTACACATTAGGTCCCCAGCATACGGTCTCAGCTGCAATGTAGTTATTTCTAGAGTAAACTGATAATAGTTTGGAGTCATTTGAGTTGACTTTGGAAAAAGTTGGTGCCTCCACCCCAAGTGGTGCTTGATATTTCTTTATTTAAACAGGTGATTTGATATAAACAATGATGGCACAGTGACTGTAAAGATGAATAAATAGAACTTGAGTTACTTCAGTGTTGACATTGTATGTGACCCCTTAGGGTTTTTATTTGTGTTCAAAATTTAAAACAATGAAGGGTGAACTACAGGGAATAATATTTTTGTCTGCGTTTTACACATGAGCTATGTTACTAAATTTGAAAAATACCTTTAAAATCGAAATTTACTTTTCCTTATTGTTTTAAAACTAAGGAATAAGCCCAGAGTTTAAGGAGTATTACTGATTATTACATGATTTTTACTAACATGAATCTTATCAAATAAAAGAAGGGGATGTTAAAATATGAGCCACTTCAGGAATCAAATACTCTACTTACTCTACCTTCTATGTAACATGCACACTGCTATGGCATGAATTATTCCTAATTATCATGGAAGTCATGATAATGAAACATCAAACAAGCCACTGCTACAATTTTCCAGTCTCCACAGATCAGTTTGGGAACCAGCAAAAGGGTCACAATGAGCCTCACCAAATATAGAAAATCTTTCAATTAGTCATGCCCCTGCAATTAAATTGAAACTATAAGTCTCTCTGCTTGTTCATTTTCTGTCTTGAAATGATTGTATTCAAGATCAAATATGCATAAGCATTTACTTGGTGGCAGACAACATGGATAGGTTAATGACATGACATCAAATATGTGTTCCCTGAAGAAATTAATTCTCCGGGTGATGTTATTAATGTTAAGCTTCTTGGAGGCATTTTTTATTCTGCTTGTAAACTGTACCCTGTCATCATACTTCCTGGCAACATCTCACAGGAGTCCATGTTTCTCCTTCGTGAGACATTTCTCTGGGCCTTAGTGAATCCACACTCTTTCTGTTTTTCTGGCTTTTCTGTTTCCTTTGCTGCCTCCTATTTCTCTTACTATTCTTTCCATGTGAAAGTTTGTTGTGACTGTAACCTAGACTATTTCCTTGTCTCATTTTACATTCTTGTCATAGATATTCCCACACATGTTCTTGACTTCAGTCACCATTGATGAGTGAATAGCTTCAAAATCTGTATCTCCAGTTTTTCTGTGAGTTCTATGTAGCCACTCCCAGCTGGAGATCTCTGACTGTGTCAGGGACACCTCAAACTCAACCTTTCTATTTCAGTTTCTATTGTTTAATAAATATAGTAGCCAGAACAGTAAAGATCTGTAATATTTTAGAATTCTGTGCATTAACTGGGTGGATTTTCTGTTCCACTTGGTGTTGGCTGTAGGGTTGTATAGCTGCTTTTAGCTGGAGGCTAGGCTGGCCTAGAAGGCCTAAGATGGCTCCCCTCCCACTTTGTGCCTCTTCCTCAAGGACCCCTCCATGTGGCCTCTCTCTTCAAGAGAGAGATTCAACTTCCTTATAGCGTGGCTGTTGGGTTCCATGAAGGCAAGGTAGAAGTTGCCAGGCCTCCTAAGTGCTGGGCCCAGAACTAGCACAAATCAGAGAAGCCTATTGCTTTAGCCAAGTGCAAGTACCTATAAAAACATTCTTACTGTTTTAGAGATAGAGTAGCCATTGCCACGGTCAACCAAAGTTTCCAAAGAAAGGAAGGAAGGAAAATAATCTTCAGTCCACGTCTCAACATAAGAGGAACAAATATTCGGCAATAGGAATCATTGATACACTATGGTATATTAACTTTATTAGTGTTGGGAGTGAGAGCTGCTTGTCAGTAATCACACTGCTACGGATCAAGAAAGGCACAGTGGGAAAAAAAATTACATACACATTATAATTACCCAAATAGTTTTTTTCCTTGGGCTGCCAAGTTCAAAGTATTATTGGTTTTCCATAATTTCTGCTAATACCTTTGAAATCATGGTTTGGTTGATTTAACCCTCTCCCTCCACATGAATTCAGTCATTTATCAGGTCTTACAGAGTCTCCATTTGTGTGATTTCTCCCGTCAAGTAGTCCACTGACATTTTCTCCACCATTATCCTGCTCTATTTTCTTTCTACCTCAACTCTTAGGTATTATGGAAATCTCATAACTGCCTACCCTGGCATAATCTTGCCCTGAGTCAAGCCATTTTATACATTAAAGTAATTACATGGATCCCATTGCCTGCCTGATACAGTCCAAACATTTTAGCGTGGCACTGAGTGTCCTCTTCAAGTTGTTGCTGCCACATTATTCCTGGCTTTCTCATACATAAACTCTCCCTGCTAGCCAGCTGGATAGATTTCCTCCTTGTAATTGGCCAAGCTGTTCCTCACCTGAATTGTTCCTCCTGCCTATCAATTTTCTCAAAATCACCCTTTTTTTTTTTTTTTTTTTTTTTTTTGAGTTTTGGTGTAAGTCCCATCTTACATCTGTCTGGACTACTCCAGCCCTTGATCTTCTCAGCCATCAGTGTTCCTCTTGAAATCAGAGCTAGTTGACCTTTCGTCTAAATCAACTTACTATTTTTTAGTTTCACATACCTCAAATTAGATAATATTGTCTTCTGAGACAGAACAATATTTTGAGCCCTCAGTAACTGATGGAGAATAGATGCTCAACTTTTTTGAACTTTTGAGGAATAAATAAATTAGTAGTCTCAGATTATGTATCCACTTTATAAAGATCCACTCTCTGCCACTGAATTTATTGTAAATCAAAGAAACAGCGTAAGAACCTGATTTAAGGAAGATTCGGGGACAGAGCAACTCTGGGATCTCCAGTCTCCTCAGGGACTGACTACCAGGATGGATGAAATCCTAATTTTTCATTTTTCTATTACACTCTGTTTATAAGAGTTAAATTGGAAGAAAGAGTCTGATTGTCACAGCAGGAACCATGTATTCTCTTGTCTTGAAGTGTATGGGTGGCGAATCCAAAGTGAACTTGATTGACCTCACGTTAAGACTTTATGGAGTGAGTGAGAGTTAATTTTCCAAAGCACACTTGGGGAGCTGTTACCAGAAAAGAGGGGAGCAAATTTTGGGCAAGCATCTAATTCTTCCTTTATATCAAATCATATGAGGTATCTATATTAAATACATTCAGAGCCAAAAGTGATAGAGCTGACCTTAGAAAGCAAGGGCGTTTAATGATTTGGTTAGGATGATTGGAGGTGGGGGCAGAGGAACAATTTAAAAGACTGTTGGGACCTCTTTTAACATTTTGATCATGGCCAGAATTACTTCCCCAAATACATTATTTCTGATAAATAAGAAATTGGCATTTCAAACATTTTGTGTGTTAAATTATTTTTTATCTTTATGTGAAATCTCTAAGAAAGTTCTAGAAAGTCAAACATTAGTTAATATGTGGAAAACAGAAAAGGATCCAATGCTTTCCAGCCAAAGGATAGCTCCCCATAATGTTGAAATCAGAGCAAGAGGTCATTATTTTACTGTCACCCCAATCTACTTAATGTTGCAGTAGAACAGTGGCTAAGTAATATGTTTTAGTCAATGGGTCACTTTGAGATACTGATGACAGCCACAGTATTCTTTCCCTAAAACATACATTTGCACAGATACACACAATATTAGAGGATTTATATGTCCCTGAAGCCCATCTATGGATGTCAAATTTAGGACCTTTTTGTTATTGTGTACACACACACACACACACACACACACACACAACACACACACACAATACAAGGGCACAGAAAAGAGATACCTTTCTTTGATGAGAATACATACTTTTTACTTTTGGTCAGATTTCTCTAAGTTATCTCCTAGCCAATACTTGCTTCCATCCCTATGTTATATAGCAGCAAATGTCACTAACATGGAACCGGAATGCAGATCCCAGACTCTGTCACTTCTCTACCCAACTCCCTTCTGTGGTATATATTTTTAAAAAAACATCTCTAGTAAGTTTCTGAGACTTCTTCATAATTCAGTTGTGCACTTTACCAACAGTGATCCTTAATTACTACTTAAGAATTCATTTTTGAATCAGAAATATTTAGGGAACTTAATATAATTATACCTTAGTATAATTGACACACAGCATTTTATTAATTTCAGGTGTCCAACATGATGATATGACATTTGTATACCTTGTGATAGAATCACAATAAGTATTTTCTGTCTGTCAACATACAAAGTTATAAAATTTTTTCTTGTGCTGAGAACTTTCAGTTTTTGCTTTCTTAGCAACTTTCAAGTTTGCAATACAGTATTATTGACTATAGTCCCCATGCTGTGCATTACATCCCCATGACTTATTTATTTTATAACTGGAAGTTTGTATGTCTTGACCCCCTTAACCTGTTTTGCTTACCCCCCAATACCTCTCCCCTCTGGCAACCAGCAATCTGTTTTCCGTATCTATGAGTTTGGTTTTGTTTTATTTTGTTTGTTACATTATACATATAAATGAAATCATACAGTATTTGTCTTTCTCTGTCTGGCTTATTTCACTTAACATAATATTATCAAGATCCATTCTTGTTGCAAATGGCAAGGTTTCATTCTTTTTTACGGCTGAGTAGTATTCCATTGTGTGTATGTACCACATATTCTTTATCCATTCATCCATTGATGGACACTTAGGTTGTCTCCTTGTCTTGGCTACTGTCAATAATGCTACCATGAACATAGGGGTTCATGTATCTTTTTGAATTAGTGTTTTTGTTTTCTTTGGATAAATACACAGAAGTGAAATGTGATAGTTCTGTTTTTCATTTTTTGAAGAACCTCCATACATTTTTCCCTAGTGGGTGCACCCATTTACATTCCCATCAACAGTGCACAAGGGTTCCATTTCTCCACATTTTCACCAACACTTGTTGTTTCTTGTCTTTTTGGTAATAGCCATTCTGACAGGTATGAGACGATAACTCACTGTGGTTTTGATTTGCATTTCCCTCATGATTAGTGATATTCAGCATTTTTTTCGTATGCCTATTGGCCATCTGTACGTATTCTTTGGAAAAAATGTTTATTTACGTCCTCTTCCTGGTTTTTAATCAGATTGGTTTTTTTGATATTGAGTTGTATGAGTTTCTAATATACTTTGGATATTAACCCCTTAGTGGATATATAATATACAATTGTCTTCTTTCATTCATTAGATTGCCTTTTCACTTTGTTGATGGTTTCCTTCACTGTGCACAAGCTTTTTAGCTTGATGTAGTCCCATTTGTTTATTCTGTTTATTCTTCCTGTTGTTGCCCTTGCCTTTGGAGTCAGATCCAAAAACCATCGCCAAGGGCAATGTCAAGGAGCTTGCTGCCTATGTTTTCTTCTAGGATTTTTGCGGTTTTTGGTCTTACATTCACGTTTCATCCATCTTGAATTAATTTTTGTGTATGGCTTAAGATAGTGGTCCAGTTTCATTCTTTTGCTGTTCAGTATTCCAGGATTGTTTATTGAACAGACTTAGTCATATATTTATTTACTGAGAACTTAGTGTATGTCAGAAACTGCGCTTGGCGCTGAGAATATGCAGATGAATAAGACACACTAGGTTCCTGCCTTCAGTGAATGGGTATTCTTAATATACTGGCTTTTCAATTCACCATATACCTCTGTTACTTTGACCATCTTAAACCTAAAGTTAACCAGCTTAAAATTTCTGTTACTCATTCCTTCTGAACTGGATCTTCTAAATCAGCAGTATCAAATAGAAATATAATGCTAGCCATAATATGTGATTTTAAATATACTAGTAGTCACATTAAAATAAAAGTAAAAATAAATATGTGAAATTAATTTTAGTAATATGTTTTGTCCAGCCAAGTAGTTCCAAAATATTGTCTTTTCAATACGTAATCATCATGAAAATTTATTCACGAGATATTTTTATAGTCCTATTTGTACTGAGCCTTCAAAATCCAGCCACATTTCAAGTGCTCAATAGCCACATGTGGCTAATAACTACCCTGTTGGATAGGCCACAGTGTTCGACTCTACCTACTGCTCTTCCTCTGAGGCCTTCAGTTTCTCAGCATTTCTTATGCAGGTCTGTTTGGTTCTTTGCATTGTGTCTTAAAATTTCAATACCTATTCTCTCTTTTCTTTCTCTCTCCAAACTGCTTAATCATATCCTTATGTGTAACAAAAGAAGAACGAAAGAAAGGGAAGGGAAGGGAAGGGAAGGGAAGGGAAGGGAAGGAAAACAAAGACCATTACCATGAACTGTCTGCCAGGGAAGGCATTGAAGGTTCATAAATTCAACAATGACAAACAAAAAAGTTTGCTATAAATGATAGAGCTGAAAGGGATCATGAGCTTCAGTCAGAGAAACTTTGGATATGGAAGGACCTGAACAGTCAACAGTGAGTGATTTTTAAAATACTATGTTAGTGTGTTACTGACCACTTATTTGTCATCTGCTGTACTCAGAATTAGGGCCAAGGATCTTCTAAGAGATTTAACTCACATGGAATAATTACACCAGCTACCAAATTCACACATACAGTTCCAATGGTCTACTTACCTAGTGCTCGCTTCGGCAGCACATATACCAATGGTCTACTTACCTTATTTGCTCAACTTCCAGCTCTTAGGCAAACTGTCAGATTCTCAAGGTAATATCTGTGAACCAGATGAAAGTCTGGTGTGCACAAATCCCTATTGTGACAGCTCCCTTTGGGGCTTATATGGCCTAATGAAGTGGAAATAAGGATGAAAGATTTCAAGATTTTGAAAAGTCATTTTGACTATTTAAAAAGTCATTATTCCAAAATGATTTGTTTTATAGCATTTAGAGTTTAAAGAACTAAATAAAATTCTAGAAACTAGCTCACTTAGAGTTCTTCTGCAGATTCTGAATAGGAAATACTTGTTAACTGAGATAAAGAGAGACAGTGAGTCACATTTTCTTTCTTTAGTAAAAAAAAAGGCAAACATAAAATAGACTCACCTCTTTTATTTACACATGAAGTTAATATGACTGTATGGTATAGTTTTCCATGCAACTAGGAAAGGAACAAAAAAATGCATTGTTTGCTTTGAAAGCTGTCTGAACAAATATGTGGTATTCTTCTGAGCAGAGAATGATGTCTGCACAGCAAAAAGAGCTATTCTAAGCAAGAATAAATGAGAATAGATTATGTCTATTATTTAATTTGATGGGAAATTTTTTTAGAAAACAAGTGAAATATTTTCTCAAGAATATTCTGCACAATAACCTCATTTTCAAAGTTCTCAGAATTCCAATGTACTTGGTGGAGTATGCACATACAGGTGGGCACAAACACACAAAAGTGGCATGGACTGAGTTAATCAGTACCTCCAAACATCTGTAGACTGACTGTGTGGTTATTTTTTTTTTAATGAGTGGTTAAAAAAAATAGAAGCATGTTTACAAAAAGCACATATTATATAACTGCTCTAAATGTGAGTATCTGCACAAGGGAGTAAATAGGAAAAGCCTTGTCAATACAAATTTAATTCTCCTGCCAGAGAGGGGAAAAAATGTGGTATGGCTTTGCTTGATATTATGATTTTCCAAGGAGTTACGCTATATGGTTTAATAGACCACCATTTCCAAAAATACATACTGTTTATAACTCTTATTTTCTGAGCTGTTTGCACAGAGCCCAATGTGGAGCCCAAACCCACGAACAGTGAGATCATGACCTGAGCTGAAGTCGGATGCTTAATCAACTGAGCCACCCAGGCGCCCCCATACTACTTATAAATCTTAAGAATCAGAAAGTTTTTCAATCCAAATGAAGTTGAAGAACAACAAATTAATAAACCTAAATACTATATATACAAAGTGTTATGTAGCATAGCATTTTAATCATACAAAAATGACATGAATATACTTTTGTTTCTCCCTCATAGTGAAAGCACTGCTTGGGGATGGAAGTGTGGAGAGGGAGGTTCTGGGAGGGTTCTTCAAGTAGACATGGGGTGTGGGAGCCTAGGAATATATTGTTCCAACATCCTATTTCTGCGTTTGTTCTCACTGCTAGATTATAGGCAATGTATGGTGTGCCTTGAATGGATGGGTGTTAAGGGGGGGCCCTCCAGCGAGTGAGGCTCATTGGAGTTTGCAGAGACCACCAAATCCTGGAGACCACATGCTCAGTTCTAGTAGGAACAGGAAACAGGGTCCCTACAAAAGTATCATTGTGGATACTAGAGCATGTGAGTAAACTCATTTTTGTAAGTGAGGCCATATCGGTCAGGGTGTCAACATTGCTCTGGGACGGAGGCAAGTCAGAAATAAATTTTCTGGGATACTGCTTTTGGAGCAAAGAGGAGCAAAGAGTCTTCAAAATTCCTGGTCTGTTTCTAAACTCTAGTACAGCTAGCAGTGTTTGTGGTGCACTGTGTTGTTATGCCAATTGAGGATCCCTAGAGGCCCATCAAAGCCCTGATTTGGAGACAACAGAATGAATGGGCATAACTAGAGGATCCAAGACAGATTTTTCAGGGAAGCCTGGCACAGGGAGTGGATGTGCAGTAGGAAAATCCAGTCCAGACTCCCTGACAGGTGTGCTTGCCATAGGAGGTGATGCTGGGGAACTCTGTTGAGGGTGGCAATATCCAAACTAGGCATTAGGTGGAAAATTACTTGAAAGGATAAGAGACCCATTGCTTTTGTCACATATACCTGGACTGTTATAAGAGCTTCGTGTCTGATTTCTTCCTAGATCACCTGTGTCTCCCTTTGCAACTCTGTCCTATGAGATTACTCATTCACTGGATAACTATTTAGTGATCACCTATATATCAGGCACTATTCTATATTTTCCTAATACAACAGTAAGAATAAGTCTCTGTCCTCATAGAGCCGCCACTTTAAGCAATCCCATTAAAGTGGGAGAACTGTCATAGGGTAGATAGGTGCATGTAGCAGAGACTTTCTAGTATCTGATTATCATTTTTTTAGAGATGCCAGGATTGATCAGTGGCTTCAGGCAGTGACAACCTGATCTTTGCATTGCAAAAGCCTCCGCCAGCCTAATGATCCCTAGGATTTAAAGGTTCTAGATAATGGTTGCTTAAGACTTACTCAGAGTTTCCTTCCATTCATGGATAGAGCAAACATGTATTCAGTTTATGTGAAATACTAGGGACTATGTGGGTGCTAGAGGCATAAAAGTAAATGAGTCAAGGTACATGTAGAAAAGACAGATAAATGACTTCAGTGCAATATGAAACATGTGCATGGGCCAGATATGGAGTCCTCTGGGAACACAGAACAAGTAAGGTCCCTAATGATGGAAATCTCTTGCAGTCAAGGTGGAATTCCTTTAGGTCAGGAGCTCTTAGTTGTTATACATAATCAATCAGTCACCATCCACCCAGGAAACTGAACTGGGCAGCTTGAATTCCTGCCTCAAAGCCAGCCCCGAAAGAAACTTTCATTAGAGGCCTGATACATCAGACTGTCCGGATTCATCTAGCTGGCTCTATCATTTTTTTTTAAAACTAAAGTTCACATATCTGCAATGGACAACTATGCTTTGCTCTTGTGAAAAACAGGTCAGGATGCTCCAAGATTATGGACTAGTGGCTTTATTTCTGTAGACTTCCTAGAATTGTTTACATCAGTAATTTAAGGAAGAATATTCCAGGTAGTCCACTTTACCCCCTAGATCCTCCTAATATAGCATTTTCACTTAATGAACTGTTGTTTCTTACCACTCCCAGCATTGAGGTTTGACCAAAGGAAATGAGTTTTCATAGGAGAATTGTGTTGCCTGGAGCACCTGGGTGGCTTTGTCTGTTAGGCATTCGTTGGACTCTTAATTTTGACTCAGGTCATGATCTCAGAGTTCTAGAGATCGAGCCCCGCATTGGGCTCTGTGCTGACAGTGTGGAGCCTGCTTGGGATTCTCTCTCTCCCTCTCTCTGTACCCATCCCCAGTGCCCTTTCTCTCTCTCTCAAAATAAATAAATGAACTTAAAAAAAAAAAAAAAAGAATGTTATTGCCTGCTGTTGGTTCAGCTGCACTGCAAAGCACAGATTCTGCAAATTGCAAATAATATCCACTCTCTCAACCCAAAAAGAAGCCCTACTTTTCCATTGGATCTTATATTCTAGAGTCAGCCATTTACTTAATCTTTAAAAAAAACACTACAAGAGAATACTGAATGTTTTATCAGAAATACAGCAATACTGAAAATGTTACTTAAACTATAACAGGAAATGCCAAAAGAATTCATAACTATCCCTGAAATTATCTTCTTAGGGTTTTAACATTAAATTGTTTTAAAATGCTGATTATCCATTAAGTTTCCACCCCTGCCCCAAGCAATCAGCAATTGATTTTGTTGCATGCCGGGTAGATTATAAAGAACGGAGATTTGTTTCTCATGGTTCTGGAGCCTGGAAGTCCTAGATCAGGGCACCAGTGTGGTTGGGTGAGGCTTCTTCGCACTACAGACCTCTGGCTATGTCCTCACATGATGGAAGCGACAAGGGAATTCTCTCAAATATCTTTTTCATAAGGCCATTAATCTCATTCATGAGCATTCTGCCCTCACCACCTGATAGCCACCCAAAGCTCTATCTCCTACTACAATCCCATTAGGCATTAAGATTTTAATGTATGACTTCTGGAAGGACACAAACATTCAGACCATAGCACTGGGTCAGTATCCTATGTCACATGAGACTTTAAAATATTTTACTTCTGGTAAAGATAATATTTTTTCCAAATATTGTAGGTGGATTAGTTTCTTGTGAGTGCTGTAACAAATTACCACAAACTTGATGGTGTAAAAAAATACACGTTTATTCACTTTCAACTCTAGAGGGCAGAAGTTCAGAATTAGTTTCACTGGACCAAAGTCAAAGTGTCAGCAGGGCTGTCCTTCATCTGGAGACTCTAGGGGAGAATCAGTTTCTTGCTTTATCTAAGTCTAGAGCTGCATTCCTTCATTCCGTAGCCCTGTCTTTCATCTCCAAAAACACCGGTAGAGCATCTTGCTTCTCTAATCCCATTGGCTTCTGTCTCTTTTCCCATAGCTCTCTTAGCTTCCCTCTTCAAAGGAGACCTGTGATTAAATGTAGGGCCACCTGGATAATGCAGGATAACCTCCCCATCTCACAACCCTTCATTCAATCATGTCTATAAAGTTCCTTTTGCCAGAGTAATATTCACAAGGTACGGGGATTAGGACCTGAATATTTTTGAGGGTCGTTATTCAGTTTACCACACTAGGTAATTAAGACATTATTCTAATCTGAAGTCCATCTTCTCATATAATATAGGACCTTTGGTCTACCAAGGTTATTTTAAACAATTTTCTTTTCTCAAGATATCTCTCAAACTTTGCAGATGGAGCTACAACAAAACGCCTTTTAGCTTCTTATTGCTGTTTGACATACAAAATGGTCAACTGAACCATGTTTCAGTGACTTCTCTAAAATCCAGTTGAATATTCAAAAAGCCATCCATTATGTCATTGAGTGTTCTTTACATCAAAATTCATGATCTTAAAAATCTTTGTCCCTTAGATTTAGAACTTGAATTTGTCTCCTGAAGAACTAAAGAACTGTGCAACTAGATCTATACAACTCATCCTGATTTTTTTTTAAATTTGTCTTGGCTTCTGGGAAGTACAGGCTAAATTCAATATATAATTAAAGTAACTATTCTTAGCTAGTAGTTTTACTAATTATGTGTTCTTCAACCCACTCCCAATAACCATTTTTCTACTCCTTACTATGATGCTTTTGGCAATTTATCTTCGTTTTAACAAGCCTATTTCATGGGCCTTTTATTATAATCTACCTCAAAATCCTTTTTGGAAGCAACAGACATACATAAAGCAAACAAAATAAACAAACTTGGAAAATATATATACCCTATGAGTTATGGCCTGTCTGCATCTTTGTTGAGTACCAGAGGCATAAATTCAGCTACAGCTACGTTTTGTTACTACAAAAGCATTTCAAAATTGTATTTCTGTGCATTACACAGCTTATTAGAGTAGATAGATAGATAACTTTAGATGCCAAGGATATGCTAATTAATGCCACTATCGCCTGTAGCTTTCTTGATTTCACACAATACCCTCCAATTTTAATAATTTACACCTGGTATCAATGGCAGTAATAAAATTTAAAATGGAAATGTATATGAGCTGTTTTTGTTAATAATTCCTGCAGCAAAGAGATCTAAACACAGTTTTGAAATCATGAGTATATTTTCTGAAAGGTTTACACAAGATAAGGGCTTCATTTTGGACCTATTTTATACAAGTTCCTCTCCCCACCCCTCAGCTCACATTTAGTTTATTAGAACTGAACATAATATATGTATAGGGCTAAATAATTTGTGTATATCAGAGGTCAAGCATATTGGCTATTATGGAAGGTTTAAAACCCTTTCCTAATAAGAAATTTTTGAATATAGGCCTTAAAAATCACAGTCTGCCTTCTCATTTATTCTGTTAATCTAGTTTCTGATAGTTCCTCATCATGTCAGGATTTCTCATCATATCTCCCACAAATGTACATGAGGACTAACTTAAAAAAACAGGTATATAGGAAGACTTAATTCCAATACGGCAACCTAAACATGTTTGAATAGGACTTAAGATTAGCTCAGAAAAGAAATTTTGATCTTATAAAGAGCATTTTGACTCAGAGAAGTAAGCATTAACTTGTCATTCGGAGGCTCTGAGTTCAAATTCCATGTTCACGGACTCCTCTGTCCTTTTGAGGTATCAATATGTTGAAAAATATATTTAACACTAAAAGTGTTTACATAGACCGAATTCTTTCTGTGAGTTTAGAGTTATAGTTGTCTTAAAAAACTACAGTAATAATTCCCTATATTTTCAGTTAATTATCTCTTTTTTAAATTTAAGCATATGAAATATTCAAACAGATAAAAATAGTAGAGAATAACACAATGCAGTATCTTTAAAACATTTTTACCCAAAATTCAGAGTAAGCAAAGATAGTTTAGATCATATTCACATACATACATAAACATACAAATAACTGAAGCAAACTATCTGCAGAACACTGATTAGATGTACTTCAGCTTACAGTGGTATTTCCTATTTTGTCTTACTTTATTCTTCTTAAAAACATTAGCCACAGTCTTTTAAAGTGATTTCACACCCACTATTTGGGTATCATTCCACACTTTGAAAAACAATGACATACTATGAACATTTTTATGTGCCCAGTATTCATTCAACATTATAAGATGTTAACATTTTGCCATATTTGCTTCAAATTAAAAGAAACCATTAGATAAATTCCAAGTCTTCCTATGTACTCTTCCTTTTCCCTTTTCCTACTTTCATTTCAGAAGTAACTTTTCTTTTAAATTTGATGTTTGTTTTTATGTGTCTTTAATAGTTTTAACTTGTTACAGATATACCCATAAAAATGGATAGCATACTTTTGCATATTTTAAAGTTTATATAAAGGTATTATGCTCGTCTAATTTTCTGCAACCTGTCTCTTTTTTTTTTGGTTCGTCATTATGTGTTATAATTGATCAAGTTTGTCACCTACAGGTCAAGTGTACCCATTTTAAGTGCTCTGTATTGGGGGCTCCTGGGTGGCTCAGTCAGTTAAGTGTCCGACTTCAGCTCAGGTCATGATCTCACAGTTCGTGAGTTTGAGCCCCACGACGGGCTCTGTGCTGATGGCTCAGAGCCTGGAGCCTGCTTTGGATTCTGTGTTTCCCTCTCTCTGCACCTCCCCTGCTCACACGTGTGCACTCGCTTGCTCTCCCACTCTCTGTCCCTCTCCTTCAAAAATAAATAAACATTACAAAAAATTGTAAGTGCTCTATACTAGCACATTCAATGAATATTCCTCATTTTTTATTAATCAATCTACTGTGGTTGGTAATTTAGATTTTGTTGTTATTGTTTTGGCCTGATGATTAATACTGTAGTGGACAGGCATCTTATTGCTCAAGAATAAGTGTTTCACTAGCGTCTATAACAACAACTGGAAGCATGAAGCAATAAAACTTACACATCTTTGACCCTATATATGCTTCCAAATTGTTCTCAAAAATAGTTATTCTGATTTCTGTATGCACAAACATTGTATAAGAGTTACTGTTTTTCCATATCCTTGTCCATTCTAAGTATGATTAAAAAGTAATGTGAATTAAATCTTGTTTTATTTTATTTAAATTTTTTTTAACATTTATTTATTTTTGAGACAGAGAGAGACAGAGCATGAACGGGGGGAGGGCCAGAGAGAGAGGGAGACACAGAATCTGAAGCAGGCTCCAGGCTCTGAGCTGTCAGCACAGAGCCTCAAGGACCATGAGATTGTGACCTGAGCGAAGTCGGACGCTCAACCGACTGAGCCACCCAGGCGCCCCTAAATCTTGTTTTATTTTAATTTGCATTTTATTAATTAGTAGTGAGGTTGAAATATTTCATGTTTTTTGGTCATTTGAATCCCCTCTTATATAAATATTTTCCATTTTCCATTTTCCATTTTTCAATGGGATTCATATTATATATATATACATACATATATATACGTATATATGCATTGAATATTTTTCGTCATTTTTCTATTTGTAAGAGTGAGGCCAATTCTATACTATCATTATGGTAGTGAAAATTAATTATGCAAATGAACAAAAGAAAGGTCTCAGACCTGCTATTTATGCTTACGACTTAAGTGCATTCTTCTGGTTTGTTTTGTTTTTCATAGTTGGTTCCTCTGCAAGAACACCATTAAAAGTGGGGTTTGAGGCCCAAGTTGACCTGAGTTAAGCTCATAATAACAGCTCTTCACGTGGGATAATATAATGCATACACTTAAACGTGTTCTTGTATTTCTGAATCTTGAGTACTGCTTCTGTGGGTCAAATTTCTGTGGTTTGAATAATTTCCCTCTCCCAATTCATTGTTGCCTCTGAATTTAAGTGATTTGTTCTTTTTCTGTATTAGTTTCCCCCGGCTTTATTGAGATATAATTCACATATAACATTGCGTAAGTTTAGGGTATACAACGTGGCGGTAAGGTATTATCATGCATGATAATCATTGCAAAATTATTACCATAAGAAGGTTTCATTAACATATCCATCATTTCACATTATTACAATGTTTTGTGTCTGTGGTGAGAACATTTAAGATTACTCTCTTAGCAATACTCAAGTATATAATACCATATTGTTAACTGTAGTCACCATGCTGAGTATTAGATCCCCAGACCTTCTTCATTTTACAACTGGAAGTTTGTACCCTTTGACCAACATCTCCTTCATTTCCCCCAACCCCCAATCCCTGGAAACCATTTTACTTAATGTTTCTGTGAGTTTGGTTTGTTCTTAACTTGCTCTCATTCCAAATTATTGTGGATGCCAATTATAACATGAATGAAGAAAACATACATCTAATATATACCTGCTATGGGTGGAATATTGTACTGGAATGGATAGGTATAGATACATGATATAATATCTTACTTCAGCCACAGTATGATTTCAATCTAAGGCCAGTATGCATAAATGCAGGGACTGTGTTAGAATGAATCTGAATCTGAGGCTTTACCTTCTAGTCCCGTTCCTTGATGGCCATGTCATCTTAGTTGTCATTTCCCCTATAGTTCCTCAATACTTACGTAACCCAAAACCACTTTTTTTTTTTTAGAATATAAGGAAAAATAATGATAGCCCAAATCAGGATCATGAATATCTCTTTTTTCCATTCTATCAATAGCTCTTTGAGTGACTGCATAAATTCAGTTGTAAATGATAGTAAGTATAAATTTAAATTATTCAATCTGAGGCATGAGCCACGTTATATATTGCTCATATCCTTCTCCAAATACCATGGAATTGAGTCTGACCTTGCTTCAGTTGACTTACTGACTTGGAAGAGCCCATCCACCTCTAGCATCCCGTGGTTTTAAAGATGTTCTCTTGTTGGTTATGTGCAGTGTTATCCACACATAGCATCATTTTCAAACACCGTCTTATTTGACCTTGATGGGCCCTTTGACATACTTGAATATACAGCAACTCTTCTGCTCTGTTGTTTCTTGACAATAAAGTTTCAGAGAAAACAGATTCCCACATTATCCCAAACTGTTCAGTATAGAGCTATCAGTATTTTTAACTCTTCAGGAAGTTAAGATTTTTATGTGTTTTGGTGGCAGGATATAATTTTGTGATAAAATAAACATCTGGTTTGCTCAAACACATTGGCATCCTACAAACATGAATTCATTAGAGAGGGATTCCACATGCATTGCATCTGAGCTACGCTTCTGTGCACCAAAAGAACTATGTTCCTTAATGCCTCAGAAGTGTTTAAATGTGAAGTGTAAGAAATTGTCAGTGTTTTGAAAGCAGAAATAACGTCTTATCTTTTTTTCTTCCTGAGCCTGACACAGGGCTCAATCCCATGACCCTGAGATCATGACCTGAGCCAAAATCAAGAGTCAGACACTCCAACGACTAAGCCACCCAGGTGTCCCTGTCTTGTCCTTTTTGTAGGCCCTATGGTTATCTGGAGCTTGCCTCACAGGAAGAGATCAGTAAAAATATTCATGCATTGGGGTGTAAGGCATTAATTTTCAAACCTGCATCCTTTGAATAATGAAGGATTTTATTCCATTTTTTCTCAACTAGATAGATATGTGGGCCTTTACCCTTGCTTTATGTTTCTTTAGAGCTGTGATACAAGATAAAGCATTTTTTAGGAAATGTGACTTCTAAAATATTTTTGTTAATGTTTCCAATATGCAGTTACAGTACTGAAGATTGTCACAACATAGGTAACTGCCTGTGACATCCGTATTTTACAGTGGTAACCATTGTCCACATGTTTCAAGTACTGCCTGCATGATTTTGTTCCCTTATGTGAGAAACACGAGTAAATCAGCATTTAAAAAGGGATAGGAAGTGAGAACCTTCTATTCTCACTTGACTATTTTTATTACTAGATGCTTATAATCATGTCACATGCAATATCCCATTTGATTATGGAAGAATTTTAGAATGATTAAGGTACATTAATTGATATTTATGAAATAACCATGACTGATAAAAGATGGCTAGGACCATTTGGAAACATGCCCTAAGTCAGTGTTCTGCAATTTTTTTCAGGAGGGACCAGATAGTACATATTTTAGGCTTATGGGATATACGGTTTCAGTTGCAACTACTCACATTTGCCTTTGTATCCCCAAAGCAACCATAATCAGTGCATAAAAGAATGGGCGTGGCTATGTTCTAATAAAACTTTATTTATAAATACAGTCACAGGCCACAGATTGCTGACCCTTGCTCTAAAAATACACTGATCTAGTCCAATTTTAAGAATTAGAAAATTTTAGTAAAAATCTATTGTATTTTTGCATATACCTTTTAAGAGCAGTAAATATTAAAAGAAAACATAAATATGGGGCACCTGGGTGGCTCAGTCGGTTAAGCATGCAACTTCGGCTCAGGTCATGATCTCACAGTCTGTGAGTTGGAGCCCCGCGTCAGGCTCTGTGCTGACAGCTGGGAGCCTGGAGCCTGCTTCGGATTCTGTGTCTCCCTTTCTCTGACCCTTCCGCATTCATGCTCTGTCTCTCTCTGTCTCAAAAATAGAGAAACATTTTTTAAAAATTAAAAAATAATAATAATAAACATAAATAAATTAATCTGAAAATAATTGAATATAAACATATTGATCTAAATTTAGTTGCTGATATCACTAGACTAGCTGTTACTAAAGATATTTAGACAGTAATTTTTTATATTATTTTCTCCAGAATGTACTCTAACCTTGGACAAATGTCTCATCATTGAACTTTTGGTTTCATGTCCACTAAATAAAGGGTTGGTCATGATTTCCACAAGGTATCTTCAAACTGTGCAATTCTGTACTTCTATGAGTGTCCTATCATTTGCCAGTAGGAAGGATGTCTTTGTTTATAGTTCTTTTTGAATTCTTTTATTGAAAATGTCATTTCTCCAAGAGATCTTTTTCTCTTTGAAAGTCACTTCTAGGGGCGCCTGGGTGGCGCAGTCGGTTAGGCGTCCGACTTCAGCCAGGTCACGATCTCGCGGTCCGTGAGTTCAAGCCCCGCGTCGGGCTCTGGGCTGATGGCTCAGAGCCTGGAGCCTGCTTCCCATTCTGTGTCTCCCTCTCTCTCTGCCCCTCCCCCGTTCATGCTCTGTCTCTCTCTGTCCCAAAAATAAATAAACGTTGAAAAAAAAATTTTTTTTAAATAAAAAAAAAAAGAAAGTCACTTCTAGTTTCCATATGAAAAAAAGTCTTTTAAAATCAATACCAGTGAAAGCTAATCAGTGATAGAATGATTACAGGATTCCTTGCTTATCATTGCAAGGCTGAGATAGTTATCTCTGTGATTATCCTCATATCTGATTTGAGAGGACAGAGGGGCAGCTATTTCTGGCCATACCACTCCTAATTTGTGAAATGTCCCCTTCATAAT
Source organism: Herpailurus yagouaroundi (assembly GCF_014898765.1). Lineage (NCBI taxonomy): Eukaryota > Metazoa > Chordata > Mammalia > Carnivora > Felidae > Herpailurus > Herpailurus yagouaroundi. Next base: position 7,903,711 of record NW_024420586.1, read on the forward strand.
GCTGTCGTAAGATGGCAGCCTGCCTTTATTGCCATATTCTAAAGAGATTAGTCAATACTATGCCCAAGTGCCCAGGATATCACCAGCCCTACTCCCATCTTAAATTTATCATAGAGTCAACATAGTCATAAAGGGAATAATCTGAAAATCCTCTCACATCCTATCTCATTATATTATTGTACAGAAGGAATAAATAGTTTTAAAGTATAAAGAAGAATGAATTGGGTCATGCAGCTGCTTCCCAAATGCTGAATTTCCATTTCCAATGCCTCCTTTATTCTTCCACACTGAAATGCAGAAATTACTCATATTGAGATACAACTGATTTCCCCCTAGCCAAGTCTTCAGTGCCTGCTATTCTGTTAGCTCATAATAAGAGGTAATTGAAAGAGGTAAATGCAAGTGGCAGGCAAAAATCACCAGGTCCACTCTTCCTAAACTGTTCTGCCGGGTTTTGCCCTCCAAGGACACCCTGTATCTCTGGGAACTCGCTTTTCCTTCTGCCTCCTCCTTTTGAATGGTTACAGAGAAAGCAGCCACAATTTTATAAGGTGACCCCACCTCATCTGTAGAGATGAAGCCAGAGGTTGGCTCCTAGCCAACACCGAGCTAATCGGAGTCCATTCTCAGATTTTTAGAGTTGAAACTGGGAAATGACCACCCAGGAAATTCTGAGATCTTAAATGGAAATGATGCAAACTCATAAGCACTAGGACAGTAGCTATTTTCTGACTTCTGCTTTAAGAAATAGAAAAAGCCATGTGGGGTGAATGAAACAAATATGCGAAGAGAGGCAAGGTTGAGATACTAAGAGCAAACTGCTGGTTTCTCTCCAGTTTTTGGATCAGGTTGCAGTTCACCCCATCACCCAGGTGAAACCCTGCCCATGGGTCGTGTGAGATAGCCACATATGTGTTTCATGAACTCTCTTTTGCTAAAACTAGTTCAAAAAGGTTTCCAACACTTCGAGCCAAAAGAACTGATTGTGAAGTTTATTTCATACTCCACATCCTATAAACTACAGAATTAAATACAATGCCTGCATAAATGGTTTTATGGTTTAATAACTTATTAAACAAAATTAATTACCCAAGAGATACTACCCAGAGAAAGAGACCACAAAGTTTGTGTATATGTGTGTATATAATTTGGGGGGCTTGATATTTATTTATTTATTTATTTATTTATTTATTTATTTATTTATTTGGAGGGAGGGAGTGCTACCAAGGGAGGGAGGCAAAGAGAGAGGGTGAGAGAGAGAATCTCAAGCAGGCTCCGAACTGTCAGTGCAGAGCCTGATGTAGGGCCCAATCTCACAACCAAGAGATCATGACCTGAGCCGAAATCAAGAGTTCCTTAGCCAACGAAGCCACCTAGGTGTCCCTGTGTGTATATTTTCAAAAAATAGGTTTTGAGCGACTCCTATGAACCAGACCACAGTGTTAGGTAGGCAACAGTGAACAAATACAAAAGTGAGTGCCTAATCTATTGAGGGGAGAGATATATGAACCAAAGAATCACAAAAATTAGACTGTGGTAAATACTGTGAAGAATAAGGCACAGCGAGCCAGGTATAGGAAGCAGGCCATTTGAAGGCCCTATGGCTAATTCAACAAATTCTGGTGTTACTAATCAGAAAAGCCACTTTTTTCCAGAAAGCCATTTATTAATTAAGGCCTAAAATCATCATTTCTATTTTCTAAACTGTATTCAGCTCTCATGTAGGAAGAGCATTTTTGTTTGTGTTTCAAATTTATTTCTCGAATAATATAGAACCACTATTTCCTTAACATTATTCAAGGCCGAAAAATCTATAAAGAACTCACCAAACTCCACACCTGAAAACCAAATAATCCAGTAAATAAATGGGCAGAAAACATGAATAGACACCTCTAAAGAAGACATCCAGATGGCCAACAGGCACATGAAACGATGCTCAACGTCGCTCCTCATCAGGGAAATACAAATCAAAACCACACTGAGATACCACCTCACGCCGGTCAGAGTGGCTAAAATGAACAAATCAGGAGACTATAGATGCTGGAGAGGATGTGGAGAAACGGGAACCCTCTTGCACTGTTGGTGGGAATGCAAACTGGTGCAGCCACTCTGGAAAACTGTGTGGAGGTTCCTCAAAAAATTAAAAATAGATCTACCCTATGACCCAGCAATAGCACTGCTAGGAATTTACCCAAGGGATACAGGAGTGCTGATGCATAGGGGCACTTGTACCCCAATGTTTATAGCAGCACTCTCAACAATAGCCAAATTGTGGAAAGAGCCTAAGTGTGCATCAACTGATGAATGGATAAAGAAATTGTGGTTTATATCCACAATGGACTACTATGTGGCAATGAGAAAGAATGAAATCTGGCCTTTTGTAGCAACGTGGATGGAACTGGAGAGTGTTATGCTAAGTGAAATAAGTCATACAGAGAAAGACAGATACCATATGTTTTCACTCTTATGTGGATCCTGAGAAACTTAACAGAAGACTATGGGGGAGGGGAAGGGGAAAAAAAGTTACAGAGAGGGAAGGAGGCAAACCGTAGGAGACTCTTAAAAACTGAGAATAAACTGAGGGTTGATGGGGGAGGGGGGGGGGGGGAGGGTGGGTGATGGGCATTGAGGAGGGCACCTGTTGGGAGGAGCACTGGGTGTTGTATGGAAACCCATTTGACAATAAATTTCGTCTTAAAAAATAAATAAATAAATAAAAATGTTAAGAGTGCATTGAAATTATACAGTGTAGGATTAAATAGTTGATTCATAGCTGGCCAGCTATTAAAAATATGTTCCTATGCTAATAATTTGTTTAGTGACAGGAATAATACAGGTAAATGGGAGCATTATATTGTGACCTTTAATTAAACAAGCCATTCTTGTAATTGTAAGTTACCTTGGGGCTAACATGTGTGACTACTAATTTGTTTCCACCACGACTTGACACCTAGTTGAAAAGACATGCCATATGTCACAGGTATTCAGTTAAAATAGTTCAGTGCGATTATCATTAACTAAATCACACACACAATCACAAAACTCTATTCAAGTAATATTTGGTACAAAACTAAAGCGTACCAAAAGGAATAAAGCGGGAAGGGTCAGAGAGCACTTCCCCTGATTTTCCCAACACACTCTAATCTCTGTCAATTGAACTTACAGGTACTAATTAATGTGACAAAAAAGTGAAGCCCTATCTCACCTTACTTCGACTGATTATATACTTATATGAGTTTTAAGCTCCTTCCATTCAACTTCAAAATGGTGCCTCAAGGTTATGAAGCCCCTCAGAAACTTACAGATAAGGCAGATATAGTTTTGTAATTCTTAATAAAATATTTATTTCATTGAATTCAATGCCTTAAAGGTATGTATTTTTAGTTTGTAGGCACTGGAAAAAATGTACTTAAAAATTAAGTTATTTGTGTCTGTGGGATCATCAGAATGCTATTACTCTGGTGATAATGACATCCAGTGGATTTGAAGTAGCGTTCTTCATGTTTTGTCTCTAATGTCTGTATATTAGCTTTGTCATGTATGTAGACAAAGGGTTGCATCTTGGCCACTGCGTAAAATCCGAGTTCTGTCTGAGTAAGAGTTCCAGTTCTGTAGTGATGCAATATTGAATGGATATATAAAGCACTAATGATTTCATGTTCATCAAACCCATGCCACAAATATTTGGCTGCTACATGCTGCCCATTCTTAATGATGGCACCAGCAAGATACCTAAACTTTTCTGAATAACTTGAATACTCATAATAGGATTGTATATTAACATGATAATTTTGTAAAACTGCTAGTATCTACTAAAGCTGAATACCTACAACCTGTCCTTCCCCCCCCCCCCCCGTGTAATAATCCAACAGAAATATACAAAACAGGTACAAGAATGTTCATAGCAGCACTACTGGTGGTTGCCCCAAAGTTGAAAACTACATAAAGGTCTGTGAACAACAGAAGGAATAAATAAATTGTGGTATGGTCACCTAATGAGATAATCTACATTAATAAAAGTGAATAAACTTTAGTTATACACAGTAATATGAATGAATCTAATAAATATAATATTATATGAATAATGCCAGACCAAAATAGTGCACAACATACGATTTCATTTATCTAAATTTTAAAAAGAACAAAATTAGTCAATGTTGTTAGAAATCAGAATAGTCATTGCTTTTGTTGAGGAGAGAAGCGATGGCAAGGGACCAGAGGAAGACTTCTGGGATGTTGACAAAATGTTCTATTTCTCTGTCTGGTTGCTGGTTACATGGGGATGTTCAGTTTGTAATGATTCATCAAGATATACACTTATGATTTGTGCACTCTTATACATATATGCATATATATGTATATGTATACACTTATGTATATACATATATATATTATATTTCAGTAAGTCACTTAAATTCTGAAAAAGTTCTGAGCTTAATTATGCTAAATTGAGCTAAGTACCTCTTTGTGCTTATGTTAGTTTCCTAGGCCTACTGTAACAAATTACCACAAACTGGGTGGTGGCTTAAAACAATAGAAATTCACTGTCTCACAGTGCGGAAAGCCAGAAGTCTCAAATCAACATGTTGACAGAATTGTTTTCTTTTGGATAATCTAAGAGAGAAATTGTTCCAGTGTCTCTCCTAGCTTCTGGTGACTGTTGGCAATCTTTGCCATTCCTTGACGTATAGACACATCATCCCAATCTCTGCTTCCTCCTTCACAGGATTTTTCCCCTATATTTCTTCTCTATGTTTCCAACAAGGATACTGGCCATTGGAGTTAGGGCCCGCCTGGGTAATTGAAATTTTTAACTTAATTTCATCTACAAAGATCTTTCTTCCACATAAGTTCACATTTACAGGTTCTTGGTGGTCATACGTTTTTAATGGAGGCACTATTCAATCTACTACAATGTTCCCTCCCAAGTCTCCAGAGAAACTATAGTAATATAAAAATAAAAATATTACACAGACAGGAAAATATGAGAAAAGTAGGAAACCTAAGGCCTATTGTCAAGATTTTAGAAGATGGAAAGTGCGTATTTAGCAGAATGCAGGAAATTAAAATTGAAGTACCCCCAAGCAGGCTCAGGATTTGGAGATACCAAGTACTTCCAGAAGAGGGTAAGGAGTGGGGCTGAAAATAGTAACTTTGGTCAAAAGTGTATATAAGGAAGTTAAAGCTTCAGATAGCCTCTCCCACCCTGGGCATCCAACTGACCAGTCATCCCATACCTAAGCAGAACGAAAATTAACAATAAGTACAAAAGAGAAGAATCAAAGTGGCTCTGGGCTTGTGGACATGAGGAATTGCTGAGGGAGGGGCTGAGGTGCTATATGGAAATAGGAGAATTAAGAAATAGTCTATATTTTGAATAGTGCAGACTCCCTCCCACTAGCCCTCTGTGCTCATCTACAAGGACACCGGCAGTTGGCCTGCTTCTCTAGTTAGGTGATTGGAAGATTCTTCTCTGGGGAAAACACTGCAGCCAAAGAGAAAAGACCTGCCTTTGTCAAGGTTGTCTCCAAATGAAAAGACTAATACTTCCCTGATCACATATACCCAGTTTTCAGTCATCCCAGTGTGCACACAGAGCTTTCATTCAGCTTTTCATTACCTCACTTTTACATAGCAATGGTCAGCCAAGGGTTACAAGATATTCAAGGAAAGCTCACAGTTTAAGAGAGATTGGAAAAAAGAAGAAGAAGCATTCAAATAAAAAGAACTGTAACGAAACAAAGACTGTTCAGGGAGATGAACAGTTCAAAAAAATATAATGAATATTCGCAAATACATTAAAGAAGCAATTTATAGCATCCAGGATGCTATAAAAATGGACATTCAGGAAACTCGTAAGAACTCTTGAGAGATTAAAATATTATACCACAAATCTCCCAGAATGTAGAACAAATTATCAAAGAGATGAGAAGATTTTTTTTTCAAAGGGGGATCAATAAGGAGGTCTAATTGGAATTTTAAAGAGCTAGGAAAAATGGAGAACACAGAGAAGAAGAAATTATCAAGTAATGCAAGAAAGTTTTCCTTAGCTGATGAGCTTGATTTTCCATATTTAAAGGGTTCAAACCAGGTGGCCAGTAAAAGGAGTTGAAGAAGGTTCATATCAAGGCATGTCAGTCAGAAATTTTAGGACACCAAAGATAAACATTCTAAAAACTTTTCAAAAGGGGTAGAAGCAGGTCATACACAGCATCACAGGAGTCAGAATAGCATCAGACTTCTCAAGAGCAACATCTGAAGTCAAAAGTCAACAAAATCATGGTTTCAGAATTTTAAGGAAAAATCAGTATTTGCTTTCTACCTCCAATTCTATATCCCGACAGTTAATCGGTTAACCTGTGGGAATGGATACATACAATTTTCAGAACTACAAGGTCTCAATAATATGTTTATAATATGCCCTTTCACAATAAGGTCCCAGAGGATGTAGTTTACCAGAATGGCTGAGTAAACCAACAATGAAGGAATGAGAACCAGAAAACAGGGTATACATTCATTACAAAGGGGAAGGGAAAGAAAACCTCTTCACAGAAATATATGGCTTATAAGCAGTAAAAGAGAAAAGTGAAAACATAGAATAAAATAGTTTTCAGTGAAAGAAGCCAATAGGGAATTTAGATGATATATATACAGATGCAACGCTCCCGGAAAAATGGACCACTCAAGTCTCTAAAAGCCTGCTATGTATTTCTGCCTTTTCTACTTCCACAGTTGATATGCCCTTTCTTGATCCTCATCGTTGATACCCTAGTCCTTAAAAGACCTGATTCGAGATATAGTACCCTCCAGCATGTAGGAAAATATCTATATGTCCTTGATTAAGGAACGCTTTCTTAACAGACACTAAATATAGCCACGAAAATGGAAGCTAACATCTGATCACATTATAATTCTAAACTCTTGCAAAGCAAAAAACATATCATAAACAAGCTTAGGAGGAAAATGATGGAGTGGATAATTGCATTTCCAGTGGATATCATGATTGAAAAATGTTATACACAAATCTGTAAAGAATTCCAAGGCAATAATATATAAAATACAATAAAACAAATTTGTTTTTCAAATATTAGGAAGGTTATGGGGATAAAAACTATACCGTCAGATGGTGCTGGTGGAAGGTATACATTGGTGCAACTATTTGGGGGAACTGTTGGCAATAGCCCATAAAACTGAAAAACTGTATGCCTTATTATTAAGATGAATATATGACTTACTGTTTAATCTCGTACACCTTTGAACGTGAAATGGGCACTATTAAATTTTATGCCACAACAAAGGTGTAAATTATCCCAGGCCATCTGGTTGTCATGTCACCCTGGTGTAGACCCTTTGTGTATAGACCCTAGATAACCTCTTGCCTATGTGTACTATATGTGTGAGGTTTATAACAACAAAAAATTAGTAACAACCTGTCAAAAGAGAACTCCATAGCTAAAATATATAATGCAGAATCCTGAACAGCAAACTGAAGAGATGAACTGGATTTCTCTATATATAGATATCAGTAGATATGCAGAACATAAACTTCAGGTGTGAATAGAAAATTCCAGAATGTTATACACATAGATATATAGATATATAATGTTAATTGATATATGCTCAGTTACAAAAATGGAATAGAAAAAGACACCCCAAAATTATAATAGCGGTTGCTTCTGGCGATTGGAAAGGGAGTTCCGGTCATGGTTTAAAGGGAACTAAGCTAGGGGAGCCTAGTTGGCTCAGTTGGTTGAGTGTTGGACTTCGGCTCAGGTCATGATCTCACACTTTGTGAGTTTGAGCCCCACATCGGGCTCGCTGCTGTCAGCATGGAGCCTGCTTCAGAGCCTCATCCCCTACCCTTTTCCCTTCCCCAACTTGTGCTCCCTCAAAAATAAAAATAGACATTAAAAAGGGGGATTTAAGCTATATTAGTAATATCTTATTTACTGTTTTAAAATAATTTGAAGCAAATATGATAGATGTTAAAATCGATAGGTCTGGATCAGGAGAGGTATAAGCATATTTAAAAAGTATTTGGCTTTGTATTTTTAGTAACTTTTATTTCTCAAAATAAAAACAAAATGATACCTTCTCCATGAAGCCTTTCTTGATCTCTTTAAGCCAAACATTATGTCTCTCATTCCAGCTGGAAAGAATAGTGCCTTGTCCCTTTTTGTACCCACCTCACACACCTGGCCAGATATCTGATACACAGGAAACACCCAATAAACTGTATTAAATGAAAACCAGAAAGAATAGGATGGTTTACATAGAAACCCTTGTCTCTCTTTCAATGGCTAGAAAATTTTTAAATTTTCAACTTTTTCAAGCTTTTCTTTGCATAATGGACCTATGTTTTGTGCCAAATTCTACCGACGTACATCAGAATGAATGCAGGCTAGCACGGTCATTAAAAGGACCCACTCCACTTCCTCCTGTCTCATAAATACCAACCCTTTGTCCCAGTGCTGAGTTCTAGACTGTGGAATGAACTGCGGCATCTTTCTCCGTTACTCCTTTGTATCAGTTTGGCCCTATCTGCCACTTCAGTAATGTTAACTTCTGCCTGTCAAAACCAATTAATATGTTTTTTTTAACATTTACTGGGTCCATAGCAGAATTTCAGTTACCTGTGGTTCATTTTTGAGTCGAGTTGTTAAGCAAGGCTTGAATACAATATGGCATTTGCTTTGCATTTTTTGTTTCATTTCAAGTTTCATCGTTTCAGTTTTACCATTCTCATAAATAAAACATATGCTTTTATTTTTTTCAAAGTTATCAGAGTTTGTTCAGTTGAACAATGCCCAACTCGCAAATGAATACTTTTGAAAATACATATGGTGGGTATATAAGTACATATGTGAATTCATTTGGCTCCAACGCGAATTTATTAAACGTGCTATGCTGGGTTATCTTTTATCAAAAGAACTGTTAGTAAGTGAAGACAAGGGCCTGTGCTCAGACATACATAAAATGCTAAATTTAGGTTTTAGTACTGGCTTTTAAAATGACTTCTTTGCCTGCCATTTATACTCAAAGGATGCCTTTATTCTTGAAAGTGAAATATGTTTTTAAGGAATACTTTCCTTAATTTCTTTGAGATTCTTTTTTTTGTTTCCAGTTCTCACTGCTGCTTCAGACATAGAACCAGACATGCCCGCCTGCATTTGGCTGCTTCGATCATTATCCGGCTTTCCTTTGAGACAGGACTTTGCTGGCAGTGTGTTTTCTTAGCCAATGGATTCCTGCGATTGCCAGACTCTATGCACTATGTGATGTGTCTCACAATTATAGGAGTCCAGTGACCCTGGCTCTTTGCAAGTGTTGTTTCCAGGTGCTCTTTCACACATACGCACAAAAGATGTGCTGATGATGGCAATGACTTTTCACAGTGATCCTGCCATGATAATTACCATTTAAAAAATCCCTGAATTGAAATACATTGTTCCACATGGCTTTGATGCTTCTGTAGTATGAAGGGCAGGAACAGCCTTGGGAAACACTTGCTGATGTGGCAGCATGAAGCAAGGCACAGGACACGCACCTTGCTTGCACCGTCGCTGAATAGAAAAGCAAGCTGATTTCATTCACTTTACCCCCCACTATCCTACATGGACTGGCTGTTCAGTCACTTACTCATGTTGTCAGAGTTGACCCCTAAAGACAGCCCATCGATTATCTTATGCCTGAAGTATGAGATAATACATCTGAGGTGGTCAGGGTTTTAAGGCAGGAGCTCTATTACAGGTTGCTGGCATTTTGCAGGCTCTTATGAGCACACTGTTAGGCGTTCAGGTATCAGAAGGATTTTGAAAATTCTGCTCAGCCCCTGGCATCTCTTCGGCCCTCTCTAGATGTCTAGTCCAGCTGTTCAATGAAAAGAAATGAAGCAAAAGAGGCATCAGCGTGGCTACAGCTACAGGAGGTTGGCGTTATGCTACCAGCTAACGCACGCATTATTTTTACTCATATGGAAGGCGGCCTTGCTGTGTATTTCCAAGGCTGTCAGAAAGATTGATTCTTGAAACACTTTGAAAAAATGCTAAGTACTAGCTACTTTGGGTATTTACCCAGGGGCATTGCAGCTGCCTGGCATTGCTGGGTGGCAGCTGAGCAGTAATCGCGGGCTATTTCTCTCTTTGTCTCTTTGTCAGCAACAGAGAGGAGGGAGGTTCAAACCCAGAGTGGGGCCCTTGCCTCCCAGCATTCTCATCTAGCCCATGGCTTTAAACACTCTCTGAGTTGCTAATGACTCCCAAGTTTATGTTTCTGGTCCTCGTGTTATCCCTAAATCATGCAACCATTTATCCACCTGCCTACTCGATGGCTCAGATTTGATGTCTAAAAGGGATCTCGACCTTAAAATGAACAAAACCAAACTCCTAATCATCTATGCATATGCACCCCCGACTGCTTCTCCTGCCATCTTCCCAGAGCAGGAAATGGCAATTCTCTTTCATGTGGTTGCTCCAGCCAAAACTTTGCAGTCATCCTTAACCCCTCCCTTCATCCTGTGTCCTAAAGCTCAGTGATCCACCTTGAAAGTAGATTTAGTCCATGAACACCTCTCTGCCACTGCCACTGCCACTGCCGCCTTAATCCAAGCCAACAACGAATCTCCTCTGGATTGTCAGAATTGGCTTCTAACACACCAGCCTGCTTCCCCTATCCCAGCAGTGCACTTTCCCACAGCAGCAGAAGTGAATCCTAAAACACAACTTACGTCATGTCATTCTCGGTTCAGAAATCACCAATGGCTTTCAATCCCAAGCTCCAAACCAAATGTGCAAAGCCATAAGTGTTCTGGCGCTCTGATATTTCTTGCACTTCATACCTTTCTACTTTTTCCTTAGCTCATTTCCTCAATTCATTCACCTCTACATACAATGGGCTCTTCACTGGGTCTCCTATACTCCAAGCTTGGCCCCACCTAAGTGTTTTTAAACTTGCCCTCCTCTTTGCCTGGGATGCTCTTCTCCTAGGTATTGGCATGTCCTATTTCCCCATTTCCTTTAGGTTTCCACTGAAAGGTCGACTTATCAGTAAGATCTTCCCTCACCAGCCTTTATAAAATAGAGCACTGTTCTCAATGTCCTCTTTCCTCGCCATATTTTCTTATTGGCCTCTGTAACCTCACACTGTCTTCTTCCCCTGCATGCAGGCTTTGTCTTGTTCACTGCCAATTCTCTAGCACTACGAACGGTGCCTGGTGCATAGAGGTCTTCACTGAGTATTGCAGAAGGCACAGCCGCGTGACTCTCCTACCTCTATCACCACCAGTCATAACATGGCACTTGGAGGACCACCGGTTATAACTTGGCGCTTAGAGTACCTGATTCCTTTTTTATGAGCATAGCTCTGTGATACCTTTTGCTCTTCAGTAGAAAAGCCCATTAAAACCCAAGACCTCACAGAGCTCATTTCTCCATCTCTGATTTGACTCATCCGTGAAACACATGCTTCTGGAAACTGGGGATATGAAAAGCAGGTCTTGCATTTCTTGGATGTGCTGGCACTTAGTGCCATAGTGATAGTGCCTGGATACCAGAGATTTTTGCAATGATCTAAACTCATTATAAAGAAGAGACATGTCCTGTATCTTGGGGAGAAAGCTGAATGTTCACACATACATTAGTGCTGAGAATTTCCTAGAGTTGCTATTCGCTCGTCAAACAACTGCAGTGTCTGTAACTCGTCTGTGTGTACCACAAACAATCCACCTTAGATTTTCTTCCTCATCTCTTTGTTTTAAATAGAAGACATCTTCTTCTTTTGTCTTAAAAACCTTTCCTAACATTTCCGAAATTCTATTTTATGATGTAGTTAGATTTCAGAAGTGAGAGGGCGGTTTTGTTCCACATTGCCAGTGAGTTTTCTGGTTCTTTCTCGGGTGGGAAACATGAAATTCATTACCAGTGCTAGTCTTAACACTCAGCAAAGGCCTGGCCTGTGGTACAAAATCAGTGATATTTGTTACTGTGGGATTTAGCCTTCTTCAAAGATCTTTGACATGATGATTACGTGTTTTTAATTAGAAATACAAACGTGATTAGTAATTGTTTTTCAAGAGGACAAGCCACTGCACTTCTCTTATGATATTGGACTGGATTTTCACTAAAGCACAGGTTTCCATCTGTTATTTAGTGACACGTGCCTGTACCTCAAACAGATTGCAGGTGTGCTAAGATAATAACTCTTCTATGCTCTCAAGGGCAGCTGGAGCCCCTAGACCAGTCAGTTCTTTTTGTTAGTTGATGTGCAGTTGACATATACTATTATATTAGTTTCGGGTACAATGCAGTGATTCAACAGTTATGTGCATCACAAAATTCTCACCACAGTAAGTGTAGTTACCAATGACTCCTGACCATAAGACCATTTACCCCAGAATTCCCCACAAATATAATTTCCAAATGTCTCATGGACTAAGAATGGTTGAGGGTAACTCTAGTCCAGCCCTGCCTCATAGAACTTTTTGTAGTAATTCTTAGGAATCAAAGATGAAAAATAAGCACAATTCAGCAGTTTATCAGGCTCAACAAATATTAATTTGAAGTGTTGGCAACTCATAGTGGGACCAGCAGGCACAAATGAATTAATAGAGCACTAACTTAAGAATACAGGCATCAAAGTAGACCTAGCTTTTGATGTGGCTAACATAGTTGGGTACTTGCTGGCTGACTCTGGCTGTGTTCTGTTTCTCTCTTGTCTTCTTTTTGTTTGATAATGTGGCAGACGACAGTGCCATCGCCTGAAAGTGGCTTCAAAGTCACACCTGCAGGCCTTACCTTATGGAGTTCGAGTGAACTGTGGTATCTCGCTGTTCTTTTAATGGGCCCTGAAGCAATCTAATAGTTTGCCTTTGGGTCCTACAGACCATGTTGTGTTTACCACCCACCTCTGTATCTAAAATGATGTGGCAGTCACTGATGAGGCCAGTGCTCTGTATTTCCCGATGCTCCTAATGCTAGGTTAATTGATATGGAATTAGCTTTTGTTTCCAGCCATTGTCTTTGAAGCCTGGTTTCATTCAAGCAAGAGCATTCTGGAATATGTAGATTTGTTCATCAAAATTTGCAACCTAATTCCAGTTTACAACAAAGAAAAGCAGGTTAGACAACCTATTGTTTATTCGTAAATTAATAGTAGGAGGTGATTAGCGCCTGGCCTTCACCTCATGATTCATATGTTTGTTAATTCTTTTCAGTAAAATGTTGTCAAGGTGACTCTGATCCATTGTGTCCGACTGTCTCATTAACCTCTCTGTTTATATCAAGTCCAGCTCTCTTTCTTTACTCGTGTTGTTCCCTTTTTTGGAATGACCCATCCTTCCTTTCTTCTCAGGGATATTTTAGTCTTGTTTCTGAAGGCATTTAAATCCGTAATACTGGTAATAATGCACACTAACATTTATGGAGTGTATTTTTTGTTCTAGGCATAATACCAGATACCCTTATGTTCATTGAAACTTCACAACAAGCCTTTAAAAATCTATTTTTTCCAAGAAATATATTTAATCTCCTTTATGGAGGAGGAAACTGAGTTTCAAACCTGTGACTCAGTTAGCATAAAACAATTATGTAATGAAGCAGAGTCATCATTCGAAACTGACTTCCTGACTCTAAAGCTTTTGCTTTTTCTGTTGCAGATAAAGGAGGCAAAGAGGTCTATTAAAGGAGTCTAATAAAGAATTCTGCTAGCTATTAATCTCGTACTCATTTGGAATATACTTTGTGGCTTTATGGCTTGCTTGTTTGGCTTCTTGATTTCCAAGTCTTGTTTTCATTCTTACTTCCTACCTTATGACATATCTTCATACCAACAAAACCATTTATTTGCCAAGTGTGTGAGAGAGAGCATGGTAGACAGGGAAAGTCTTGGTCCTTCCTGGGCAACCTGATTCAGGTATAGTTACCCACTGTGCCTGTTACATGTCCCGCATTCTCGAATCTCTTTCCAACTCATATCCTGTCTTTTTCATCTATCCCTTAACTTTTAACTACAACATCACCCATAGCCAGGACCATGTAGTGCCCCTTACTGTGAAAGAGTGTCTTTAATTTGTTGTTGAATTATTCATCATGTCTTTTCAACCAGAGTGTAAATTACTTGTGTGTGGGTATCTCGTTTTGCACTCATTTTGGCCTTGCCCTATGCCACCAGCCCAAATGCTAGGCTAATCACTAGCGGTTCTTACATATTGCTGATTGGGTGATTGATTATCTTCAGCTGTATGTTATAAGTAGACAAAAAGAGAAATGAAAAAATTAAAAGTTACTCAGCATAGTTTGTGGTCACAAATCACTTAAAGGATGACATATTTTTCATAAAACTATACGAATAGCTGGTACTTAATATTTTTGAAAGGATATTAATAGTTATTTTCTGGATTCATGTAGTCTATTTTCTAGATGGGGAAGTTTTTTAAAGTAACTGAAGCTTATCTCACTGACCAAAAAGGTATTTTTAATGAACATTGTTTAATGCAAATCTTTAGGGAAAAGGAACATACAATTACTGTATTTTAAAATAGAATGCAGGAAATATAATGAAGTCTTTCCTTGACTAGCCATTCAAAGAATTTTTGGGACATTCACTATGTTCTACCTGTTATGGAAAACACTAAACACATGAGTGGCATTAAGGTTAAAAAAATTTTTAACAACCATAATCCCTATTCTTAGTGAGTTCACAGTCTCAAAGGGAAGTCACATGTAGAGAAGGCAAAGTTACATCCCAGCCTCTTCAAGGCTGGATAGAGGTAAGGAGGTTGTATTTGGGGGCCCTCAGAGGTCAGGAAAGTTTTACCTAATAATTGATATCTTTAGTAGTTATGGAAGTTGAGTTAGGATATAGTGATGTGGCATTCCAGAAGGATCAATGGAGGCACGTTCCAAAAGAATCTGAGAGAATGGTGAACTAGGGAAAGAGCAGAATATTCAGTGTGCTTCACACAGAACAGCCCAAGGCTAGTTCTAGACTTTAAATGAGCATGTAAAAAATCACATTGGGAGGCACCTGGGTGGCTCAATCAGTTAAGCGTCCGTCTTTGGCTCAGGTCATGATCTCATGGTTTGTGAGCTTGAGCCCTGCATGGGCTCTGCGCTGACAGTGCAGAGCCTGGTTGGGATTCTCTGTCTACCCTTACCTCTGCCCCCAAAATAAAAAATAAACTTAAAAAAAAAAAAAAAAAACTCTGCCTGTTCATAAAAAAAAATTAAAATAAGTCACATCGGATCATGTTATTTCCCTGCTTGTACTGATCTGCTATCAATTACCGGATGACACTCTTAGGTTGCTAAAGTGTAGGAAATTTAAGCAAGCCCAGACCAGATGAACAAAATCACATATTTGACCTGTAGTTGACCACAGATGCACCAGCAAAGTCTTTTCAGCTTGGGCCAGATCCTTTGAACCTCCCAGCTGTCTTGTAGACTTAAAAATAATAAATGGCCTTGGGTGGGTCAGTCGGTTAAGCGTCCAACTTTGGCTCCAGTCATGATCGCACAGCTCGTGAGTTTGAGCCCCGCATTGGGCTCTGTGCTGACAGCTCAGAGCCTGGAGCCTGCTTCAGAATCTGTATCTCCCTCTCTCTGCCCCTCCCTCACTCACGCTCTCTCTCTCTCTCTCTCTCTCCCCTTCAAAATAAACATTAAAAAATAATAAATGGCCACTATTTTAAGCTACTAAGATTTAGGGTAATTTATAACTCAGTAATATTTAATCGATAGATTGTATTAGTGTTTTTCACTAATTAGTGAAAAAATATTAGTGTTTTTTCCCTAAAGTAAAATGCTTTTGCTATATTTATTAGAAAGAAAAAAATGTGAAGATGTAACAGAAACAAATTTTGCTGAGCAAAGAGAGCTGTGATATTGCTTTGAGCTGGCAAAGATGCAATTTAATTTCATCTCATTTCTTGTTAGACACTTGGCTCGAAATTTATAATTTATACTTCACTATATGGACATATGTAGATATATGCACATATTCATGGTATATATAATGCTCAAACAATTTATGAAATCCTAAAGTTTTCGTATCCATGACATTTAAAAAAAAACATTTTTATTTTGGGCAATTTCAAGCATAACAGACAAAATAGAGGGAATAAATAGAATTACGAAATTTCCGTTCACCCATCACTCAGCTTCAGTAATTATCAACATTTGGTGTATATTGTTGTTTGTAACACCCTTTTGTTTTCCTTTCTTTTGAGGATATGAGTGGCGTTCGATGCAACTAAGAACAAATTTGCAGTTTGTTCCTGCATTGCTGAAACAAAAATTCTTAAAATGACTAACCTTTGTTTGTTGCCAAGTAACTCTTGGCTATGCACCGATAGCAAAAGTAATATAACAGCGTTCGCAGCATAATTAGATTTGAATAGCAAGTTTTATTTAAAGAGTGCCTGATCTTATTGCTCATAGGCATGCTTTTCTTTCTTGTTTTGTGTTTTCGGCAGTAATCACGTTTTTAATGACTTGTGATAGACTTTTGTTTTATGAAACAATAGAAAACCGCCATAGGAACTGTTTAGTAGGCTTTTAGACGTTGTTGAAGCTGCTTAAAATCCATTTAGGTAGGAGGTTATTATTTGTTAAATACTCGTTTTTATACAATGACTTCTGCACAAAAGATTATTCTCAACAACATTACTTGGATGATAACAAATAATCTAAACAGGCAAACATGATGATGATGTAGTAAGTCACAGCTGCTCCATTTATTGAATGAGAGTTTAGGGTTCTGTTTTTGTCTCTACCCAGAATAGAGAAAATGAAATGCTATTTCTTCAGTCTGCCTTCCAGATATATTTGGAGGGAAGGACGAAGTATGAAATGAAAGGAGGGAGAGAGAGGAGAAGGCAGAAAGAAAGAAGGAGGGAAAGCAAGATGGGAGGAAGAGCAGGTGAATGGCCAGAAGAGAAGAAGGAAGGGAGGGAGGGAGACCAATTATTTGAAGGTATACTTCTTTAACCACTAATGCTGTTAAATATTACAGGTAGGCTTAATTTAACACGTAATATTTTTCTTGCTTCTTATTGGAATTTCAGGGTTCCCACTATGTATGCAGAAGTTAGCTTAGATTCATAGAATATCCAATATCTAGTGTAGCCTCATCGTTGACGTGTGTCGAGAATCTTAAAGCAAGTGCAAAAGGTGAATGTATCAACATTGGACAAATCTACTCTTACTGTCCCATAAGAAGCTGACCACCAATGAAGCTTAATTCGTCTAGAAGAATGCAGTGTAGAATTGTTCAATTTATGTGTATACATTTTGGACCAAAATTTTATATTTTACAAGATTTGGGTTGTTATGAAATGTCACTCTTAAGGACAGTCCTAATATTATATACAATTATTGCAAAAATTTAAAAACTTTGGTTCATATTCATAAACCTTGAATTTCAATGGAGAACATTCTTATTAAGGTTTCTTTTCTCTTTTGCAACAGTTTTAATGGGATTCTTAGAATGCTTGGGTTTTTTTGGTCCACTGTCATAAGTAGATCCTCAAATTGTATGTCATCATCAAGTCCTATAACCAATAAAGGGTTTCTGCTCAGGAGAGTCAATGACAGATGTAATCCTCCCTTCCAATCTTAGGAAAGCAGTGTTAGACTTATTCAGATTCTACAGTAAAAGCTTCACTCTTGTCCAAGACAGTTAAATCTTAATGAGGCCCATTAAATTCACACAGAACTTTTCATCTGTCTTTCCAACTACTATCAAAATAATGTTTTCCCCCAGTCTGCTCTGTATCATCAGAAACTCCACTGGAAACAAGGTGTCTAATAGAAACTGCATTAAAAAATCACAAATGTTGAAAGCAGTCTGTGGAAATGGAGAACATGTGACCATTAAAACGAGACACTGTGGGTTCAGATCTTGGCTTCTATCCTTACTGGCTGTTCGTTTTGGCCGAAATTCTAGATCCTTTCATCGTAGCAAATTGATGGTCAAATGAAATAATGTAACTGCACACCCCAAAATACAGTGTTTTTTTTATATATACATACACTTATTTTCTACCTTATGTTTATGTTCTTATGGCTTAAAAGCCTTAAATTTATGCTGGAAGTTCCAGCTAATGGCAGGCCAACTTAATAGTTGGTGACTGAAATTAAACAAAGGGTGCTATTTTAACTTTACTGATAAATTGAGATATTACATGGGCTACTTTGTTCTTAATCCCTGAGTAGCTCCTTTGAATACTTATTGCCACTTACCAAAAAAGTTAGTTTCAGGCTCCTTCCTTTGGTAAATATGTGTTCGGTGGTTGCCAACAGCTTCCATATTAAATGAAGTATAATAGTATTAGGAAGCTTTTGCTATGAAATAGTTCTGTAATACCTCAACAGCTAAATGTTTTATAATACATTAGTATTATGTCTTCAGTTCTGCAATTTCTCTGCTATTCTGCATAAAATGGTTCATTCTTTGTCTTTAGAGAAGGACCTCTTAATTTTTAGGCGTTTGGGTGGGGGCAAGAGGCCTTGGCGCTGGTCATTCTTCCAGTGAGGGTTTAGAAGGAGAAAGAGGTTGTTATTCGTTCTTTACATGGAGTCTTTTTTTTTTAATATATGAAATTTATTGTCAAATTGGTTTCCATACAACACCCAGTGCTCATCTCAAAAGATGCCCTCTTCAATACCCATCACCTACCCTCCCCTCCCTTCCACCCCCCATCAACCCTCTGTTTGTTCTCAGTTTTTAAGAGTCTCTTATGCTTTGGCTCTCTTCCACTCTAACCTCTTTTTTTTCCTTCCCCTCCCCTATGGGTTTCTGTCAAGTTTCTCAGGATCCACATAAGAGTGAAACCATATGGTATCTGTCTTTCTCTGTATGGCTTATTTCACTTAGCATCACACTCTCCAGTTCCATCCACGTTGCTACAAAGGGCCAGATTTCATTCTTTCTCATTGCCACGTAGTACTCCATTGTGTATATAAACCACAATTTCTTTATCCATTCATCAGTTGATGGACATTTACACTTTTTCCACAATTTGGCTATTGTTGAGAGTGCTGCTATAAACATTGGGGTACAAGTGCCCCTATGCATCAGCACTCCTGTATCCCTTGGGCAAATTCCTAGCAGTGCTATTGCTGGGTCATAGGGTAGGTCTATTTTTAATTTTTTGAGGAACCTCCACACTGTTTTCCAGAGTGGCTGCACCAGTTTGCATTCCCACCAACAGTGCAAGAGGGTTCCCGTTTCTCCACATCCTCTCCAGCATCTATAGTCTCATGGAGTCTTAATTAATTCTTCTCAGGTGGCCTCTCATCTCTCCCCTGCACCCTGTCATACCTGACCTTTTTGGGTACTAAGCCCACACGGTTTTGTACACCCTCATGGCGTGCTTCTTGGCTGTGGTTTGCTCTATGATAGCCCAGACTACAGTGTCCTCCACTGTTTCATCAATCCCCATGTGTCCAGTAGCTTTTTGTCTTCCAAAAAAGTTGAAACCTCTTGTCCAATTTGGGCTGAAAATATAGTTAATAAGATCACTTTTAATTTATGGTTATCACATAGCATGGTTTCTCAACCTTAGCACTCTTGATATCTGGGATGGGATGATTCTCGTGGGGATCTTTCCTATACATTGTAGGAAGCTAAGCAGTTTCCCTTGTCACATGGCACTCCCTCACACCATTTGTGAAACCCCAGCTGAGAACCACTGTCGGAGAGCCACACCAGTGGGTAAATGTGCCAGATTCTGCATCATGAAGAAAAAGCCAAGAAATGCAAATACCTTCTGCATCGAAGTACAGTATAAATAAGCCAACCTAATATAATCTGGAAGGCCATTAAATTGCATTACACTATACTATGGAGATGTAATGTCTTATTGTGATAGCCCAGGCCAAGCAGATAATTATAAATTTTCTGACTTTCAGTAATAACATGACGCCTTTGTCTACTCCACAATTTTCCTTTAATAAGCATTTCCAAATATCCTGGGATTTATAATTTTCATTTCTTGTAGACCTTTTATCCACTAATAGAAAAAGAAAAAATGATATGCTATGATAGTTTTGTTTATTTCTCATTGCTAGGGAAGAGATACTTTCCCTCACAGGACATTGCAATTTTTTGGAAAGCACTGTTGTTCCTAGAAGCTAATTGGTGACTGCTAATTTTTTCCTTGCCTGTCAACAGAAGTCAAAAGAGTAGTTGGCATGCTCACCTCCTTGATTATAGCTATTACATCAATCAGCATCCTTTTCTTGGTGTGCATCATAATTCCTGTAGATAATTATGTATTGTTTCAGTTTTCTCACCATTGTTTTCTGCTTTAGCTTCGACTACACACAAATTTATTTTAAATGGTTGAAATCAGTCATGCAATCAGTGAGAATTCATCCCCACAACATTTATGCAAAATCCACTGCAGCAATTGTTTTGAAAATAATAATTTTTTTAAAATTTATTTATTTAAATTCAAGTTAGTTAACATACTGTATAGTATTGGTTTCAGGAGTAGAACCCAGTGATTCATCTCTCACACTGAACACCCAGTGCTCATCCCACCAAGTGCCCTCTTTAATGACCATCACCCATTTAGCCCATCTCCCCACCTACCTTTCCTCCAGCAACTCTCAGTCTGTTCTCTGTATTTAAGAGTCTCTTTTGGTTTTCCTCCGTCTCTCATTTTATTTTATTTTTCCTTCCTTTCCCCTGTGTTCATTTATTTTGTTGCTTAAATTCTACATATGAGTGAAATCATATGACATTTGTCTTTCTCTGACTTATTTCGCTTAGCATAATATACTCTAGTTCCATCCACATTCTTACAAATGCAAAGATTTCATTCTTTTTGATCACTGGATAATATTCCGCTGTATATATGTACCCCCTCTTCTTTATCCATTCATTATTTGATGAACATTTGGGCTCTCTCCATAATTGGGCTATTGTTGATAACACTGCCAGAAATATTGGGGTGCATGTGCCCCTTCGAATCATCATTTTTATATCCTTTGGATAAATACCTAGTAATGCAATTGCTGGGTCATAGGGTAGTTCTAAAACACCTTTATTTATTCTGTCTACCCATGCTCTCTTTTGTTTGTCCCCCATATTTTTCTCAGCTCATTTGGTAGAATGAGGGTACAGTGAGTGACTGAGTGAGTTCTCAGATCAGCAGGAGTCTGGGTTTGACAAGCAGGGTGGCACACACTGGAAGCAGGGGCTCTAGAGACCATTGCAGAGGGTGGCAAATGAATGGGGAACCTGAGCCCTAATATTAGCGCCATAGAAAAATTAACTTTTTCTATGATATTCTTGACTGATTCTATTTTAAAAACAATTATTCAATGAATATAATCTCTTCACTGTTCATGTTACCTGAGAGGTTTATCAAGAGATTGGAAAGTGATTAAATATAAATTCTATCACTCCTATGTTAGAACAGTACTTTATAATAGATATTTTTTTAAAGAAGAAAAACTAAATTAAATATGATGATATTAAATTTGCCAATTGAACATGTTCCGCATATCATTGCACCAAGGGAGGACTGGAGAACTGTTCTTTGTTTTTAAATTATTTCAATGTTTATTATTCAGAATGAGAGATACAGGGCATGAGCAGGGGAGGGGCAAAGAGGGAGGTAGACACAGAATCAGAAGCAGACTCCAGGCTCCGAGCTATAGTAAGCACAGAGCCCATTGCAGGGCCTGAACCCACAAACTCTAAGACCATGACCTGAGCCAAAGTCAGGCAATCAACCAACTGAGGCACCCAGGTGCCCCTTGAAAACGGTTCTTAACATCTTGGCTAACCATGGCTCTGATTCTATTAGTCAAAATAAGTTTGGGGGTATATATTTTTTACCTTATGCATTATGTTAAAGCAAAAGATAGTAGAGATTAGCCAGAATTTATCTCATGATAAATTAATATGGAATTTTCCTGAAATATGAAACTCTTTTAGCCCATTTTCTCAGTCTTTTAGGGAGTCAGAAGGAAAAGATGAGTTATCAGTCAGTGGCTTAATTTTTCAAAATTTAAATCAATGATCAATAGTAAAATTTTCTAGCCTCCTTGATTACAGGGAGGTAACTGAATTGATTTATAAAAGGTTGTTTCTTAATTCCTCTTACCCCTGTAAAGCTGCCCCCCGTATCGTTAAATGACATTGCCCTTCATGTATTTGCTCAAGACCATCAGTGGGGATCCCTAGATTTTCATTCATATTCCACATTAAGTCCATCAGTAAACTTGGTGAATTCTACCTACCAAATAGATACTTAAAGGAAAAAATCCTACCATTTCTGTCACCATCACCAATGTTCCATCACCTCTTTGTGGACTACTTCAATTCCATTCTTACTGGTTTTCCTGCCTCCACTCTGCCTTATTGCCTTCACACTACTCCCTTCTCCTGGACTTGAACACCAAGGTGCCACAGTCATACTTCTGGCATATAAATGCTTCCAGGTGCTCTCTCCGAAATTCTCCAGGGCATTCTCACTATGTTTAGAATAAAACCCAACTCTTTTCCACATTCTACAAGGCTATGCCTGGCCCATGGCTGTCTCTGAGCTCATTGCCACTCTTTCCATATGTCAGTATGGCTGTAATGACCTGGACTACCCCTTAAACATACTAGGCGCATTCCCGTCTCAGGGCCTTTGCACCTGCTCTTCCCTTTGCCCACCATAATCTTCCTTTTGGTATGCACATGGCTCATTTCCTCCCTTCACACAAATCTCTTTCAAATGATCTTCAGAACAAACTTTACTGACATCCCTTTCTAAAATAGCACCTACATTAGTCTTTCTTCTCAGCTGCTTTATTTTTTTAATAATACTTATAACTGCCTGATATTATATTATGCATATATTCATTTACATGTATATTTTCCATCTCCTTCTCTGGAATGCAAGCTCCATGAAAGCAAGGAATTTTGTCTGCCTGCTTCACTGTTATACCCCTCAGTAACTAGAAAAGTGTCTGGCAAACAGGAGATATCTTTAAAATATTTGTTGAATGAATGATTGAACATATTTGTTCTGTTTGCATTATAAGAAACATTGATCATACCATATGAATAAAATATTAAGTATCAAAGCTAGTCAAATGAATTTCTTGATTTTCCTGAATACATGCATTTTGATAGCTATAGTAAGAGTTACATCCTTGAAAGTATTTGCTCTATCACTTTGACATGACTCTTAGATCAAGGTTATCTTGTACATGGTATTCGTTTGTTCATAAACTGCTCTCCCTGCAGTTTTCTGCTCAGTTGCTTTGCCAATCCTCTCTCTTTGAGGCTTCTGAGGCTCCGTGACTCTGTTGTGAGCCACCATAATTGTTTGCAACAGAAAGTAGAAATTTTGCCAATCCCAGTGCATTAGAGATAAGTGAAAAAGAGAGCACCCGTTTGTCCCCAAATGGCTTTACCCAGTACATGTTAATATTTTCTCCTGTCCATTCATTTTTTTCTCACAAGAAACATGGGATTATGTCTGCTTGCTGTAACACTCATAGGCTCTATGCCCCACTGTTAGAAAATAACGTTAAAACATTCTAGGCCAAAGAAAGCAGAACTAAAACCCCATTCTGCATCTTTGAAGCTCTGTGGTTAATCCACATTACCTTGACTTGCTAGGAAAATAGGCAATCCTTGGTCAACTCTTTTAAGTTAAAAAAATACATACAGGCAACAAAACAAACAAGACGCATTATAAAACGGGGTATGTTGGTGGATTGCCACAAAGCATGTTTTATCATCAGCTGTATAAATCTGTGAATATTATTTTGTAACCAGTTCAGTTGATAGATTTAAATGGGGTCAAAAAGAAATTCCTTCTGAGTATAGCACTAAGCACAGTGTATCATATATATGCTCTCATCTCTCACATTCTTAAATACGATTCTATGTCTCATTGATCTCTTTCTTTCTAATAGAGTCTTACTTTTGAAAAGTACTTCATAAATGCTCTTGAAATTGACTTATAGAGTTATAGTATGATTATTTACCTGCTTGTAAGCTCTGTCAAGGTTAAAAGCTGTGTTTTGTTTACCTTTGAGGGTTTTTTTTTTTTTTTTTGCAATCTTAGTACATTACTTGCGTATTTCAAAGTCTTCAAAATGGTTTTGTTGAATTGTGTTTTTGAAGATAGGTCAGTTCTCCTGTTATGGAAGCTAATGTAGGAAATATTAATGGTGCTTAAATTCAGGATCTAAGGGCCTTTTGAGCCATTAACTAAGCATCCAGTTCATCATTTTACAAATAAAAATATTTTTTTGTCAGACTATAGAGAATGTCAAATGCTGTTGTCCCAAACTTTGATGGGTATTATTAGAGCAGATTTATTTTCCATCTACTATAGTCAGGCACTTAGGGCACCTGGATGTCTCAGTCAGTTAAGGGTCTAACTCTTGGTTTCAGCTCAGGTCATGATCTCACGTTTCATGGGTTCGAGTCCCACGTTGAGCTCTGCGCTGACAGTGTGGAGCCTGCTTGAGATTCTCTCTCCCCTGTCTCTCTGCTCCTACCCAACTCACGCTTTCTCTCTTTCAAAATAAATAAACTTAAGAAAAATAAAATACAATCAGGCACTTAATCTGTTATCCTATTTAACCTTCACAACAAGCCATAAAGGAAAATTATTTATGTCACATTCTGTATATAAGGAGACTGAGACTCAGAGAGTTTAAATAACTTCTATAACTATCCAAATCAACAAGGCAGAGTCAGGAATTATTAAGCCCATATCTCCCTGAAAGGTAAGTGTATTATCTTTCTTACTCTACCATAATGCTTCTAAGAAACAAATCAGTGAAGGCACCAATTAAAATACACTTTGAAAATTATCTGACTTTGAAAATTTTTGTGGTAGGATGATTACAGGTATCCAGGAAGTATTGAGTATTCTTAGTAGTATTTGAGGGATTAATATTTGAGGTACTAAAATTAAATTTTGGATGAGTGATTGGTCAACAGAGAAAGACATGCTCATCTTAAATATCTTCACATTTCTCGGGGCACCCAGGTGGCTCAGTTGGTTGAGTGTCTGACTCCTGATTTTGGCTTAGGTCATGATCTCACAGTTCATGGGATGGAGCACAGAGCCTGCTTGAGATTCTCTCTCTCCCTCTCTGCCCCTTCCCCACTTGTGCATGCTCTCTCTCTCTCTCTCTAAAATAAATATTTTTAATATCTTAACCTTTCTTTCCTGTAAGAACATTAAAATAACCATATTTTTTATTTTTTTAATGTTTATTTGAGAGAGAGAGAGAGAGAGAGAGAGAGAGAGAGAGAGAGAGAGAGAACGAGTGGGGGAGGGGCAGAGAGAGAGGAAGACACAGAATCCAAAGCAGGCTCCAGGCTCTGAGCTGCCAGCACAGAGTCCGACACGGGGCTCGAACTCACAAACCGCCAGATAGATCATGACCTGAGCCAAAGTCAGATGCTTAACCAACTGAGCCACCCAGGTGCCCCTCCTGTAAGAACATTAGAAAAACTCAAGAATAGTGGCCACATGAACCTGGTCTTTTGTTACTTTTCTTTTTGGAAGCCATGATCCTATTTTTTACTATTTGATAACTCAAATATACATGAAATGGGAAAAAAGGGAGAGACTGAATCCCTTCATGATTAGTTAGGGAACCTTAACATAGATAAAGAATCAATCCTATGCACAATTTCATATATGCTCACTTCTAGAAGTTTCTCTCTAACTCGCAGCAAAACAAATGTCCTTAAAATTCCTCTTTTCTCTGCAGAACAGTTTTGTCAATTGGGACGTCTTAATAATTGGGAGAGACCTGTAAGAGAGGTTTGGTTTTATTTTAAATAACTATATCAGCTTTACTGTTTTCCATTGATAGGGTGTTCTGAAGAATAAAATGAGGGCTTGAAAATACTTCTGGTGGTGGATACATAGCAATATTTTCATGCATAATTAGCAGAAAAACTTTTCTACTGTAAGGTTGTAAGGTTTTATTTAGGTGGTAAAATATGATTAGGATTTAAAATCAACCTGTGCTTCATGTCACTACTGTCAGGCTTTCTGTGGTTTTTTCTATGATGTCACTTTAGTGGGTGTGTCGTGTCTTTGGGTGGGGGGGGGCAGGTAGAAAAAGAGAAGGAAAGAGAGTGTTCCGAGAGGCAAGTTGTTGTCTTGACAATAAAATGTCAGTTGGTCTAGTCATGGTCTGATGCTAATTAGTTTGGGTTTTTTTTTATTGTGAGTAATTTGAATTTCCTTGCGGTCTCACCTTTACCTGTGAAGAAATTAAGAAGGCTTTGTGTTTGTGTGGGTTCGTTTTGTTTGGATATTAACATTCCTGCATTTGTTTGTGAGTTCTGTCTTCTCTCCATTCAATTCGACTAATATTCACCATAAGGTGTCAAAAACATTCTCGTAATGGATGATTCAGCCTATGTCCTTTATTGGTGGGAGCAAAATTGGTCACTCTCAAATGAATGCTGAGCTGAGCTACAGCTTCACTGTAACAGTTACTTCTTTTCACAGTTATTTTGCCATTGTGTCAGACCTATAGTTCAGCTGTTGTACTATCTGGTAGTTTCCATTCACTTTTAACAAAGATAGGTGAATCATACTAGAAGCATGTGGAACTGATAAATAAACTGTCATGGCGTAATATCAAAACATGACACACCAGACTATACAGTAAGAGTGTTCTGCTCTCAGTTGAGGTTACTTAGCTGCACGTTTTTGCTCTCTTAACAGATTGCTCACACCTTGAGGTGCCATAGCACTCGCTTGACAGAATATTCCAGGAGCAGGTCACAAAGAATTGGGAGGCAGAGATCTAGCGAGGACTCTAGCTTCCATGTTCTTTTCACACCGCAGATCGTGCATCTCTAAAACAAGGGGGTTGAGTCAGTCCGGATTTTTATTTACTTTTAACTTCTGATTATTGTAAAATACAAGGGCAGGAACCAGAGATATCCCAAAACCCCATCACAATGCCTACCACATTATAGTGTCCATATGTATCAGTTGAATTGAATTGATTTTTTTTGGGGGGTGGGATGAAAACCTTAGGTGAAATACTGGTGTATATATAAGATGACTAAAAGCAAAACTACTTTTGGGGGAGAGGGGTACAGCAAGTCAAGCCACACAGAACACCCTTTATCTCAATCTTCACTTCTCCTGCCCGGAGGGGCACTATGGGAATCGCAGGGCTTTAGGGAACACAATTTAAAAATCAAAGGATTTAATAAGCATATGATTTTCTCTGGCTCCAACATTCTTTGATTCCTCTGGTAACTTGGAGTCATCACACAGGGAGTAATATGAAAGGTCTTAAAGATGTCATATTATGCCACAGGGTGGGTGGTGGGTTGAGGTAGAGAACCGCAAAGCCATTTTACATTTCTGAAATAATGTGCTGCATTTTGATTTTTATTATCTTTCTCCACAGTTTTTTTCTCTTACTGGAAATCAGTGTGGGATGTGTTTGAACAGAGAACATTTCTCTCAGCTGCTTTCTGTAACAAACTGTTGGGTTGTCTACTTGTAACTGCATAATCACAAAATTTTATAAATTGACTTAACTTACTGAATAAGCCAGCTATTTTGATACCATAGTTGCTTTTGAAGTTCACTGAAATTATCTGATAACCCCGAGCCTAAGAAATGTGGCTTTTTGACCTATTAATGGTCAACTATTTTGCCAACATTTAGTGAATAGCCTGCTTATTTAGCTGGTCGGGGAATAAAAATTGGTTAATTTCACTTTAGGCAAGAAATAAGAGTAGGGTTAATCAGAGATGTCAAATCTTTGAGATGAATTTCAGAGTGATTTATGTCATCCCATTACCCCAACTTTCCTTTCCCCTTCATTCCCATTCCTGTGTTAAAGGCTAAGGAAGGTCAATGAATAATGCATTCAATTAGTTGCAAATAAAAGGTATTGATCTTATGTGAGGGTGGTCTCCCAAACCAAGACTCTTAAAACTCATCTCTGTTTTTCTGCGTTGGGGGTGCATGATTCACTTACACTGACTGTGTTTTCTGTTAAAGAGAGATGAAGGTGAGCTGCCAAAGCAGATTGAATTCTTGAATCCTCTGGCGATGAGGACACATAGCCAACTCCAGGCACCGCTGTCTAGATCAGCCTTCCTGTTTTCACCCAAACTGGCATGTCCTCCTGGCAAGGAAGGAATAAAGCCCTCGAAGTGAAAACATTTTAGTTCAGCAACCCTTAATTGATCACTTCTGTACTTGTTACAGAGTGGAAGTTGCAGCGACAGGTTTCAAGGGACCTGGGAGATTCAATAAGAGAGGGTAGGGAGGGAGGCTTAATGAAGGAGAACTGCCTGTTTGTCTAAATTCCAGACAGTCTAGTTTAGCGAGGAATGAAGTCTGCAATGGGAAAACCTATCTTCAAGATGCTTAATAGTACACTCTTAGATCCATAGGCTGATAATTGATAAATCAATGAGAGTGCACAGCAGAAATGTGTGGAAGCTGAAAAATCAAAGAGAGTATATCATGCAAATTAGCAACAAATACTACAAAATGTAATGGATAATAGTAATAAGGGGTTTTGAGTAAGTGGAAGGTACCATTTCAAATATTATCTTGGTGAATGTTTATGTGCATGTTTGAGTGTGCAGCTTGTACTTGTACTAATTGAATGCCACATTGCTATCCCATTTAGAGACTGTGTGTGTAAGAAATACTTAATCTAATTTGTAAGTTATGGGTATGAGGCAGTGTGATCCAGGGTATGGAAACTTGGAATGGGATTAAGAAGAATAAGACATTATGCCCCCCAAATCATTGAAATGCACAATACAGATATCATGTGTAGCTTTAATTAACACAGGGAAAACATGGGGTACCCTTTAAAACAGAAAACAAGGTGCAAGTTGAAAAAATTTGATGAAGCACAGTCATATGTTCTTAAGGACTGGCCAATCCTGATTCGGACTTCAACAGTCATGTGACTGTCAATTTGGAAATGTTATATTTGACTTGTGTACAATCTAATAGCTTTTCAGCTCGCCTGAAGGTACTACCTGCAATATGTAAGCCATTACCTGGTAGAATGCTTTGACACACTACTGTGAGAATGAAAAATATTTGGGAAAATAAATTGTGTTCTATCATTCAGTTCATGCAGCATAACTATAAGTCTGTATCGTTATTATTGTTTTTCAGCCCCTCTGACTGATAAGCCACCCAAGCTTTTGTATCCTGTGGAAAGTAAACTGACAATTCAGGAGACTCAGCTGGGTGAGTAATTCCTTAATTCCAGTTAATACACTTCTCTCAATACAGTCTGACAGTTAATAAGCCTAGATTGTACCCTGATGTAATACTCTAAGCTAAACTTATGTGTACTTAAAGGGAGCAAAATTAGAAAATACCAGCAAACGTGGCCCATTCCATCCCCCACAGTGTATGCATTAGGACCAAGCTGGACATATGGATATAAGAACTCATATGTTTTTTAGGTGGTTGTTAGGAAATGAGATGGGCTGAAGGTTTTACTGGTGGCATTATGTTGTTGTTTTATAAGGCTTGAATTGGTTTTACAATGGGCACTATGGAACTCTTTGACTTACAATATACCATTGAAACATTAAAATACAATTTTTGAAAATGGGGAGAAAAGGTACAGGTTCATTAAGATAAATGTGACTATCACAGTTAAAAATCATTTTTATCTAATCAAATGGAAAGGATATTATGCTACTTAAGTTATGGATAATATTTAATAAAATGTGAGCAAGTGGCTTTTGGGTAAAGGACCAACAGGTTTAAGACATAAGAACATGGACAAAATGCTTTGGTAAATATCCAGTTATCAACACATCGGAATCTGACATAATTATTTTAGGGTTCAGTCTAGAATTTCTAGTGGTTTATCTATGTTCAGTATAATTTTAACCATATATTTATGTTTTTTAAGGAACTTTTTCCTACACTAACCACTTGACAGTAGAAATGCTTTACTGTATACAACTAAAAAGGAATCGATAGCCCATCCCTTAAGTTATTAATGTTATTATTGTTTTTGGAGTGAGAATTTAGATTAAAGTTGTGAATCATCTTTAAGATTACTGATGAATCTTTGCGAATAGCATATTCAAAGCTACAGTGCAAAAAAAGGTGTGATGGTTTTAGAACCTATAAAATTATTATAGTCAACAGGTTTCTAACATTGGATATATTTAGTAACTTAAGGCATGAGCATGTATAGGATTTATACAAGTCACGGTATCAATATGCTTTTTTGATGGTAAACCCAAGCCCTTGAATTGATGCCATATACATGCAAGTAGTACTCTAATTGTCATTAAGCATCATTAAGGCAAGGTTTATGAAACAAACATATATTAAAATTGCATCATGCTCTTTACTCATGTTATGGTATATTGAAGTATATTAGATTTTAGTGCCACTTTCTGAGGAAATTTTGAAATGTAGATTCTCCTGAGTGGCCACACTCATACAGACCTTTCAGTAACTCCAAGGAGTATGTATTTGTCAGGAGTTATACGAAACGTTCTTGGGAAAGAAGAAACGGTTTATGGTACCAGTTACCAAGTAGGAACATAGTGAAATTGAAATTAATTGTGGCTCTTTCCTTGACAACATGATTAAAAGAATTGTATGATTGATGGTTGCCAGTTGGGTTTCCCTATATTATCTAGTGTTCTCTCCGTTCTACTAATGTGTTCTACACAATGGAATCATTTGTAAAACTTTCTTTGTTAAAAAATACTTTTTATTGAACAAAAATTATAAAGACTAATCAAATAGTTGTGAAAGTATGAAAATTTCTTATGCAAATTGCAAGTTTCCACTGTATATTCATTTGAAGAAAGATGGGCATGTGTGTTAGCAAAATGCTCTGAGAAGTACCCTAACTCCTTTATTACCACTGCCGAAGGAACATGAGTTCTCTTTAAAAACCAAGTAACTAGAGACATCAACTTGGGATTTGAATTCTTTTAAACAACTTTTATTTCATCGTACTTTCTGATTCCAGTTCTCAGTGTGTAGGATAAATTATTTACTAGTTAGAGAAATTTAACCAGAGTCCTTGAATTTTGGGACCAAGAGTAGATTTGAAAAAACTACCTTTGCGAATAGCATATTCAAAAGTGTTGTTACTGCAATAGTATTGGAGTAGGTGAACAGCTGATCACAAAGGGTAAGTGAAAATAGGAAGTAATCTTAAGGACCAAAAAAAAAAAACAAAAACAAAAAACAAAAAAAAACTCCAGGTGTCTAAAATATATTCATTTTCTACAATATGTACTTAGATTTTTCACCTCCTGGGGATTGAATTTTTGCCTTTCTAGATTTGAAAAAGCTGTCAATTTCAATAGGGCCAAATGTGTTATATCCTAAGAAAGGGGGACTGAATGAAGTTTCATGGGGCAGGAGTAAGGAGGATGGCCGGGACCAGTGATGGAGATCTTGGTGGTGCCTACTCTTAGGAGAAGGTGAGAATCTCCAAGAGTTTCACTGGCCAGGAGCTCAGGGGTCTGACTCAACCTTGTCCTAAATTGAGGCTTGACCTCAGAGGATAATAAAACTACCATATGGACTACATTATAAGAACAATCATCAGTGACTACACAAAGCTGAGTTGGTATATGTCTGGTGACCTAACTTGAACGTCCTGGCAAACTTATACACACATCCATCTGACCTTGATAACTATAAACGCATCAGTTCTCCAGTTTGTCTGTAAATATATAAAACTTAATAATAATAATGTTATAGATTAAATCATAAAATGCATGGATTTGTTTTCATCATCAGGTTCTCCTTCCTCTGCCATTTGTGGGCTGTGCCCACCTTTCACTTTCTGTGTCCCTTGTGGCTTCCTATTCCTCCCAATTCCTTCATCTTCTCAAAAACTGGAAAGATTATGATAGCGATCATTTAAACCATTCCAGTGTAGAAAGGAAAAGGCACAAAGAAGCAAAGAACAAATATATATAATATAAATATATAATAGTAACTCAATTCATATAAAATATGTAAATTGGTGGGTTTGAATTTTAATCACTTTTAATGTGGTTACAGCCTAGCATTTCCACTCTAAGTGGCATCAGTGTGTTACTTCACAATGTGAGAAAAGAACTTTGTCCTTTTTGAATAACTTTCAGACATCAGCAAACGTCTGGACAGCACTTTCTTGGGTAAAATCCCAGAAATCATGCTGTACAATTCTGAAGGTGTCTAGGAGGTGAGCTTCACTTGATCCTTTCAAGGCGCGGTAATCAAGGGAATCAAAAGACAGATGCCGTAATCTTGCTAAGGTTGAGCCTTGAGGATGTCAGTCAAAGATGTGGCCTTCTCGTTATGGCCAGGAACCCATTTTCAGAACCTCCCAGGACAGAGGATGTTCATCATTACCAGACTTTCAAACTTTCACTTTATTTAAAGTTTGTTTTTTGCTTATAAAATCATTATACAGGTTACTGGTAGAAATTTTGAGAAATACAGGAAAAAAATCTTGTTTCTTTACGTTGTAATAACATTCTGCTGCTTTTTCTTATTCCAAGTTTTATTTAAATTGACGTTAGTTGACATATAGTGTAGTATTGATTTCAGGAGTAGAATTTAGTGATTCACCACCTACGTATAATACCCAGTGCTCATCCCAACAAATGCCCTCCTTAATTAATGCCCATCACCCATTTAGCCCTTCCCCCCACCCCTCGCCTCTAGCAACCCTTAGTTTGTTCTCTATAATTAAGTCTCTTATGGTTGTATTAAATATTAAATTAAATATTCTATTAAAAATACTAAACAGAAAATATTTTTAATGGCCACATGATATCCATGTGAAGGTCCTATAATTTTATATGTATTGCTGGAAATTTGGATTTTTCCAAATTTCATCATCCTAAATAATGATGTGGTGATCTTCACCTATACATTTTCCCTTAACTTTATAATTATTTCAACAGGTCACATTCCTAAAAGGAAAAATACTTGTAAAAGTAACTAATTTTGTTAAAGTTTCTTGCTATATTTTCAGAATTCTTACCAAAGAAGTTGTATACACTCTCACCAGAAGTATATAATGGCTATAATACATTTTAAAATGTTTTCAATTCAACTTGTTTAAACTAAAAAAAAAAAAAAGGCTCACCCACTTCTCCCACTGTCTAGCCCCCCCGCCTCTTGCAACTACCAGTCTGTTCTCTGAATCTTTGAACTTGTTTTTTGTTTCATTTTGGGTTTTGTTTTTTCTTTTTTTTAGATTCCAAATGTAAGAGAGATCATACTTTTTCTCTGACTTATTTCACTTAGCTTAGTACCTTCACAGTCCATCCAGGCTGTCACAAATTGCAAGATTTCAATCTTTTTAATGGCTGAGTAGTATTGCATTGTATATTTATACCACATCTTCTTTATCCATTCGTCCACTGATGGACACGGTTGTTTCCATATCTTGACTATTGAAAACAATGCTGTAATGAACTTGCAGATGTATATATCTTTTCAAATTATTGTTTTCATTATCTTCATATGAATACCCTGAAGTGGAATTGCCAGCTCATATGGTAGTTTTTTTTAACTTTTAATTTTAACAAAATTTTAACAAAAATTTTTAATTTTTTGAGGAAACTCCGTACTGTTTTCCATAGTGGTTGCACCCATTTACATTCCCACCAGCAGTGCACAAGGTTCCCTTTTTTCAACATCTTTGTCAACATTTTTTATTTGTTGTCTTTGTCATAGTAGCCTTTCTTACAGGTGTGAGGTGATTTCTCATTGTGGTTTTGTTTGCATTTCCCTGATGGTTAATAATGTGGAGCATCTTTTTATGTTCCTGTTGGCCATTTGTATGCCTTCTTTGAGCAATGTCTATTGAGATCTTCTGTCAACTTTTAAAATCACTTTGGGGGTGTTTTTATTGTTGGTATTATTAAGTTGTCTGAGTTCTTTGTATATTCTGAATATTAGCTCCTCAGAGACATGATTTGTAATTATTTTCTCTGATTCATTAGGTTTCCTTTTTGTTTTGTGAATGGCTTCCTTTGCCATGCAGAAGCCTTTTAGTTTGATGTTATCCCACTTGTATATTTTTGCCTTTGTTTCTTTTGCTTTTGGGGTCAGATCCAAAAATTCCATGTCAAAACCAATATCAAGGAACTTATGGCCTTTGTTTTTCCTTTCGAAGTTTTATGGTTTCAAGTCTTACATTCAAGCTGGTAACCCATTTTGAGTTAATGTTTGTGTATGGTGTAAGATAGAAACCCAGTTTTCCCAATACCATTTATTAAAGAGATTGAGTTTTTTCCCATTGCATACTGCTTGGCTCCTTTTTCATAAATTAATAGAATATATACGTGGGGGGTCATTTCAGGGCTCTCTATTCTTTTCCATTGATCTCTGTCTGTTTTTATGCCAATACATACTTCTTAATTACTCTAATTCTGTAACATAGTTTGAAATCCGGCGTGATGCCTCCAGCTTTGTTGTTCTTTCTCAAGATGGCATTTGCTATTGGTAGTCTTTTGTGGTTCCATACAAATTTTAGAATTTATTGTTCTATTTTTGTGAAAAATCCAATTGGAATTTTGTAGGGATTGCATTAAATCTGTATGTTGCTTTGGGAAGTTTGGAGATTTTAACAATATTAATTCTTCCAATCCATGAACACAGAGTATCTTTTTACTTATATATTTATTTATTTTTGTCTTCAATTTATTTCATTAATGTATTACATTTTTCAATATACAGGTCTTTCACCTGCTGGGTTAAACTTATTCCTAGGTATTTCATTCTTTTTGATGTAGTTGTAAGTGAGATTGCTTTCTTAATACCTCTTTCATAGAGTTAATTATTAGTGTTTAGAAAAGCAACGAATTTGTGTGCGTTGATTTTGTATCCTGCAACTTTACTCAATTCATTTATTAGTTCTAACAGGTTTTACAGTTTAGAGTTCTAATGAGTATAATAACTTTTTAACCTTTGATAAGATCAATAACATTATACATCTTTGTAATGTAGTGTTTTTGAAGGGAAAGTCGATTTCCTTTGATTTAGGAATTACTTCTTCCTCTCCCTTCTTACCTCTTTCTCTCACTCTCTACTCATTGCATACAAGTGGCCTCTCCTTTTTCAGAATTAGCCACATTTGGAGGATTTCAAATGAATCTAGTCTGTTTAGGCAAATGCCTATGGTTGATGAAATATGGAAACCTAATTGAATGTTTACATTCTCTGCTTTCTTCTCCTGCTTATACTAACACTCAACTGAGAACTTTCTCTAGATTCTATGTCTCTTAATAAAGCTCACAGTAATCTGATAA
The DNA here is from genome assembly GCF_014898765.1 of Herpailurus yagouaroundi. Taxonomy (NCBI): domain Eukaryota; kingdom Metazoa; phylum Chordata; class Mammalia; order Carnivora; family Felidae; genus Herpailurus; species Herpailurus yagouaroundi. Next base: position 7,939,003 of record NW_024420586.1, read on the forward strand.
TTGTACTGTAGGCACAGGAAATGCCAATACACACTAATTGATGACATGATGTGCATGCCACAAAAGGCACACATCTCCAAGTTTTCTGTAAAAGAAAATAATGACACTGAATTGAATAACCTGCCCAGTATTGCTCTTATCTTTCTTTAATATCGAATGTTTGTTAACTTTGTTAAAAAAACAAACACTTCTATATCTGAGGAAATAAGAATTCCCCACATGTTAACCTGCAGAGGAAAGTGGTTGATGACAGTATTGAAACTTCAGATTTTTCGTTATCTGTCCAAGTAAAGAGACACACATACATGTAACTATCCAATTTAGCTACAGGCTAATTAAAATAAAATGGCACACTGGAACTTAACTAGCACATCTTGCCCTATTTTACCATATTATAGTTTGCAAAATTTTAAATTTCAACTAGACTGAAGGAAAAATGTTCATATCTTATATAATAGATCCTGACTGATATCTTTATAGGAAAGCTCCTTGTCATGCAAATTGTACATTCAATTTACTGTGATGCTAAAATAATTAGTTATTGAAAACATGCTCAACTTCATTGCTTTTTCTTTAGTAGAGTTGACACACGATATTGCATTAGTTTCACGTATACAACATAGTGATTCATCAACTCAATACATTATGCTGGGCTCACTACAAGTGTAACTACCATCTGTCACCGTACAACACTATTATGATACAATTGACTATATTCCCTTGTACTGTATCTTTTATTTCCATGACTTATTCATTCCATAACTCAGAGCCTTATATGTCCTGGAACTATGTATATAAATATATTGTGCCTGGAATGTGTTTTACTACAAATACAGTAGTTGAATTTTTTAAGTTTATTTATTTTGAAAGAGAGAGAGAGAGAGGATCCTAAGCAGGCTGTGTGCCGCCAGCTCAGAGCCCAGTGTAGGACTCGAACTCATGAACAGTGATATCATGAGCTAAGCTGAAACCAAGAGCTGGACACTTAACCACTGGAGCCACCCACGAGCCCCACTAGTTGAGTTTTTAATCCAAGGAGACACGATAGGGAATTATTATCTAATATTTGCTAGCTAGGTGTATATTTTAAAAACTTGAAACAAAACATATTTTTCTGAATAGTTACTACTCTGACTAAAATTGTGAAGCCTCTTTGTTTCCTTTTTCAGGGAGGGAAATACAGTAAAACTTGGGATTGCAAGTAAGTTGTTCTGTGAGTGTTCCATAAGACAAGCAAACATTTCTAATAAATTTTAACTTGGTAAATGAGCGATGTCTTGCAATACGAGCCATCCATGATGCCAGATGTCACATGTGCCAGATGTCACATGACCACAACTGAGCCAATGGTTCTTGAAATTCACTTTAATATACAAGTGTTTATGGATTACCCGCATGTTTCCAGAATGAATTATGCTTGCAAACCAAGATTTTACTGTACTTATTATCAGTATCTTAGAAACAAGGAATAATTCAGGTGTTCAATTTGATATGTAATTCTGAAAGTGGCATATAATACTGTTGATGCTAAAAAAATACTTTGTTGCTGAGTCATGAAAGTGATGCATATGGGACCTTCGTTTCCAAGAGGTAGGGAAGTTAGTGTTGACTGAGTTTGTCCATGCACATTTACTCTTCTGGTTGTTTTTGACTTTATTCTTATTGCCACATAGGGAATTTACAAGACATATTTTCACTGACAGACTCGTATAAAATAACCCATAAAACTTTCCTTTCACTCTGGATGAAAACATGTATATCCACGGTCCAAGTTTTAGATGAAAAATGATGTACTTGTTGCCGGCTTAAGAAAGATGGGCAGATCAACATGGCTCTATTGACTGACATAAAGCTTGTTAGGCATAAATTGGAGCTTCTGGACAAATAGGCATCATAATTAAAGCATGTAAAAGCAAATAAAAACTGGTATTATAATTATATAAAGTGATGGCATTCAGTTCTACTCAATCCAAATTTATCATGCCATGATAAATGAAAGTAATAACTTTTGACAGCTGTTGTGGTCTGATAGCTTACTTTTGCAAGCAAAAGCACCTTAAAAATTATGATTCTAACCTGAGGAGAAATATTTCTCATATCAGTATTTAGTTACTATTTCATATCCTTAAGCAAATGAGAAATCAACAAATGGAACCTACTATTAGTATTCTAGGATCATTATATGCCGCAACTTGTATGAATCTCACAGATTTCAAAATCAAAGTCTTCTTTTAGCGCTAGAGAGGAGAAATAGGCTGGGTAAAAATGCAACTTGAATGTTTGCATTAAAAATTGCTATCTAAGCAGAAGTCACACTTCCTTTTTTAAGTGTTAAATGCTCAAGGTCTAATGCTTGACAGGCTTGAAACCCAAAGAAAGATGGAGATGGAGGTTAGAACAGCTGCTATGGGTCATTGATATCTGAAAATTTGGAAGGCAGCTCAAGTGCTTGTTAAGATGCATTAAAAACTGGAATAGAGACCATGTAAGTGCGCCTGCTTTTTCTTACCTTGGAAAGGGGGTGGAAGGGGGAGAAGATGGGAAGAAAGAAAAGATCCAAGAGAAAGTGTTGCCACAAAACCAATACAGAGTTCGTTGAAATTCCCAGATTTTGGTCTAGTTCCAGTCTAGTTTGTTGGACTTGGACACGAATCATGCAGATTACTCTTTTGTTATAAGATGGAGAGTACTATTTTATATGTTGTTGACTAGATATGTATAATTCTTCACAACTCTAAATTTAGGAATTTTTTTTTAATTTTTTTTTTCAACGTTTATTTATTTTTGGGACAGAGAGAGACAGAGCATGAACGGGGGAGGGGCAGAGAGAGAGGGAGACACAGAATCGGCAACAGGCTCCAGGCTCTGAGCCATCAGCCCAGAGCCCGACGCGGGGCTCGAACTCACGGACTGCGAGATCGTGACCTGGCTGAAGTCGGACGCTTAACCGACTGCGCCACCCAGGCGCCCCTAAATTTAGGAATTTTATGAAGTAGAGGGGCTTTGGTAGTTATCAAGTCAAATCTTTCCTTTAACTGATGACAAAACAGAGACCAAAAATTCCTATATGCTTTTATATCTCAAATTTTACAAAAAGAAAATTTAATATCATTGTTACGGTTTTATTATTGTTGTTGTTGTTCAATTGTTTTGGTTGCGATAAAAAGGAGGCATGTGACACCAATTCCCATTTCAGCACATTCTGTCACACAGACCTAGATGACAGTCCAGCTCTGCCACTTACTACTGGTATAAACTTGAACAAGCAGCCCTCATTTACCTAAGTGATAAAAAAGGCACTATGATAAGACACGTCTATGGAGTTAGTGTGGGTATATAATGAGATAATGCATGTAAAGATTAGTGCATTGCCTGGTATATATTAAGTAGTCAGTACCTCCCTGCTGCTAGTAGTTGAGGTTTTCTTTTTTTAAGTTTACTTATTTATTTTGAGAGAGAGAGCAAGCATGAGCAGGGGAAGGGCAGAGAGAGGGAGAGAGAGAGTATCCCAAGCAGGCTTCCCACGGTCAACACAGAGCCCAACGCGGGGCTCAATCCCACAAGCTGTAAGATCATAACCTGAGCCGAAATCAAGAGTCAGCCACTTAACGGACTGAATTACCCAGGCACCCAGTAGTTGAGATATTTTAATGCTATATATTGAATGCTGTATATAGAAGATCCCTGAAATGCATTTTGCATGCCAATGATTACTTGATCATGTTTCTATTCTTACTAGCGTAACATACTTTGGTAGCAGATGTGGATTTCATTATAGGATGGATAATATTTTAGAAAATTAATTTCTATCTCCCCTCTAACAACAACATGCGCACTAAGTTTTTCTACTGAAATTAGATTTTATCTTAAAGACGTTACTGATTTTAGATTACTTACTTCAACAAGTCTACCCAAGTGCATATAGTAAATACATAGTTCTTTTTTTTAATTTTTTTAACGTTTTATTTAATTTTGAGACAGGGAGAGACAGAGCATGAACAGGGTAGGGTCAGAGAGAGGGAGACACAGAATCTGAAACAGGCTCCAGGCTCTGAGCTGTCAGCACAGAGCCCGACATGGGGCTCGAACTCATGGACCACGAGATCATGACCTGAGCCTGAGTCGGCCGCTTAACTGACTGAGCCACCCAGGCGCCCCAGTAAATACATAGTTCTAACAGAAGAAAAGTATTCCCTTTTTTTTTTTAATGACCGTGTAATGGATGCTATGCCACACAAATATATAAATGGTCATCAAGGAGAAAGTGAGATTGAAAAGCATTATTTTTCTAAACTAAAGAAACTCAGATATAATATTCTTAAGACAAAGGACATGAGGATAATTTTACAAAACAGAGCATCAAACCATTATGCCTGTCAAGTTCCTCCTGAAGGTTTTGGCGATAGTCATATTCATTTTACAGAAAAATACTGCTCTTCCTCTGACAAGCACCTTTATCACAAAGCTTTCCGAGTCATTCGTAATGATTGAAGTATACTAGCATAGAAACATGCAGTGAGTATCCTATGTTAACAAGAGCTCCTTTTGAATTCGCAAAGTAAATGCCAATTTATCAGAAATAAACCTATCAAAAGACATTGTGGTGCAGAATACTAAAAGAGGTTTCAGAATAAGAGTATGTACCACATGACTGGCGTTCATTAAAACAGAAACTATAAAAAGACCCATATCATTTAAAATTTGAATATAAAGAGAGATGTTCATCTATAAATTTCCTCCTGAATTTTGGCTAAATAACTGAGCATTCCTAAATTATATGCAGACTCTTCATGAAAAATAACTTGTTCTTGAATATGATTATGAAAATAGGATACCACTATTTTATGGTTTAACGTTAAAACACTTAGCATTCCAGTCATATCGTACTCTACTAACTTAATATGTTCCTACAGATTTGTGGGTAAATTGAAACATCATAATTTCTGAGAAGTTGTTCCTTTCATTTTTGATTGATCTTTAATTAGTAGTGGCTTAACATGTCAGTTTTAAGAGGCTCTGTCCCCCAGTCTCTCTTAAGCAGCTAATGATCAATGAAAGATTTATATGCACAAGAGAAATACGCTATTTAAAGAAACTCTGTGGTGAATCATTTTATATAAGAATCCTTTTGTATTTGGGGCGCCTGGGTGGCTCAGTTGGTTGAACGCCGGACTTCAGCTCAGGTCATGATCTCACACTCTGTGAGTTCGAGCTCCATGTGGGGCTCTGTGCTGACAGCTCGGAGCCCGGAGCCTGCTTCGGGTTCTGTGTCTCCCTTTTTCTCTGCCCCTCCCCTGCTCATGCTCTGTCTTTCTCTGTCTCAAAAATAAATAAGAACATTAAAAAAAATTTTTTTTAAAAAGAATCCTTTTGTAATTGAAGAATCACCCCCATAACTTTTCTCTGTGGTAGCTCACAGTTTTACATTTTTCTGAGATGAGGTTCATCCATATGAAACTGCAAGCAGTATTTCTCACTAACCCTGGTAAAGGATCAGCCGCCCATCACTTCATATGACTTCCCCTTGTCTACCAGTGAAAACTCACGTCCCCATTGTGGCTTTTTGCCTTCTCACTGAGGAAATATTAAATTTTATTCACCGGCTTCAGAATGAACAATATTTTCTTTTCATCTAATTCTTTGAAAATTGCTGTGGTAGTGTAGACTATTTGACCGGAATATCTCAGGTTCACTTATGACAAAACACTTTATTGTCCTAAGGGAGACACTTTGAAGGCCATCATACTACCTTCTTTGCCTTGGTTTTGTGGAAATGTCCCCTAAAGAATGACTGTCAGTGGTGTCATTTATTTTTCCACATCTATAATTGTGATGAGAGTTCTTATTTCCAAGTTTAAAGGGAGCATTTTGTATTTTGATTCTTCTGGAATTTATATGCCCAGTTACATTACATCCTTCAGCTGATCACTTAATTTTTTTTAAATGTATTCGTATCTTTTAGGAATGATTTTCTTTTTAATAGGACAAAATATATATACAATGATGTATATATGATATATATACAATGAAATTGTAGATTTGAAATTGTATATTCGATTTGATGAAATTGAAATTTGATATGCTACTTTCTGAATGCCTAAACATTCACCTTTTAAGATGTGCCTAAATGGTACACTCCAAAGATGCAAGATAAGCCCAAGGTATAGAATATCCAGAAGGCTTTAAAACCTGAGTCTCACAGTGAAGTCTCCTGAAGAGGCCTCTTTTCCAATTCACTGCACACAAGACCGGTGTTACTTTCTCAGAAACAGTAAGGATTTTTAAAAATTTTCTAGTTTAAATTCGTAAAAATCTAGTTATAGCGTATATTATCCAATTGAATAATTTTTAAAAAGAAAATTAAAAGCTTATCAGAGTTTTTACTTTCCAAAATTCAACTGTATTGAAGAAGTCTTGCTTCATTGGTCTGGTCAGCAGGTACCTCCCGCTTCGCCTTCTGGTCCACAGTGAGCCTGAAAGAAAGGCTTCAAGCTCCTTAGGATTCCAGAAGAGTCAGCAATTCCCTCGCCCATTCAACTTCCTCACAACGGTCTTATCAAGCTTATAGGCAGGGTGCAAGCTTTCTCAGTCTCCAAGAATTTTTGTTTCTAGTTTAATAAAAGCAGGACACCCACCTCAGGCTTGCTTGCTGAAGAATTGTGTTTACAGAAACTTGGCAGCTCTTTGAGTAGGAAGAGAACAAAGGGAACTGCATTGCTTTTCTGGAAAAATTAAATCGAACGCATCTTGTCACATCAAGCCATCACAAGAAATAGGAAACTTACGATATGATGAGTTTCAGGAAAATTTGAGATTATTACTACAAATATTCGGTAAGAAACCATTATGTGAAATAGCTTTGGGAAAGTTCAGTAAGTCTTTTTGTGTTCTCTTCCTTAAAAAAAACTTTTAGTGTTGCTGATGAATGCTGAATATCCGATTTGATAACGTCAATTATCTTGGCAACTTTAAGACTTTTAAGTCATCAATTAAAAATTTTAAATGCTTTCTGAATAATGTACCTCATTTTGGCTAAAATTACTTGAGATGCAATTAGACTATTATGCAGATGCAGTCTACTTATTATGTACAGCGTGTTTATAAGTAGTATGGATATTTGCTTCAGAATTATATGTCACATATTATATTTATAGAAAGACTTATACAAGGATTTTTTTAGATATAAATATAATTTGTAGTGACTATTTTTCAGGGGAAAAAAACCCTTCTGTATTTCCCATGAACAATCTATTTTCCGTCCAATGCTATTTATTAGGATTTGCTACTATTTAGAGAGTGGGAGTAACATTTTTAAATAATGAGGGATAAATAAAATAAATGAGTCTTATATTAGACGAATACATGAGCTGGTAGCTGCAGGTGAAGTTAAGTGTCACAGAGAACATCAGTTACTGTATGTGAAAGAAATGTCAAACCAAGAGAGAATTATATCATTGACAGATTCAGGGTAGACAGGTCTTTATTTTCTTTCAGTCACTATTATATGTGCATGAAATAAAATAGAGAATTGAGCAAGCAGATAAACAATATAGAAGGAAAATAATCCAAAAATGTTTCTTTTTTGTCTCAAATAGATGGCTATTTCAAGCAAGAGTTAATTTGCGGATTTTTTTTTTTTATCAGCTTCCTGTGCCAAGACAATTTATGTTTAAGGAATCACAGGTTCTGATAGTGCATCACCAGGGCTCTGATCACAAGTGACAGGAATGGGACTGGCCTCAAGGATGAGTGGAACAATGCGCGAATTTTCTCCGTTTTTCTTCTCTGCCTCTCTCTGCATGTCACCATTTTTAGAGGCGGAACGTGGCAGGGTGTGGGCGAGCCCACAGGGTGAAAGCAGTGCTCTGCTCAGTTCTACCCAGGAGGAAAAGTAGAGTCTGGAAGTCTAGCTGGAGTTGGAGATTCTCTGAGGGGGAATTCCGATGGGCCTAGCTTAGGTCACAGATCTAAATTTTGAACAGATTGCTATGGCGTCACAATGAGGTGCGTTAGCTCAGCCCTATCTCCCATGGCAGGGAAGCCTGTAGGTTTATGTGAGTACATGAATGTTGGGCGGGGGGAGTAATGGGGCTTGTGCCAAATGAAGGAGATGAAGCGATAGTTACTACAGGGGCCAAGTTTTCATATTCGGTATTCATTTTATGTAAAGTCCTTGGTTAGTCCACATCCTATTAATTTAGCTGCCATTTTTATTATGTCTCTTCATTAGCTTGGAGGGGCCAGAACTAGCCAGACTGATGCCTTTGAGTGCAGTCTCTCTCACGCTGAAAACTCTTCCTTTCCTTGCCTCTCCTCTCAACCACTCCTGACATCCCCTCTGTGTCTGAGGTGCGTACTTAGCTCCACCTGCATTCACCTCACCGCTGTCTCTGTGTCTTATGTTGTCTCTCACCCTTGGGCCTAATGTCAACCCCAAACTAAACGTCAGCTTCCCGGCCGTTAAAGACATTTTCAGGTAAAAGGTATGGTTCCCAAAAAGATAGAAATGCTACCTCTTGGCTTATACAGTAAAGTTCATGTAATATAAGTGAGTGGAGTAAGGTCAGGTATGATGTAATAAAGAGCATAGGTCCCACTTAAAGGAATCCACATTCATTTTTGTAGATTATATGGGTCTTGTAAAACACGTCTGGCACATGGTTTTAGTTTAATGGCCTCAATGTCTAGTCCCTTGGTTTGTAGATTTAGCGTTCGTATCAGCAAATACAGTTGCATTGTGGTGCCACCTTAAAAATCGTGTAGGTTTACAATAGGATCTGGATTCAGAATTGCTACCGTGTTCATGATCTATGAATGGGTTCTAATGTGATATAGGTTGGAACATGCTTCAGACTGATGTGTAACATGTTTGGAACAACTAACATAATAAGCTCCATCATCAGAGAATCAAGGAGTTAAGAGCAACACAGTTAGTTATAAAGGGAGAATCACCCCATCAGGTGATATAGGAATCATGGAGGTAGAATCAAGTGATAAATTCTCTTTAGCAATCGGGCCCCACAGAAAGGTAATCATGCCTATTTTGTTATCACAGACTTGCTAAGTTAACAAAAGTGAAAACACCTATCAACTATGACAGCAGACATTTTTACTTCTTTCTCCGCAAATTTTTCCTGGACGTATCTTTGCTTCTCGGATGCCATACTTAAGAATGGGCAATATCTAATTTACTAGCAAAGACATACCAAGAAAAGGATGGACTATAGGATCTGTGATTATCCTGGCCTTATTAATTAGAGCTTACGTGCAGTGGCCTTCATGAGTTTAATGCAATCGTCATTTCTATGTATAATCATCAGAGTCAAGAGTTGAAGCAACAGAGAGTAGAAATCCTATAATGGACATAAGAATTTTGAGTTCAAAATACCAACAATTAAAATAAAATCCGTTTGTCAGACTCTTAGTTTTATTTTGGTCAGAAAAATCATCTTTGTAAAATTGGAGTAATGCTAGATTCACTGCTTAAAAATATCATGTTTGCCTCTTGGCTCGACGATAAAGGCCAGTCCCTTCACCATCTGATTCCGTTTTATCTTCATCATTTCATTTACCCTCCTACTAGGTTTATACTATGTGCCAGACACTCTTGACCGTACCGTGGATTTCCATGAATCTACCCTTTGCACATGTAATGCCTGCCATTTGGAATTCCCTCTCCTGCCTCTATGCCCTGTGCCTATTTACTCAAATTTTAAGATGCATGTCAGTGTCAACTTTAAGACTTCCCTGACTCCGCTCTTACTAGACAGAATTAAATAACACTTTTCAAGTACTAGCAAGTTTCTTTTTCACACTTTTGTTAGAGCATTTCTCTCATTTGGTGTATATATCATCATGCGTCAATTTCCCCTACCGTGCTTGGAACTCTTAAAGAAGGGGCTACCATATTTTCATCTTCGCATCCTGAATGTATAGGTAAATACCTGAAACGCAGAAATAAATGAATGAACAAATCATGTACCATTTACTCAGGTTTAGTACTCATAAATAAAATCCAACTTTATAACTCATCCTTTTCAGTAGCTATATACTACAGAGTAATAGAGCCACACTAAAACTGTTGGTTTTGATTTGATTGCCTGGTATGATTGAAGATCCTATTTTATGGATGAAGGAGACAGATTAAAAAAAGGGCCCAGGAGTCTGGCTGAGCTATGAAGATCTAACTGGGAAGTCCAGCAATAAATCAAATCCAAATCAGACAGAGGAGGAAACATCCAGTGGCCATTAAAGGTCAACAGACCTGTAAATAGGGGTTAAAAAAATAGTTACTTATCACAGTTCAGCCAGGAAACTGGTCTGGGTTAGAGGGTTAACTGGCATCTTGAGTTTAACGCAGATCTGTAAAGTTTAGTCAAATAGACTTTATACTTTTAGGGGCCCAGAATAAGAGATGAGTTCACTGGTTCCATTTACTACTTTGTTATTGAGTGTCTACCAGGCACAAAGTCTGCTAAAACCTAGGTAGGTAGGTAGGTAGGTAGGTAGGTAGAAGCCTGTCTCCAAAGACTTGATATTACATTCTTGGTTAACCTCAGGGATGATCCTTGTTCCTCAAGAAGAGGCCAAGACTTTCTGTCCTTGTTTATAATTTCAGCCATGAGTGAATGACAGCTCCCATTCAAAAGAGTATTTTAATCAACCAGAAAGTCAAGATGCTGTAGGTGCAGCTTTCCTTGATTAATGATCATAATTTCTCTTTTGCATTTGGAGTGTCTTGTATTTGCAAGGCATTTTCATATGGTGTCTCATTTCATCTTTTTAATAGTCTGTTACATCTGTATTATGCCTCCATTTTACAGATTGTGACTGAAGCTTATATGCTGCACTCTTGAGATATTTCTATACACTAGTGTATTGATTATTGTTTCCTTCTTCATTCCTTTGTTAAATTCTAATTGTGAGCGCTGCTCTCTTGAATCCATGACCCTTCTGTAATGTTTAGAATGGTCTCATCTTTATGGACCACTTCATTTCTATTTTATCCCACTGTTAATAGATCCTGTGTCCTATCAATTAGAACATCCGGTAATAATGCTTGAATATGAACTTGTCCTTGAAATGTTTCTCAGGGTTTTTTTTTTCCTATTCAATTGCTTGTCGTCTGGATCTGCTTCTGTTCATCTCTGCCTCCTGTTTTTTCATTCCCATTTTTTTGTACTTCTGCCCTCTCAAGTACATTTTAACAGACACTTTTCTTCTTCCACTGATCTTCAAGCATGAAATTTCTTTTCAAGGCACTTAAGAAAATGGAAGTGGTTAGAGCATTCATGAACAGAATGTCTTGTGAGCTGCAAAAGTTAATGTGAGAAAAGCAGATAGAAGAGTGGCTAGTTCATCAGAGTTTTTGCTCTGTAAAAAGCAGCAAATTATAGTCTTTTCTTAAATAGCAAGCAAAAAGCAAGTGGTCTCATTTCATTTCTTAAAATAGGCAAAGTGAAACTAATAACTGATTTGTCAATTTGCTGTGACTATTAATTCCCTGCACCTAAAGTTGGCTTTTGTTAATTTAGGATTTACACTTTCTTTCTGAATATAATTAACTGACTATATATAGATAAGTAATTTAAAGCCAGCTAATGATTGTTTGAGCATTAAAGTTAAGAACTATCTAGACATTAGTAAATTATCCATTTAGAAAACCTGTAATAATTGGATCAAAATTAATTTTAGCTCAGAAGTTAAATTGTACTTAAGGTAATTTTATGACATTTACAGTGTATCTTGTATGTGGCTTGTAAAACCATATGTTCACTTTAAAAAACTTGATAAAGTTTTTATAGAAATAGAAATGCTTTTATAATGTAAATGTATGCTTCATTAACCTAATAAGGTAATTTGAGAGTTTTCCTTGGGGCTGACATTTACTAAGTCAAGGCCCCATAAGCATTCGTGTCACAAAACTTCCACCAATTGCGAAGATGATTATAAGAATGAAAGTAGCATAGAAACTAAGTGAACATTCTATTTTAAACTTCAATAAGTCAAAGAATGTAAGCATTAATTTATTGCATTTTCACAGTAGCATAATATTGAGAATAAGATAGAGATTGACTTCATTGTGGCTTATGAGACTAGTTTCTCAATGGAGAGATATGACTTAGATTCTCAAAGGTTATTGAAATAATGATCAATTCAATCCTTAAATATGGAAGAGCATTTTACCTTCAGTTTGGTAATTCAGAACACATGTATTTTAATATGTTAACATTGTAAGTTGACATTTTCACTTTTAATTTATTTTCTTTTTTTCTATAATTTATTTATTTCTTATAATTTACATCCAAGTTAGCACATGCTGCAACCATGATTTCAGGAGTAGATTCCTTAAGCCCCTTACCCAATTAGCCCATCCCCCTTCCCACAACCCCTCCAGCAACTCTCCGTTCTCCATATTTATGAGTCTCTTATGTTTTGTCCCCTCCCTGTTTTTATATTATTTTTGCTTACTTTATTTTCTTCCTTCAAATGAATAGGTCCTTGGTATTGTCACCTACGGACACAAGCCGTTGGGTCAGTCTTGCCACCGACTAATAAAGTGAGAATCTCAGTGCCCTGAACATCTTCATCTCCAGCTGTCTTTGGCAATGATTTATTTTATTTTATTTTTTTCTTTTATTTGAGAGAGAGAGCGTGTGAGCAGCAAAGAGGGACACAGGGAGAAAGGCAGAGGGAGAGAGAGAGAATCTCAAGCAGGATCCATACCCAGTGCGGAGCCCAATGTGGGGCCCAATCCCATGACCCTGGCATCATGACCTGAGCCAAAATCAAGAGCCAGATGTTCTACTGACTGAGCCATCCATGTGCCTCTCTATGGCAATGATTTTTAAGAATGGACATCATAAATCCCTGTAGAGCTTTTACAAAACATATGCACTCATTTTCTCAACTCCCCTGCCTCCCTCTAGACCTGAAATTTTACTCTATTAGTTCTGGAATAGAGGCTGGGAATCACTGTTACGTGTTCTGCTGGGACTTTTACGGCCTACAAACAAAAATCTTACAGTCATATATCCATACTTATATATCTCTATCTATATATCTGTCTGTATTTGTTCTGAACTGATGGTTCTGATATTTTTTTAGTCGTTATCACGATCACTTTACTTTCTGGAGCTCTTTGCTGTGCACGCGAGGGATCTAACAGACACAGACACATCTGGGTTATCTCACCAGTCAGGCTGCGATTGTCAAGAAAGCAAGACTCTCACTCAGGCCCAGAGGGTACAAATAAGATCTGAATATCCTTCCAAGTGGAAACTAGCTACTGGGGAAAGAGGTGGGGATCACTTGGGTAAAGAAGGCACTTCTCAAAGTGTAGCAGAAATACAGCAACAGTTTGTGTCGCTTAGCTTACTAAAAACCCATCTTGGTTTTTTGGTATCTTTATTGTTTCCTGTGGCTGCTGTAACAAATTACCATGATGCAGGTGCCTTAAAACAGTAAAACTGCACTCTCTTACAGTTCTGGAAACCAGTGCAGTCCTTGATTTCAGACCACTTCCTCTGGCATCTGGAGGTTGTCAGTATCCCTTGACTTGAAGCCACATCACTCCTGTGCTGCCTCTGTGGTCAGCAATGCCCACCTTCCCTCCTTTGTGTTTTTTCTCTTCTGTCTGTTTCAGATCTCCCTCTGCCTTTTCTTTATAAGACATTTGTTGTAGGATTTAGGACCCACATGAGTGGGCCTGAATTTAATGGCATCTGCAAAAACCTTTTTTCCCAATAAAGTAACATTCACAGCTTCCAGAGATTAAGATGGGACATATTTTAGGGGCCACCTTCCAACCCACTACAGTATCTGTCACATGTTCTACTACACTCACAGAAACTGTGATACTAAGTAAAGAAGCTCACAAGGTGAATGAACAGCAAAGTATCAACACAAGCCCCATTCAGTAATTATCAGGCCTGCTCACATGTGGATGTGCACAGAGTATGCATATGTGTATGTACACGTGTGTGTGTGTGTGTGTGTGTGTGTGTGTGTGTGTGTGTGTGTGTTGTGTTTTGTGGTCTTTTCTTTTTACCTGAAGGATCCCTCTTCTAGGTAGCCCTTGAGGTTACCGTTTGGGGAAGAAATCATTAGAGGTCATCTATAGCACAAGAGTTTTAAAATGCCCAATAAATGGCACAAAGAGAAGGATTCCTTTACCCCTTTCCAAGGAGAAAAAAAACACACATAATAGTCCTGCTAGTTCTGAGAGAGCAAAGAAAGTTCAATCTTAACTCTTCAGAGGTGAATCTGGCAGTATTAAGTTGTTCTTTTACATTTGGCAAGAGTTAATCCACCTGCAGTGGAAAGAATGTCTGGTTATAAATGGATTGGTGGTTCTATCTACTAAGAAATGGTCTTCTGGACCTTGTTCTGGTCTCCTGGTCTTGACAAATAAAATGTTACAAATAATATGCCTTTCTCCATTAGCAGACACCCTGGTATCTAGTCATAACAGTTATAGGCAAAGCTTTTTAAAACTATGGAGATGGTCATTTACATTGTCCAGCATCCTAGGTCTTTTGATTCTCTAGCAGAGTTACAATATTAAAGTCTTCCAAGGTACTAGTAAGAAGCTATTCATTGAAACAAGCATTTGTTGAATGCTTGCCATATATGCAGCATAGCATTAGACAAAGTTGTACATGAAACCAAAAAGAATGCACTGTATGAATTTAGAGAAGAACTGATTTTATTTTACTTTACTTTTTAAAGGTTATTTATTTTGGGGGGGGATGAAAGCGAGGGAAGGACAGAGAGAGAGAGAGAGAGAGAGAGAGAGAGAGAGAGAGAGAATACCAAGCAGGCTCTGCGCTGACATTGAGTTCGCTAACATGAACTGTGAGACCATGACCTGAGCCAAAGTTGGATGCTTAACCGACTGAATCACCCACGTGCCCCAAGGAGAGCTGATTTTAAAAGCAGGATCAAGCAAGTCCTCACTGTGAATGTGTTATGTGAGATACACCATGTTTAAGGGGTAGGATTTAGACCAGTGAAGTAGAAGGGCATTGCTCAAAGACCAGTGTTAAGAGAGAGACAGAGATAAGAAGACATATGTTGACTTTGGAAGCTGGGCAGTATGACAACCAACTGAAGCAATTCAGCCAAGTGACCTGATAGAAAATGTAGTGCCAGAAAAATGATAATAAAGATACATTTTCACTAAAGTGAAAGCACTCCAGTGAGGTGTAATTTTTTTTTAATGTTTTTATTTATTTTTGAGACAGAGAGAGACAGAGCATGAGCAAGGGTAGGGGCAGAGAGAGAGGGAGACACAGAATCCGAAGGAGGCCCCAGGCTCCAAGCTGTCAGCACAGAGCCCGACGCGGGGCTCGAACTCACAGACTGTGAGATCTTGACCTGAGTTGAAGTCGGACGCTTAACCGACTGAGCCACCCAGGCGCCCCTGTAATTTTTTTTTTTAAGAGGAAGCGAGAGAGCCTGATTGGCAAGGTAGTCTCATAGTAGACTATAAGAGAATAAAGAAACCAATCAGGAGACTAATTGTCTAGGTGAAAAATAACAGATTAGAATCTGAAAAAGGACAGATTTTGGTGGCGGTGGTTGTAGTGGTGGTAATCTTTCAGAGGAAGTCAGAGCTATAAATCTTATCGATGTATCAACTTTGAGGAAGTAAAGTGAACAGAAAGAGGAATCACAGGAAATAAGGGTTAGCTATCACTGACTGGGAGGATGGTGATGCCAGTAAGAAGGAGGATCCAAAAAGATAAGCAATTTTCAGGGGAAATATGTTGAATCAGACTGTGGTTACAGGACTGTGGTGGCACATTTTGGCAAGGCTCTCTCTCAGTTGGAAATGTGAACATAGCTTGAGTGAGATGTTTGGGCCAGACAAGCATTTAAGAGATCCTCATGGAGAGGAAGCCGGATAATTATTGATTGGTCTGAGAGATAACTTACATTTTTTTTTTTTACTTTGTCTGAAACTATTATTGTAATAATTAAGTATACAAGATTCTGAAAGTCTTATTTTCCTCCTGAGGACAGAAGATGAGTTTCATTTATCTCTGAATGACCAATAGATAGATTATGTTTAATAAATACTTGTTCAATGACTGAAGTTGAATGATAGTGTTTCTGAGATTATCTTGTTTTTCTAAGTACAGTGGAAACTCTTTCATATTTACTATCATGTCCTGTGAAAAGCACTTTTAGGAGTTTTGCTGCCATTATATTATCGTCTTTAAGTTTCCAGGTATTTTTAAATTTATTTTAATTATTTAAAAACATAATTGTAAGATGTAACTGAGAAAACTGCCTGTTATTTCCACAACTGAGTTATATCCATTCAAACTCACTCATCCACAAATATATATTATCAGATTAATATCTCGGTAGAGACTTTATGAATGATGCCTTTTCTTTTCCCTACTGCTTCATTTTCTTGTCTTTCTGTTCAGGAAAGAAAGGTATATATACATGTTGTTAAAATATTTAGTAACTGAATAATTTAGGCAAAACTTTAAATAAATGGGAATATGGTGGGAAATTCTTAAAAAGTTAATTAACTCAATTCTTTTCCATAATTTCTTTAAAAGAAATGGAGACAGACACATATTTGATTGGTATTGATTTGGAACTGTGTCTGTTTACATTTGAATTCCTGTGACCTGCTTACCACTTTTAAGTTTTGTATTGTTTTCTTCTTCTTTTCTCTATCTTTCTATGCTATATTGATTTCTGAGCTTTTGAGGGACTTCCATTTTCCAGCTCATTTAAGTACATTTCATCCTGCTGTGTTGGTCATCAGGAAGTCACAAAAATGGTACACAAATGGCCATATAATGCAATGTAATTTGAAACAAAGAGGAATTGCACTTGTGTGCACACACGGGGTTTTTGCCCTGAGTTGTTGTAGTTAGAAAGTAAAGAGTTATCAGATTTTTTTCATGAGAGTAATGACAATTTTGAGTGCCATTTAGGACAGTGGTTCTAAAACATTTAGATTTCAAGAACCAGTTGAACTATTTGAATGAATTATGAATGAATGGATGAAGTGGACGCCCACAAAGTTGTCAATTTATCTAGTTTGCCAAATGATATTATTAAAACAAAATAAAAAGTATCATCTGTCATCAGTGTAATTTGTAATTTCTTAAAAGAGCAATTTGAACTCCAAAACTTAGGTTTCTCAAAGAAAAGGGCAGTCCTTTGCATTGAACACACTCAGTTTTATATACATTTTTAAAAGCTCACGGTCTCATCCTCTCCATTTCCCCAAATTTTGTTTCGAAGAGTATCTCAAGACTGTTACTGATCATGCCCTGCTTCCGGGAAAGACTATAGTCATAATACCTTTTGTTTTTTCTGCACTAAGGTAAAACATTTGCCACTGGAAACTAATTAGAATTCACAATTACATTTCTCCTGTATTTCCGAATGGGATGTCCTCATTGATATGTGTGTTTGCATATTTCACCTACAATGTATGTGCCACTACTTTTGTCATAGGTACATGTACATATGCTTAGGGGACATGTTATAGAAGCCATCTTATATAAAACAGAAGCACCTCCTCTCCTCCCCCGCACACAGTGCTATCCCACTTGACAGAGGTAACCACCTGCATCTGTTATGGCTGACTGTTGTTATTTACTTCCATGTCTTTAATAACACGCTTGTACCACAACTTCCTTTTCCTGTTTATTGAAATTGATCTATTGATTTAATCTATTGACTTCAGGTTATTGTAGATAAAGATATAGTTCTCTTTTACATTCTCAATTTGTGCATGTCCTGCCTCCTCAGCCTCCTCTCTGGTGATTTTCGCTCCATCATCCACCAGTTGTTTCTGAGTATGGAAACGCTAATCAAAGCCGAGCCATTCCATATAGTAATTTTCTATCTCTCTCCTCTGCTTTGATTTCTGGGAGACTTCCTGACTTTATCTTCCAACCCTCTGGCTGATTTTTTTCATTTTCTGATACATATTTTTGTTATTCAGTGTTTTTCTTGTTTTCTACAGTCATCATTCCTCTAGCAGTCTGTTCTTGTCACACAGAGGCGCTAGCATCTCCTCTCTGAGAGCATTTAAGTTAGTTTTTCTGTTTTGTTTCGGGAGGTTGCTTTTCTCCCTCTATACTCTTCATGCTCCCCAAAGTCCCTATTGACTGTTTGTGTGTTTGGGTCTCCCTCACGCCCAAGACTTCCTACAATTGTTTGGTAGTCTTTGTCATTAAGTGTAAGGGAGTAAAAAGGTACTTGAGAACTTTCACATGGGGTTCATGGTTTGTTTGTCTGGCTAGCTGGGAAACCCCTGCTCTCAGTATCTTTAGGGCTTTAGTTTTGCACTGGTCACATTCACAGTTTTCCTAGTATTCTGTTTTATCTATTGGCTTCTGAGAGGTGAATGAGAAAGGATGTTACATTCATCATAAAAACATGCCTAAACATGCCTTTGGCTGTGCAGAGATTCCCTTTCCTTCTCTCCAGGGAATAAACTTCTAGTCTCTGCCACAGTGGAGACGGGAATCAATATCTCATTGATTCTTTAAAAGATTTTGAACAATTTCTCCTATTTTTGTCCCATTCTCATCCTCCCTTGCATAGACACCTAGTGTGATCAATTCCTTAGCTTTTGAAGAGTTCTGCTATAGGTAATCGTGTTGTTTCTTGGCATCGTTGTCAGTTAGATTAGGGCTCAGCATTTTCAGGTCTTCCGAGTAAGTTACTACTTGTTCATTAACTATCTAGCTTTTAAAATTCTGCTTTGAGTCCTCTCCTGTTTCCTTTGTCATTATGGGTTTGTGCCTAACTAAAACTCCCTTTATATTTCTTTCTTTTCACAGAAGGAAAAATGACTCTATTTCTGTGTTCGTTCCACCATCATTACCTGATAATTTGCATGTGACTTTAGGAAATTGGTTCTTGACATTTTATAAGATGATGGCATAAAAGTAAATTGTCAACAAGTCTTCATAGAGGATTTATGAACTTGAGCAATAATGGTGATACTCTGTATTAGCTAATCTGACACAACTCTAAATTAAAGTGAACCTAGTAATGTTTGCTATTGTTGATATGCTCTGAACATTGTGAGTGGCAGTCATTTTAATTAGTCTGTGGATAGTTACAGTCATGTACCTAAATCCCTTTAGTGGTGGCTTTTTAACATCTATAACATGGCAGTACTGAAACCACTGTTTTCTCTTTGAGTTTGTTTTTTTTGTTGTTGTTGTTGTTTTTTGTTTGTTTGTTTTTTACTGTGGTGGAGAAGGTCAACCATGCTTTGTGGGTCGGAATTATTGAGAGGGTGCTTTTATTTGGCTTAGCATTTTCATATCTTTTTAGCTTAACTGTCCACCGTGAGACTAAGCTTATTACGGTCATATAAGATTTGTTAAGCAGCACTAGTCATATCTAAAATCCACCACATGAGTGGTTTATCCTCATTTCAGGAAAACCCATATACCAGATTTAACAAGCAGTGTTTCTTCTTGTTAAATTTTTAATACATGTTGTGGACAGTCGAATCAAACCAAAACCTGTTGTATCATCTGTTTAGAAGAACTCAGGCACTTTGTATACACTTGGAGAAAGTGTGTCCTCGAACTAGCTATAAATGGATCCTGCTGAATTCTGCTTTTTTTCTCCATGATCTTATCCTGTCAAACATGAAACTTTCCTCTTCTTCAGTTTCTCAACCATAAGAATTTAACTTCAGCTTGCTCATTCAATTTTATCCTTTATTCCTGGAGCAAGAGATGTCCCAGTACTGATTCAGGTTCCACATTTATGGAGGGCCCAGTATGCCTGCCATGTGTGTACAGGTGTCAATCAGGGAGCATGTCCCTCCAGCCAGGGAGGCTGGTGTCTGTGTGTATATGTATATGTGAATAATAATTCCGTGTGAAGGATGTGAATAGAGATCTTTAGGTCTTGGTGTGGGTAAAGATCTTTAAGGACAGCATAGATGAGAAAGCTGTGTCTTCTCAGGGAGGCTACACAAGGCTCTTTCAGGGACATAGTGTTGGCTTTGGGACTCAGGAGTTGAGTATAATTTCTCCAGGTAGAGAAACACACCCTATACCAAAAAATAGTATCAGCAAAGGCTTGTGAGTGGCAATAAATCTGAGTGGCTGCAATAAAGAAATACCCTGGCATATAATTAATAAAAATTCACCATTGGGTCTAACTGTAACAGGAACTCACACTGAGTATTTCTTCTGTGTCAGACCCCATGCTAAGAGCTTTTCCTGAGTAATCTCATATAAAACATAAACTGTATCATCAACTACATTTTACAGATGAGGAGCTCGAGGCACAGATAAGTTTCCCAACTTCACATAGTTACTGGTGAAAATGAGACTTGAACCCAAGTAGTCTGATGCTAAGACTCATGTTCTTCATTGCTGTGCTAACAGCAACTGACAGGAATACTTACCTCTGTCAACTATAATTATTCTTTGGCCTCCAATTATGTAATTTGAGTATATGGGGCACCCAGGAACACATCCCATGTGGGATTGTGGTTGGTGATGGTGTCAAAGATGCTTAACCTCTTTTTCTGTTTGGGCTAACTAATAAGCACTCTTGATATGTTAGTGGATAGCTTCACTATAGATAGCAATGTAGCTTTTCATAATAGAAATAAATAACATCTCTTTTGGTAAATTTGAATACCTCCTAATCAAGTGGGTGATTTATGAAATGCTTTTCCCTGTGAATAAAAATTTAAAGCAAGGAGAGACCTTAGAACACAGTTTCTCAACCTCAGCACTATTGACATTTTAGGGAAAATAATTATTTGTTGTGGAGGTAGGGGGGTGTCTACGAGGGGCGCTGGGTGTTGTATGTAAGCGATCAATCACAGGAATCTACCCCCCAAAACCAAGGGCACATTGTGTACACTGTATTTTCGCCAACTTGATACTAAATTATATTTTAAAAAAGGATAATTAGGAATATTCACGGCCTCTACCCACTAGATGCCAGTAATACTGAGACAATTGCAATAACCAAAAATGCCTCCAGACATAGCCAAATATCCCCTGTAGGGTGAAAAAGCTCCTACCACTCAGGTTGAGAAACCACTGCCTTAGAAAAATCCTTGTGATCCCCTTAGCTTTACACAAGAAGAGAATTGAAGTGCGGTAATGAAGGTCACACACTCAACATGGGCCGAATTTTGATAGATCTCAGGACTCCTAATCCCAAATCCAGATTTCACATACAAGCTGCCTAAGGCTGTGCCTTCAATTTAAAACAATACCTCCAGAAAGTATGGTTTAAAAAGAGTTCCTACACCATCCATAACAACTCAGTAAGATAGGTGGTATAAACCCAATTTTATCAGTGCAAATGCATAACAGAAAAGGTTATGATGTCTCCAAGGTCACATATCTAGTGGGGAAAAGAACCTGGACCCAAGATTTCAGATAACAATTCCGTTGCTCTTTCCAAAATTGATGCTTGTCCCCCTTGGTCAGCATGGGCTTGATTTGAGAAAGGAACAACAGAAAAATTCTTGAGGGACATTTCTGCATAATGTTTTTTTTATTTCCAGCACTCTGATTCTGAAATTTTTTTTGCAGCAGAATAATAGCAGTAGCATATTTTAATTAGTGAGGAGAAGTGAGTCATAATACCGACATGGATATTTGCTATTTACTAGCTTGTGTCTAGCTATAATTTTCTCTTATACCTGAATGATTAAGAACAAATCACCTCAAAAACATAAAAATTATTTAAATTATTTCATAGTATGGATGCCTCAACTATACAGACCTAAATACTAGTGATTTCCAAAGACTTAGAGAAGAGCGTAAATGAAGTCATATTTCAAAGCTTTTTGCTGTCTTGAATTGTATAACAGGTCTCTGTCACGTAGTGATATGCAATCTAAATATTTAACTACCTACCTCTTTCCATCCATCACTGGGCTCCCAAATGAAAGGCCTCTATGGAGATAATCTCTCTTTGGTCAAGTCCTAGCAGGTCAACATGGTAAAGTGTCAACCCTTTCTGAGAAGTCAAGAGTAAGCAGTTCTGAACAGGCCTCCCAGCTATAACTGAGCGCACAGGGCTATTTCTCTATTAAAAACAAATTTAGTCTCAAAGTTTACATTCCATTTAGTTTGTGTAGTGGCTTACATGAAACTATACAAATGAGTAAAAGAAAACACCAAGAACAAGGTTTTTATATATGCATAGTAATGTTTAAATTTTTAACGGCCCTAAGCTAACACAAGACCTGTCCACTGTGTTTGTAAATTACATATTGCCATGTCTGGGCAAAATATGTATGTGTTTGTGTGTGTGTGTGTGTGCATCATATATTACCTAAAACTAAAATCAGTGTAAGAAAATAAAATTAGTATCTGTAAATATCTGGAATAAATGAAAAAATATTCTGTACATACTCCAGAAAATTTCAGAATAGGAAATTCAAATGAAAGGATTTATTTGTTTGTTTTCAAAATAAAAGGGTTTTAAAACTCCTCCCTGCAGTGATCAATTTTGAAGCCGCTAGAAAAGGATGCACATCTGACTTCTCACATACAATGAATCACTAGGTTCTGTTGACCACATTTCCTCAATGTATCACAAACCTGCTCACTCCTCTCCTTCACAGCGGACATGAGCACATCAGCCTGTCAGCATCTCATTAGGAGTATTCCCCTTGCTTTTTAATTGTTCTTTCACATCTTCTCTTGCCCCCTTCTAATTTGGCCCAAAGCAACCACCATGAGGTTTCCAAAATGTAAAATGGATCATGGCCTCATTCTTCTTAAATCCCTTCCATGGCTTTCCTTTGAACTTGGGATAAAATTCTTAATACAGATCATAAAGTCATATACCCTTGCTGTCCCCAGTGTCTTCTTTGGCCAGTTTTTCCCTCGTCACTATTCTCCATGCACACCCCACCATGGATCAGATTCCTCCCAACTAGAGCCTTCATACTTGCTCTTTCCTATTCCTGAAATTTTCCTTTTTCATGCCTTCATTTGGCCCATTTTGACTCATTATTCAAGTCAGTTAAATACCACAGCCTCTAGGAATTTTCCAAGACTATCCCAGAGTATCCTAGAATCTCCCAGATTGTCCCAGAATCCTGGGTATTCACTCTCTTAGTATCATGTTCCTCTTTATTGCAACAAAAATCTCATGTAACTCTGGAATCATTTGTTAAATGTCTGTCTTTCTCAGTAAGCTTCAAGATGGCAAAGTTCTAAGTCTGTTTTTCCCACAGTACATTACTAGTAGCTAGCACAGTGCTCAACATATAGTAGGCATGCCATAAGAGATTGTTGGGTGGATCCAGAAAAAAGAAAGAAGGAAAGAAAGAAAGAAAGAAGGAAGGAGGAAGGAAGGATGGAAAGAGGGAGGGGAGGGAAGGGAAGGAATTTATAAGTGGGAAGCTCCTGCCTTTAGTATTCTAACTCTAAACTTCTTTAATTTCTATTACTTTCTCCATGCAGATAGCAGTCCTGTATGCAATAAACATTCCTAACTTGATAACTGAAATAACTTTCAGAAATAGGCCAATAATTTTAACTTTTGAATATAGACTTAAAGAAAATATTATATGTACATGTAGGACCTATAAAAATAGTCAAATTTATTATGAAGTATAGAATTTCTGTTTTTATTTTATTTTGCAGAATTTAATTCATCTTTATGAATGGTAATTCTTTTGATAGAATCTAATTCAAAAGTTATGGAAGGATATATATAATCAAAAGTTTATGTCCTAACCCGAACTACCCATTTCTCTCCAAAAGCAACCGGGTCTCCAATTGCATGCCATAATTTGATTTTGATTTAATGATTTCTGAATTGGTTCACTGTTTGGTTTCCTTTTGTTTTGCTTTGTTATTCTCAGCCTTGGCTTTTGTCAGCACTGAAACAGTTGCTTTAATGGTAATTACTATTACATAACTCATGTGAGTGTAACATGTATGGATATAAATATCTTCCAGTATGCTGGATTCTATTATACAGTCATTTCATTTTCAAATATTTTTCTGTCTTGTAAAACAGTCATTTATCAAATGACCTTGCTTTTACAATCATACATGGAGATAGTTATTGGACTTCAAAAACATTATTAAAATGATTGCTGAAGTTCTTTGCAGAAAATTTTTCAAGGTTTTATTCCAAAGACTCTATTCTTTAGAAACCCCAGCCAGAAATTCTACTTCATAAGTCTTGTCACAGCAAATTAGGTCTTAACTTTCTGTTCCCTGTAAAAAGTGACTAACTCCCTAATCAAGACATTTTTCTCATGTTTTGATTGGTCTGACCTTTTCAAGTTGACTAAATGTTAGTGATTTTTAAAATAGCTTTCAACAGATTCCTTGTGATTGGCCACATCTCGACTGGCCCAAAAGGAAGGGATGACTTCACCCTTTATGAAAGCAGAATACTGACAGCCTTTTTCTTCATAAGCTGAAATTTTGAAATAGAAATATGGTGCCACTATTTGCTGCATTGCCTCTTTCTACTGGGGGCTGTGGACATGGTAAATAATATTCAAGATGGAAGAATCAAGAAATAAGCTTCTTGTCCCTCCTTGGTTTCTCTCTGTGTGATTTTGTGTTATCGGGTTAACCAGTTGGTACCTCTTTTTTCTCTTCTTTAAAAGGAGAGGCAGGGACTAGATTATCTCTAGAAATTCCCAAAGGGAACGAAAGGGAGATGAATGAAATAAAGGCAAAAAATGTAGTAACTTAGATGGCAAAGACCACTTTGCTTTCTTGTTATTTGATATAAAATGCACATCACACAATTTGCACTTTGATCTCACTAGGGTCTATTAGAAATCGTAGTATCACATCATGTAAAACATGAAATCTTGGTTTGACACTAATTCAGAAATTATAGAACATTTTGTGTATTTGTACATGTGTGTGGCCCACTAAGTATTTTATATCGGAGGTCATTTATTTACACAAAGGGGGTTCACATTATAGATTTAACTTTTCAGTCCAAAAGTTTCTCCCATTATAACCTATTTGCTTCACTTCTTTTTGCAGATACTAAATACTTTTTCTTGATATTATTAGTCTCTTCGGGTTTTTTTCCCTGTCTCATTATATGATCAATTGATGTGAAAAATGAAAGTGTCATGGAATGTTGCAATCTTTGAATAATCTTTAAAATTGTCAACTGTTGTTTCATTGAAGAAGTTTTTAACAGGCATTTTACTAAAATTGTATTTATTTGTTCGCTCTCATCAGTGTAATAGTATTACAGCTTTGCAAAAAGTTTATATTGAAAGATAAATGACATAAATCGTCGCATCATTTATTTGTAAAGGAAGAATACGTTGACAGTTTTTCTTTTTGTGACACATTGGGAGTTGCAAGGGACTGAGCCATATGCAATTATTGTTTGACTGCATAAAATTACCATTTGAAAAGTGTTCACTTAAAAATATTAAAGAAAATTAATTTGTAGATACATATCAGAAGACATTGTATTTTAGTCTAAAAAACAGCTGAACTTTTAGCAAAATGGAAAGTTTCATGATTGGCCATAAATATAAATTTATCTATAAAGAGTATGACACTTTGATATAATCAAGAACTCGGTGTAGTGTGCTGAATCAAAAACCCTTTCGGGAATATTGATCATAAATAAAACCAAAGAAAGGAGAACTGAAATTTCATGTGATAAAATTGTTCTGCCAACACATTCAATCCATTGTTAGAATAAGTCAAACGGGGTCATTTTTATATCTTACACTTAAAATAACTATTCACTGATTCATCTAGAAGTGGATTATCAGAGTGATTCAGAAGATGAGCTCTCAAGCCAGACTGGTTTCAAAATCTGGCAATGTTTTTTAACACCTTGCTGGGATTCAATTCATCCATCTTGAAAATGTGGTAACATTGGTGTTTAGTTCATAGGGTTGTTGAGAGGACAACATAGGCTAATATGAATAAAGATGGGAGAACCATGATAGGCACAAAGTAACATTTCAAGAAATGTTACTGTTTTTGTTACTGTTGTTGTTATTAGTAGTAGTATTTAATAGGATGTGAAAATTGAAGTTTTGCTGCAAGTGCCTATATATGGTAATTATCAGATACCCAGTTGAATGTGAAACAGAATACACAGGAGGAACGTTCAAAGTAGATAAATCAAAAGATGTTGCATGACTCTTAAAACCTTCACCCATGGCTGGCAAGATTTTTTTAATTTTATTTATTTTTTAAAATTCCAGTATAATTAACATACAGTGTTATATTAGTTTCAAGTGTACAGTATACTGATTCAATAATCCTGTACATTACTCGGTGCTCATCATAATAAGTGTACTATTAACCCCCTTCCCCTATTTCACCCATCCCCCTACCCACTACCCCTCTGGCAACAACCAGTATGTTCTCTATATTTGAGAGACTAGGGTTTTTTGTTATTGTTATTTGTCTCTTTTTTGTTTATTTGTTTTGTTTCTTATGAATGAAATCATATGGGATTTGTCTTTCTCTGAATGATATATTTCACTTAGCATTATACCCTCTAGATGCATCCATATTGCTGCAAATGGCAAGATTTCATTCTTTTTTATGGCTAGGTAATATTCCAGTGTGTGTGTGTGTGTGTGTGTGTGTGTGTGTGTGTGTGTGTGTGTAGATAGCTAGGTACGTGTGTATATATGCATACATACTACATCTGCTTTATCCATTCATCTACGGACTGACCCTTGAGTTTCTGCCATATCTTGCAAGATTTCTTGTTTGTGGGGTGCAAGGTTTCTTTAGAGAGCTGCTAGGCTGTCTCATCCACTTCTGGTGGAATGAGCAGGCTACCTTCTTTACCACAATTCTAAAGAGCAGAAGCTTTAGTGAGACTACTCAAAGAAGTTAATGTGAGTTTCTTAAAGTTGAGAGAAGCAGTGTACTTATGCCTTATCCATACCTGTGAAAATTAAAGCATGTATGCTCGTATGTGTGAGGGGTGAGAGAGAGAGTAGGAGAGTAGAAAATGATACTCCTATGGGGCAGGGGGGTGGGGGTGGGGATAATAAGCCATGTGTGTTTTCCTTTCCATGAAACAAAGTTGGTCCTCATGGAAAAGAAAGCCTGTTTGGAGAGGTTTTAAGCCCTACCCAGGAAGAGAGAAGTCCTCGGAGATACTTGGTCTGAGGTAACAGTGATCAACCAAAGAGAAGGCTCTCACCATCTCAGAAGCTTAGTCCAAGCTGGAGACCAATGACAAATGCACAGACATACACTGAAGTTAAAGATTCAGCTTTAGGGGCGCCTGGGTGGCGCAGTCGGTTAAGCGTCCGACTTCGGCCAGGTCACGATCTCGCGGTCCGGGAGTTCGAGCCCCGCGTTGGGCTTTGGGCTCAGAGCCTGGAGCCTGTTTCCGATTCTGTGTCTCCCTCTCTCTCTGCCCCTCCCCCGTTCATGCTCTGTCTCTCTCTGTCCCAAAAATAAATAAAAAACGTTGAAAAAAATTAAAAAAAAAAAGATTCAGCTTTACACATTTGCCATTCATCAACCAAATAAAAATATTTCTATCCCTATGTCTTTTTATTCCTCCCTGCCTCTTTGTTTCTGGGTGTGGACATGATCATAAAGGCAGGTAAAGCTGGTCACATACGTCACCTCCCATAAGGCATGTCCAGAAGGATGGAAGGAGAGCTCTTAGCTTTGACTGAAGATTGAATGATTACTGTGATCTTAGATGACATACTGAGGCAACACTTGTAATTGAGAGTGACTACATGACCGTACATTTCCTAAGAGCATGGAATCATGGGAATTTCTAAGTTTTCAATCAGTAGTAGGAGAAATCGAGGAATAGTCCTTAAAAGAAAAGAAATCAAAAGTTACCCTAAGTTTGAAATGCTTATGCTATTCTGGCGGTTTCTTAAAACAAAATAGAAAGCAGCCGTAAACTATATATACAGAGCACATGAATAGCCAGAGTTGTGGCTTGATACAGCATCGATAAACTAAATACGTAAATGATTCAGTGTGTGGGCTACCACATGAATTAAAAATTGTCATATGTAATGAGTTAATTTCCAACATAAATAGAAGGAAGGGGGGGGAACCTTAACATCTCCCTACTTTAAATGAATAGAAAAGAGGTCATTAAGACCTGACATGGCTTCCAGATTATTAGAATGTGTTGAAAATATAGTATATAAATTATAATTTGTGAACTTTCTCCTAGATTTTACATATGTAATACTGCATTAAATATTTTAATGAATATTTTGCCTCCACTTTTTGAAGGTTAGATCCCAGAATGGGCTATTGATTTAGATAAGTCCTAGTGAAAACTATATATATTAATTGATGATGCTTAGCACAGAGTCCTGCACGTGGAAGATATATGTTACTACTAAGTTTTAATTTATTTTAGTTTGATTTCAAGTGTGATAGAAATATAGAATTCATATATTTGCTTACGGATAAAGGATTTTCACTTCAAAAACATGAAATAAAATTTACTGTACTTTCCTTTGCAGTAGATATTTCAAGTGTTGAAACTAGAGGCCTAAATCTTTAAAGAGTCATGAGTATTTTTGTCATAAAAAATATCTCCAGGAATTCTAACCATCAGACTTTTAATTTTTTATTTGAGATTTATTTATTTATTTTAAGAGACAGGGAGAATGAGCAGGGGAGGGGCAGAGAGAGAGAGAGAGGGAGAGAGATGATCTCAGGCAGGCTCCACACTGTCAACATGGAGCCCAAAGCAGAGCTTGAACTCACAAACTGTGAGATCATGACCAGAGCCAAAACCAGGAGTTGGACACTTAACCCACTGAGCCATCCAAGACCCAATAAACATCAGACTTTTTAAAAAATCTTACCATACTGGTGCTTGTGATATCAAGTTTTGTCTTTTTAATTTTAATTGTAGTTATCTTAAAAGTTTCTTCTTATATTTTAATAAAATGTATTTTATATTAATTAGTGCTTAAAGGATAAGATACTGACATTGTCTGTCAGAAAGTCTACTACCATGTTAAAAGATATAAATAGAAAACGTACTTTAGAAGTACAGAAAGTTTGCGGTGCCTGGGTGGCTCAGTCGGTTAAGCGGCCGACTCAGGCTCAGGTCATGATCTCATGGTCCGTGAGTTCGAGCCCTGCGTCGGGCTCTGTGCTCAGAGCCTGGAGCCTGTTTCAGATTCTGTGTCTCCCTCTCTCTGACCCTCCCCTGTTCATGCTCTGTCTCTCTCTGTCTCAAAAATAAATAAACGTTAAAAAAATTTTTTAAAATAGAAGTACAGAAAGTTCCACAAGGTTGAACTAAGTCAGGCTTACTTTTCTTCAATGTACTGTAAGAGAGATTAGATGTCAGAAATTTCGTTCAAAAATATTGAATTCTATTGGATTATATATTGCCTTGTCTAAAAATGTTTTGCCCCAGCTCTTTTTATAACTATAATTGCATTGTAACATTATTACAACTCAGTGAGCAAAGTATTCTACCCTTCAAATATTAAGTGATTCAGTTTTAATACATTTGTTATGATTTTGTAAATCAGTATTGGAAGCACCAATCATAGAAGATACAGCAGTAAGGGATGATAAGATCGTAGAGTAATAATCATGGCCACCTGTGCTTTAATATCCTGGACAAGCCTTAATTGGTTATATGAGTTGCATATATCATTATTCCACTCTTTGGCTTTGTTTTTCTCTTGGATTCTGATGGCTTTTGCTATCATTAATGCTAATATAATCAAAATTGATCTTTCTTTTTGTTTAAGTTTTTTTCCTTTAAGGAATACTTTTCTTCCTCAGAATCATAAGTATATTCACATGTATTTCAAAACTGAAAAACTTTTTCTTTCACTCTGAGCCTTTTCACTGTTAGACTTATTTTTGTACTTATTGATGAGCTAGAAGTATCTTTTGTATTTTGTACTTAGATAATTGTCTCAAAACCCTTTATTGAATAGTTTTTCTTTTCTTATTTTTTGTGGCACCTTCATCCCTTAATAAGTTTCCATATAGGTGTGGATCTGATCCTGGTTTAACTATTTTTATATCATTGGTCTATTTGTCTGTTCATGTGTGCATATCTTACTGCCTTAACTGCCACAGTTGCATGTAAAAAGTTTACAGTAAAACTTGATATCTGATAGATGTCAAAAGAATTACTCCTTGTTAGTCTCCTAATTTCTTGACCCTTTCTATTAAATGTGAATTTTAAGGCCAGTTTATCAAATTCTTGAACAATTCCTATCAAAAGAAAATTTTAATTTTAATCCAACTTAGAAATTTGGAGAATCACCATCTTTACAATTTTGAGTGTTCCCATTCATTACCATTTATGTATAAATTTAAGTCTTAGGTATATCTCTTAATAAGATTGTTTTGTGTGGAAACATTTTAGACCTTTTTTGTTCACTTCATCAGGTCCAAGCTTTCTTATTTGTAAATTCAAAATAATTGTTTTTCTTGCTTATATTTCAGGGCTATTTTGAAGATAAAATGGAATGATGCTTATGAAACAAATAAATAAATCATAAGACTTTGTGTTTTTTTATTATTTTTAACCAAAGGTATGGGTATATTATATGCTTGCTGGTATGCCATGATTTTCTGAGACTCTATTTAATTATTCTCTTTTCCTCCAAGGGTGAAAGTTTGGATCTTATAATTATTTAAAGTAGTTGTTATTCCTCAACACTAAATAAAGCCATTGTTCTATTTAATGATTTCTACAATGTTCAGTGAACTGTGACTTTTTATTAATTCTATAAGTCTTTGGTTAATGAGGAATATGAAAGTTCATTTCATCAAGTATTTATTTTATCACATATATTGCTAGCATTGAATCCATTTTGAGATAATTATTTTTGTTTTTAGGAAAAAAAATGAAATGCAATAAGAAGTTTTAGGAGCTTGTTACCAATAAATGTTTTTGAGGATCATCAGTCTAAGAGTTTCTAATAAATATGGACATTGTAAGCACTATTTTTATTATTGCTATTTTTAGGAGAAAGATGATTCCAAATTTTCTTGTAACTTTTTTTGCGAGAGGGTGGTAATAAGTGAAGCAAAATATAAAGTTTATATTTCTTTTATCTCCTTTTAATTAATCATTTTAATAACATATAAAACCTATACCTGCCAAATCAACTATGTAATCATTTCTTCTTCCTATTTTTATCAATATATTATCTGAAAACTAAAATAATATCAGAAAATATTAACAAATGAATGAGCATGACTTAAAAATATATATATTTCAAAATATACATATATTTTAATAGAGAATTTATAAAGAAAATACAAGATTCCAAAGAATGAAGGCATATGAAGTTAGCATATTAATAAATGCTTTTTATTTTTTAATTCCAGTAAAATTAACATACAGTGTTATGTTAGTTTCAGGTGTACAATATAGTGATTCACAACTTTATGTGTTACTCAGGGCTCATCATGATAAATTTCCTCTTAATCCCCTTCACCTATTTCACCCATCCCTCCAATCCACCTTCCCTCTGGTAGCCATCTGTTTGTCTTCTACAGTTTAGAGAGTTTTTTGGTTTCTCTTTTTTTTTTTTCCCCTTTGCTCATTTGTTTTCTTTCTTATATTACACATATGAGTGAAGTCATATGGTATTTTTCTATCTCTGACTGACTTATTCACTTAGCATTATACCCTCTAGATCCATCTACAATGTTGCAAATAGCAAGATTTCATTTTTTATGGCTGTGTAATATTCTAGTGTGTGTGTGTGTGTGTGTGTGTGTGTGTGTGTGTGTGTGTGTGTGTATGCATACCACATCTTCTTTATGCATCTATGAATGGACACGGGTTTCTTCCATAATTTGAGTATTATAAAAAATGCTGCAATAAACGTAGGGGTGTCTATATCTTTTCAAATTAGTGCTTTCATATTCTTTGGGTAAATACCCAGTTGTGGAGTTATTGGATCCTCCGATAATTCTATTTTTAATTTTTTTTGGGAACCTCAATACTGTGTTCCACAGTGGCTGCCCCAGTTTGCATTCTCACCAACAGTGCATGAGGGTTCCCTTGTCTCCACATCCTCACCAACACTTGTTTCTTATGTTGTTGATTTTAGCCATTCTGACAGTTGTGAGGTAAAGTTTTGATTTGCATTTCCCTGATAATGAGTGATGTCAAGGATCTGTTCCTGTGTCTTTTAGCCATCTGTATTTCTTCTTTGGAGAAATGTCTGTTCATGTCTTCTCCCCATTTTTAATTCAATCATTTGTTTTTTGGGGTGTTGAGTTATGTAAGTGCTTTATACATTTTAGATGCTAACCCTTTATCAGATATATCATTTGCAAATATCTTCTCCCATTCTGTGGGTTACCGTTTAGGTTTGTTGATTGTTTTTGTCACTATGCAGAAGCTTTTTATTTTGATGTAGTCATAATAATTTATTTTTGCTTTTATTTCCCTTGCCTTAAGAGATATGTCTAGAAAAGTGTTGCTGGGACTGATGTCAGAGAAGTTGCTGCCTACGTTCTCTTCTAGGATTTATATGGTTTCAGGTCTCACATTTAGGTCTTTGATCCATTTTGATTTTATTTTTGTGTATCGTGTAAGAAAGTGGCCCAGTTTCATTCTCTTATATGTACTTGTTCAATTCTCCCAGCATCATTTGTTGAAGACAGTCTTTTTCCCATTGGATGTTTTTCCTGCTTTCTCAAAGATTAGTTGACCATATAATCATGGGTTTATTTCTGGGCTGTCAATTCTGTTCTTTTGATCTATGTATCTGTGTTTGTGCCACTACCATACTGTCTTAATTACTACAGCTTTGTAGTATATCTTGAAATCTGGGATTGCGACCCCTCCAGTTTTGTTCTTATTTTTCAAAATAGCTTTGCCTATTCAGGTTCTTTTGTGGTTCCATACAAATTTTAGGATCATTTGTGAATTATAAATATTTTTTAAATAGGACAAGAAACCTTATACATTAGAGAATCGTATCAAGATGCAAAAATATTTTAATAGATTAAAATAAGGAGTTAAATCTGGGGCCCTGAGGTGGCTCAGTCAATTGGGCATGCAACTAGATACCGACTCATGTGGTGATCTTGCGATTGTGGGATTGAGCCCTGTGCCAGGCTGTGCTCTGAGCATGAAGCCTGCTTGGGATTCTCTTTCTCCCTCTCTCTCCACCCTTCCTCCACTCATATTCTCTCTCTCTCTCTCTCAAAATAATAAAACAAACGTTTAAAAAAATAACATAAATAAAATAAAATAAAATAAAATAAAATAAAATAAAATAAAATAAAATAGAGTTAAATCTAAAAGGGAGCATTTGTCAGGTCTAAATATGAAATTGTGCACTCAGCTTCAATAACTGTTATATAAATGCAGAGTCAAATGTATTAATGATGTTAGGAGCTAATTGATGGAGAGAGACCATATATAAGTGAGCTTTGTAAATTTAAACATTTCATAGATACTTAGCCCGTATGGATAGAAGACAGTTCCAATCAAAGAAGGGAGTATTCTTTGTAAATTCTGTACTGGCATGCTATGTTAAAATATGGAACCAATTTTTAGAGGGGTATTAAAAAATCAAACTGTATTCTGATGTAAGTAATTAGATTGAAAAAGATCTGATGAACTCTTATATGAGAATGGATTGGAGGTCTAGATTTTTTTGCATGTGTTTGTTTTTGAGATGGCAGTGGGGTAGAGAGAGAGAGGGAGACAGGATCTGAGGTGGGCTCTATGCTGACAGCAGAGTCTGATGTAGGGCTCAAACTCACTAATGATGAGATCATGATCTGAGCCTACATCAGATGCTTAACTGACTGAGCCACCCAAGCACCCCAGGTCTAGAAGATATTACACTGAAAGAGGAAGGTTTGTGCATGGACACATGAGTTCAAATATTTTAATATCTATTATTACATGGAACCAGATTAAGTTTAATATACTCCATAAATCAGCAGTTTCAATTAAATTAAAAGGGAATTTCAATTCAACCTCAGTTATTTTTTTTTGAGCCAATAAATTATCTTAACATGATAAAGCCTCGATTGTAATTAGTGGAGAAACTTCCTGATTTGAGTGGAAGGCTGAACTAGAATACTCCATCAGCCATTTATTTAAGAAATATGCATGAAGTCCTGACAATGTGCTAGGTGTTGAAATTAAAACAAAAAAAATCGCTGATAGAGAGGTGCCTGGGTGGCTCATTTAGTTGAGCATCTGACTTTGGCTCAGGTCATGATCTCACAGTTCATGGGGTTTGAGCCCCGCGTTGAGCTCTGTGCTGACGGCTCGGAGCCTGGAGCCTGCTTCGGATTCTGTGTCTCCCTCTCTCTCTGCCCCTCCCCTGCTCAGACTCTGTCTCTCTCTCTCTTTCTCTCTCTCTCAAAAAAATAAATAAACGTTAAATTTTTTTTAAATCACTGATCATTAATGGTATATGATTCTACATTTTAATCTATAAAGATGTATTTACAGCCATTTACCACATATAAATTTTTAATAAACTTGTGATACTTATTACATTATTGCATATATTACATAGTGTTGACTGTATACAAGGTCTACAGTTCTGCACCAAGTGCGGTGAGTAATATGTAAATACTGACACTGGAGGATAGCATTTGATTAAATTTAAGGATGGATTCAGTGGTTGCATTTGTCTAGAGCAGAGGTTTTTCTTAGGAGGAATGACAAAAGTGATCTGATAAAGTGGTGGTTGAAGAAAAGCAAAGAATGAAAAGACAGAGCAGGGGTCCCAAAGTGTAGCACCTAGACCAGCAGCCTAAGGATCACCTGGGAACTTTTTAAAAATGCACATTCCTGTATCCCACTCAAGACCTACTAAATCACAAACTCTGGGGTGGGGTCCAGCAAGCCATAGTTTAACAAGCCCTCCAGGTGATTATAATTCATGCTCAATTTGAGAACCACTCGTGTAGACGGCTGGTGTGAAGTAGAGCTAAAATACGATTCAGAAAGCAATTCATGGTCACTGCATCTCAGTAGAAATAAAAGATGCAGAGATCCCATGGCTTGTCGTGGGAAGGTGATTTATTGGCTAACTTATGTAATGTGTAACCCAGAGAGTACTTAAAATAGCCAGTGTTGAAATTCTTGCTTTGGAAAAAATTATCGATAGGTTTTTGTTTTTTTTTTTTAATTTTTCATCTAGCATTTCAAATGTTAGAGCTGGGTATTGTTGTCTGCCAGGAACAAGGCCTATATATTTTGTTTCACAGATAATGAATTCTTTCTTCCTCTAAAACAGTATTGGGTAATGTTCCAAAAAAGTAATTACAGGCCAGTTAGTAAATATATGCTGAGACAGTAGAGTGCCAGATAGAAACAGCTATATGTCTGCCACTGCTGATTAATCAGCTAGAGAACAGGCCTATTTTTTGACTTAATATGGGACAGGGACTCCATTAAGGGTAGAATCTGTATCTCAGTGACTAAACATGTTCTCCCAACTGTTTTCATTTTCTTCGGTGTATATTTTCCTTTCTTCTGTTGCCTAATAGAATGACAGGGCTGCATACTTTTAACAAATTGTTCCTTCGCCTCCTGTCTTCCTCTTCTATTCAATAGGCTTGGCAAAGCTGTAAGAGATTATGAAGGTTTGGGGAGTTAGAAATCACAGCCAGTTCAATCTCATTTTCATATAAACCGAACAGTAAATTATTATATTGTAACAGCTTATCACTTTGGACCTCAATAACAGAAAAGTAGTCTGTAAATCCCGTAGCAAAGATGGAATAATCCTTTTAGGTAGGCACGTTTCTTAGAGTGTGCTCTAACTCTGCTGGGCTTTCTGATTCTGTTTTTCTCTAACCTTAGTTGCTGAAGCTAGTTAGAGACCCATTTTAGGTTCAGGTGCTTCATATTCAAGGATTATTTCTGTTTTAGGTCAAGTGAAATATAAGAAGCACCATGTCTGGAAATGGAAGAGTTGCCATTAACTCAACCTTGTTGCTTGTCTCATAATGGGACTCTTGCCATGCCATTTACGATCAGAACTGTTCCTCTTTACTCATTAATGGTCTAGAGCTCTGCCTTGATTCTCAGTCTTGCCCTCTGTTCCCTAAAAAAATTCTAGGGAATTCTTTCCTTTATCTCCAATCTCACGGTCTCCCCAGACACTGACTACCTGTTCACGCAAACAGGTATGAGATCATTCTGAGTACCGCAACTTGATTCACACTAATGCTGTGTCATCCTGCTTTGTGATCTAAAGGATTTATGTGAATATATTTTTTGTTGTCTGTTATATTAGAAAATTCCTTGAGTGTCAACCTTTGTGGATGCCGTTGGTACCCCACCTAGATG
This sequence comes from Herpailurus yagouaroundi, assembly GCF_014898765.1. Classification (NCBI taxonomy): domain Eukaryota; kingdom Metazoa; phylum Chordata; class Mammalia; order Carnivora; family Felidae; genus Herpailurus; species Herpailurus yagouaroundi. The sequence continues at coordinate 7,975,288 of NW_024420586.1, forward strand.
CTCTTAACCTGCAAGCGCACCTATTCTCCATCTGGTGGGAATTTTGAGTTATCAGTCATAGCTATCATCACCACCACCACCATTACCCTTCTCTGGACAACTGCTTTACGCCGGTGGTTCCCAAACTTAACTTGCTTCTAAATCACATAGAAGACTTGTCAACACAGATGGCTGAGCTCAGCTCCCAGAGTTTATAATTGAGTAGGTCTGTAACGGGGCCCGCAAATTTGTATTTTTAACAACTTCCCAATGATGCTGATGCTGTTGTTCTGGATAACAAACTTTGAGGGTAACTGGTCTAGTCTAAATAACAGTTTCTTTGTCTCTGGAGGCCGTCTGTCCCATCTTCCCTTCTCAGGGCGGACCATTATCAGTGACTCATTGCCACCAGCTTGTAAAAGGCAGGCCCTCTTGTCTCAAGGTGGGAATCTGTCGGTGTTTTATCCATGCTCCAGAACTTCCTGGTAGGATCAGAATCAAATAGTCACCATTAGACACCACGATTTCACTTAGTTTTATTTTCTTCCTCCCTATGTGCCCTGCTTCTTTCACTCTTCTCCTAAAAGTACTCTGTCAATAAATTCCCTGAACAAATCTCCATCTCAGACCATCGTCTCTGAGGGACACAACCAGAGCCTTATACCTGTGGATTTCTGGTTTCCAGTCTCTTTAGTTCAATTTATTCAACAAATTCGTATCTAGTGCCTCTGCATGTACCAGGCAGTACATGATATATGCAAAGGAAGGCCCGGTCTTTCTCTCAAATAACCCACCATTTAGTCAAAGAGTGGATAAGTAAATGTACAATTACAAAACAATATGGTTGATGCTATGCTACATCAATCCTGAGAATTTGAAGCCAGAGGTGCTTTTATCTCAACCTTGGAAGATAGCATAAGCTGGGTTCCTTGGGGAAAGAGACTGAGATGGAGATTTTTTAGGTAGGAGGTTTATTGGGGCATATTCTTGAAAACACCAATGAGGAAGTGAGGGAAGCATAGTTGTGCAAATGGAGAGGTTGGATGAGGCTGCAGGCTAACCCATGGGAAGCTCTGGAGATGTCCAGAATTCACAAGATGCAGACTGCCCACCGAGGGGCATTAACTTTGGGAGAAGCAACTCTCTTGAGCTAAGGGATGCTCAAAGAGGGACTCCGCTGTGAGGTATCATTAGCCAGTTCTCTCAGCTGCTCAGAAAGTAGATGCCTCAGTCCTGTGGTAGAGATCAGGATGGTGAGCCACAGCATCCCATACAGGGGAATGATAGAATCAAGGGAAGATAGTCTTCAGCCATTTCAACCCAGGACCACAGAAAGTAGGTTGGACCTCATAAGAAAAAGTTTGGGGATCCAGCATGAATACACACACACACACACACACACACACACACACACACACACACACGGTTCCTGGAGACACGTGATTGTGATCATCTCAGTCATATATAGTGGCTTCCCACCAGACAACCATCAATCCTGCTCCACCCAATGGGAATTTTAATTGAGTTTTTAAAGCACTAAATTTCTCAAATATCACAAGTGCTAAATATAAGGTAAACCTGAGGTTTCCTGAAAATCCATCATGTAGACAGACCTGAAAGAGTTGCAAGCCTTGTTGAAATGCCTCTGAGGAGCAATGCAGCAGGTAACAAATCTGCTGACAAGCAGCAATCTTCAGAATAAACATATGTAGGACCAGAGTTCAGAGGCTAAAGTCAATTTAATGAGAAAGCTGTCGCTATTATTTTTTATGTGAATTAAATGTATTCCAAGTAGCCAGAGTCACAGCCTCACAGTAAATAGTGTGGCTGCAGAGCTGAGCATTTGTTTTATGCTGTTCCTCGGGGTCACCTAAAGATGAATGTGAGTTACCTAGATTGAACAGAATTCTATCCAGTGTGTTCTAATGTGTGGTGATAAAATTCACAGACCTAATTAGAGAGAACTGATTTGAATGTAAAATTGTTTATTTTGCAGTACATCTATGCCAAACATTGAAATTTTCCATTGAGATAAAAACAGCACATAATTTGTAAAGAGGAATATAAAGTCTTCATGAATCACGGGCAGCCTATTAGTAAGTCTTTGTGAAGAGAATTACACAGTGTTAAGACAACAGAGGGAAGACACAAGTAACCTCCTACCTGGGCAGAGTAAATGTTACAGAAATTCACAAGTTTCATTTTGCATAATTAGGGCCAGAGATGCAGCCCAGGCGCACACACACACAGAAGAATGAAATAGGTCTCCATCTCTCCTTGCATTAACTGAAATCTGTCCTGATGGAATGGCCTCTGGCAATATTATGAATCAGCATGAAAGAATAGCAGACCTGGCCTCTCAAAACTCTCTCCCCTCTGAAATGTGTGTTTAAATTACCTCATGGCAAGGCCAGTGACATTCAAGGATTGAGAATGAGGTTAGAAAAATGGAAGTGTTTCTCCACTTCACAGACGGTCTATTGCCTGATGAACATTATGTAAACAACTTTCCAAAGAAAGAGTAGCACCAAACTTGAGCAGCCAGATTATTAGAGAGCAACAGACTCCTTGTGTGCCCCCTATGCTCTAGTCCAAGGGTCTGCAAAGGGACCCTTGGGCCACATCCAGCCTACCACTCATTTTTGTAAATATGGTTGTAGTGGAACACAGCTATGCTCATTTTCTGTGTACTATGGCTATTTTTGCACCACGGTGGCAGGGTTGAGCAGTGCAAAAGAGACCATATGGCTCACCTAGCCTAAAATACTTACTGCGTAGCCCTTTACAGGGAAAGGTTGCTGACCCCCTGCTCTAGTCTGTTAGAGTTCAGTGTGTTCTGGATTTACTGATGATAAGAATAACCTGGAGTACATGTTAAACCTACAGCTTCTCAAGCCCCTCCTTTGGAGATTCTGATTCAGTAATTCTGAATGAGACACAGGAATATGTATCTTTAACGAGTACCAAACTTTTGAGAAACATCAGTCTAGTCATTTTACTCTCTGGTTCTGTTGCATACCATTTTTATGTTCATCAAGTCCACATTCTTTTCTTTAGATTCCTCCTCATCTCCCCACATAAGTGCAAGTTACAGACCAGTGTACTGTGTGACGTTGTCATGGGTGGGGTTTGCCAGAAGCAGAGCTAATGACACAGATTTGGGTGCATGGTGTTTATCAAGGGAGCATTCACAGGAGCAAAGAAGTTAGGGAGGCAAGGATAGGAGAAAAAGCTAAGCAAGGATGTGGTCTCAGCTGGGGATATACTTCAGTCTGATCCCCCAGGAACCTCTGCAGCAAGAATTGCACCCAGTGATCCCACTGGGAGGCAAGGATGGCCAGCCCTTTGTATACTCTCCCTCAGTTCCATCAGTCAGTCATTTGGGTGTAGGGGGCTCTCGAACAGGGGACAGCTGAGAGCCATTAACAGCAGTAACTGGGGCAACGGAGGATTCAGACAGATGTACAGCATCTAGTAAGGGAGTCACACCCCCCAAATGAATGACATTTAAGTAGATTTGGAATGTGCCTTCCAGAAAGTCATATCTGTGATAGTCTTTAAAAGACAATTTGCAGTATGTTTTTAAATTATCAAATCTTTGGAAAGAATAAGTACATTTGCTAGAATTGAGACCTTCAGCCTTCTACTATCTTTGAAAAGGAAAAGGAAAATATGTCAGAGAGAAGTGACTTTTCCAGTAAATAATCAGTTTTGTTGACCCCTTTCTTTGCCCAGATGCTTGGTAGGATCTGCTGGTTATGATTACCTCAGTTAGGATGACGTGAGGTTCTTATGAACTTGAATGCATGCAAACATTGCAGAGGCCCACTTGGAATAGGACTGCTGTCCGAGCAAGTATTTTTGCTAGTCCCCAACATTGCATAGTAGATCCACTAGCGTCTTAGAAGACTCATGCGACAAAGGTACATCACGGGAATGTAAAATGAAGTTCAACCCTCCATAATTATGTTTTACCTTCCAAGGGATCATTGTAGCCAACCCTACTTGCTAATTCCCCCAACCAGCAAGGTAGCCATCAATTCTCTCGTCCTTACCCAGCGTCACATAGCCAGTCAGTGGTAGTGTTGAAAGTTCTGAAGAAAGGATTCCACATACCCTATTAACAAGCTGTCTCTCAGGGCGGCTGGGTGGCTCAGTTGAGCATCCAGATCTTGGTTTCTGCTCAGGTCATGATCTCATGGTTCATGAGATCAAGCCCTGCATCAGGCTATGCACTCATTGTGTGGAGCCTGCTTGGGACTCTATCTCTCCCTCTCTCCCCTTCTGCCCCTTGCTCTCTTGCTCTCACCGTCTCTCAAAATAAATAATTAAACTTAAAAAAAAAAAAGTTTTCTCTCTTCTGTAACCCAAACTGTTTGAATAACCCTAGGATTTACAAACCTAGAATGAAGACATTTCCAAATTATTTCTTGGGGTGTGTAGCATACCCTTTAAACTCTCAAGAGAAGTTGGTGAGGGGAGGAAAGGGGAAATATAATATGGTAAGAGTTATTCTCCTCCCATGCTAAGCCCAATTCTCCCTTTCTCTGTGAAAGAGGAACAGATAAAAAAATCTGTGACCTCACAAGAGGTTGTTTGACCTGAGCACCTGCCAGGATCCTTTGCACAGCTTTCCCCCTGTGAAGACTGTGGGGGCAGCTCAGGCAAAGAAGGCAGACAGTATTATACTATTTTATAGACCTGGCAGAATCAACTTAAAAAGAGCACCTAGAGTCTTATCTCACTTTATTCTCTTTTCTGTCTCCTTGAGGCAAAGTTGACTTAACCTTTTCTTAAAGTGAACACTGTGAAATAAGAATATTTCTCCAAACAACTTAAGGACATTTTCAACAACTTGTAAACAGAAAAAGAGCTAACAGGATACAGTTACTCAGAGTAACTGTAAGTTGGTATTAAAAATAGAACTTTGATTTTACGTAACGTATTTTAGAAAGAAAGCAAAAATGTGATGGTCAGTGAAGAAAAGAGAAAACTGGCAGGGTCTAGGGTTTTCCCAAGATTCTGCTGTGAGCTTGAAATTCCAAACCAAACCCAGATGATTTGAAAGTCAGTGTTCTTTCCAATTTGCTGTGCCAATTTCTTACAACTCTCCTTAGGCTAGGACCGGGAGAGGCATCCCTGAAATTGCTTCCTGGTAAGGAGCTAGTATGGGGACCAGTGAACCACCACGGGGGGTTGAAAACAAGGCCCAGCATGGACGAGGTGACCCAGAAGCCTTTCCTTTGTCTCTAGTAAATGTAGGTGAGTCTTCTCTTTCTATATAATTGTAGTGCTTGCATGTTCTTCTATTTTAGAACCTGGCACATGGATATACCTCTTCTAAGCCTCTTTTTTCAATGTGCTAGATTAGGAGCCCACCAAAAGGAGGTTTCGTGTTGTGTTCAATTTTGTATGTGGTGCTCCATGAATTCATTCAGTCATTCAAATGCTATTCATCAACTGTTTACTATGTGACAGGTATTATTTTAGGTGTTGCAGATAGGATAGTGAATGAAACAGACCAAAAGTATTTTAGGGGCTCCTGGGTGGCTCACTCAATTGAGCAGCCAACTTCAGCTCAGGTCATGGTCTCATGGTTCGTGAGTTTGAGCCCCACATTGGGCTCTCAGCTCTCACTGCAGAGCCTGCTTCGGATCCTTTGTCCCCCTCTCTCTCTCTGACCCTCCTTCTCTCTCTCTCTCTCTCTCTCCAAAAAAAATATATTTTATTTAAGGAGCTTACACTTCAGTGATGGAGACGATATATTGTAGGTTCTCTACAGATAAGTGCTGAGGTCTAAAAATTAAGCTAGAAAAGGAGACTTGAATGTGTGGGGCAGAGTTGACATTTTAGACAGGATAAGGGAAAGCCTCACAGAGAAGATAACGTTTGATTAAACCCTGAAGGAAATGAGAAAAGCAGTCTGCAGAAATTTGGAAGAAGAGAAGTCCAAGAAGAAGGATAAAGATAAAGACCTGAAAATAGGGAGCATTAGCACTGTTGTCAAGAAACAGTAAGGAAGCTTTTTAGGTCTAGAATAGAGTACACAAAGGGAGGAATAAAGGGAAATGAGACCTGAAAGAAAGGACAGGATGAGGGCAGAGATCACATGTGGCCTTGGAAAGCACAATCGTAACTTTTTCTTGGTCTTTAAATAAGTTTAGAAACCATTGGAGGGTTTTGAGCAAAAGAATTATATGAACTTTCAGCTTTAACAGGATCACTAATATTTAATGAATTAATAAAGTAACTAATTAACTTGTCCATCTAAGAAGTGCCTAAAGAAGCCAGATAATGGATTTGAGTAATGGATCAGATAAAGCATAAGCACACATTCCTGGAAGCTGAGGGTTCAAAACCACGCCATGAGTGTCATCAAGTAGACAAGGAGAAGGCAGCCACAACTGATGAACGTGAGATAAGACCCAACTGCCCTGGACGTCTTGTATAACTCCTGCTGCCACTATCATATCAAATAACTGACTTCTTGGGGCAACATCAACCCAGGTTCGGAATATAGGCAATTCCTACATAGCAAAAAGCTAGGTGAGGAAAATTATGATAAGAAGATGCATCCCACTTGTCTCTCCAGCATCCAAGACTGGGCACCACTATCCTGACAAACTATAGCCTAGATTAGAGGGCTCTGCACCATTTGGGACCTTTAAATATACTCGATGACATGCTGAGTTCTCTTTTCTTTAAATTGTCATTGAGTATTTCCTTGGCCAACTGACAGTGTAAAACCTTTTAATACACATGCTTCCAGAAATGTTCACAGGTAAGAAAGAATTAAAGAACTGAAGACGAATGGCAGCAATGGACACTCTCACCCTCACCATCACCCCCATCACCACCACTGGAGAACTTCATGTTCAAAATGAACATTCGTTTTTTTTTTTCTTCCTGTTGCGTTTTTAAAGCCAATGTGGTCTTTCCCATTTTATGTGTCTTTTTTAAATTGAATCATCTTCACCCATTTCACCCACCCACCCCCAATTCCCCTTCTCGGGCAACCACCAATCTGTTCTTTTTTTAAACTATGAGTTCAGGGTTTTTTTTCATATTCTACATATAAGTAAGATCATACAGTATTTGCCTTTCTTTGACTTATTTCACTTAGCATGATACTTTGAGAGTTCATGTTGTAGCAAATGGCAAGAGTTCCTTCTCTTTATGACTGAACTGTATCAGTCACATTTTCTTTATCCTTTCATCTGTCATTGGACACTTAGGTTGCATCCATGTCTTGGCTATTGTATCTAATGCTGCCGCGAACATATGGGTGCAGGTATCTTTTTAAAATAGTGATTTCAGGGGTGCCTGGCTGGCTCTGTTGGTTAAGCATCCGACTTTGGCCCGGGTCATGATCTCATGGTTTGTGAGTTCAAGCCCGCGTCGGACTATCTCCTGTCAGCACAGAGCCCATTGCGGTTCCTTTACCCCCCTCTCTTTCTGCTCCTCCCCTGGTTATGCTCTCTCTCAAAAATAAACATCAAAAAAAAAAAAAAGATAGTGATTTCATTTCCTTCTGATAAAAGTTTTAATTTTTATACATTATAGTGATTAATTTTTTAATGTTTATTTGTATTTAATTTGTAAATTGTCTTTTACTATCTTTTTGCCCACTTTTATGTTTGCATGCTCATTCTTTTCTTATTGATTTGTATAAATATTTTATATGTCACTGATATCAGCAACCCATTTCAAACATTTCTTTTGATTTGTCTTATGCCTTACAATGTACTTTAAAACTTAATTGAAATATATATTTTTCAGATAAATTGTACCATACCCCTGAGTATCTGTTTAGAAAGCTTGTTTTTAATATTTTCTTCCAGTGCTTTTAAAATTAACTCTTAAAATTCACTTTTGTGACCAGACTATCTTTTTTCTTTATTTCTTCCAAATGAGTGACACGTTTTTTTCAACCCATTATTTGAGTGGTAAATCCTTTCCCCACTGCTATGAGATGCTATCTGTAGTGTATAATAAGTTCTTACATATGCTTGGCCTGGTTCTAGATTTTTCTCTTATGCTTGACATCTCTGTTCTTAATTCTACAGCACATCAGGAACATTCTTTTAATTATTATAGCTTTGACTTACATTTTGAAGTCTCCTGCTTTAAGCCTGTCAAACTTTCATGCCTATACTCGCACATTTAATTTGTACAGACTGTTTTAGCAAGCACTTTAAAATGCCATTGGGATTTTTGTTGAAATTGCATTCAAATATTTTGATTAATTTAGGAACAATCGGCAGTTTCACCATATTAACTTTCCATCCAGGACATATGCTTTCTCTATTTTTCCAAGTGTTACTTTGTTTTAAAGTAAACTCTACCGCCAACGCGGGGCTCAAACTCACAACCCCAAGATCAAGAGTCATTTGCTCTACTGACAGAGCCAGCCAGGCACCCCTATTTTTCCAAGTCTTTAAAAAAATTTTCTCACTGTAAATTGTTATAGTTTATTTAAACTACACTTAGAATAAACTGCATTTATTCCCATTCATCTTATAACTTTGTTACTATTATAGGTGATTACTTTTCTAATCATATTTCTAACTCTTATTCCTAGGTATATAAGGAAATTATAGCTTTATACGCCTATTTTTTTACAAGTGTTTCCTCAAATTGGATGGAATGAGGATCTTGCCGATTTTGATGTAGCTGTAAATAGAACATTAGTACACTTGTACCTTGTCAAAGATTTTTAAACAATAATCCCTTCGATAATGAGTTATTCCTGAGAGCTTTACCTATAACTTTTTATTTCTTTTTGTGAATACTTTACCTCCCGTCTGTGGCTGATAGAACAAAGGAAAAGTGAAAAGCAATGTGGTTAATGCTAGGGTTGGCCATCAGTTTTTAGAAAGCTATAGTGCTTCAAAATGAGATAATTCATGTTTTCCAGATAATTTAGCTACTGAGTGAGAAATAATGAAGTAAATAAACTTCATTTTCATGAAGTTGATACTTGAGGTTTTCTCAGTCACACAGTGGTGTACTATGTCTTTACTATTAATTAATATGAAAATATCGATACGCTTGCATGACCCCCTCCCTGGGTTTGATGGGGGTTACAAATCAAACATGACTCCTTGTGCTGCCTGATTCTTTTCACTGTACCTTTGTTCACATTCTCCTCCGACAGATGTCTGAGGGCCACTGACCACTCCCTCAGGAAATCTCCGAAGCTACCTACGCACCAGGCATCGATAGAAATGAATTGTAAGCTATTCTTCTAGCTCTCTAATTAGACTTTCCAGCCTCATTGCAGGACATGAAATCAAGGGAGATCAAATTTACCCAGATGCGCAGACTTTAGAATCAGTACAAAGCAATACACTGACAAGCACAAAAGCAGCATGCTCCCGGGAGGAAAACTGAACCTGCCTCTGCCTCTTCGAAGTATCAGATGGGGAAAAGAATATCTTGTTTCCCTGTTTCACATGCTTGCCGCCGGTTTTACAGAAGAAAATGCAGATAAACACACTGTAAGGCGGCCCATGTATCATGTAATTATTTAGACTGGCGAGCCAGACCTCAGTTCAAATCCTGACTCTATCACTTCTTTTTTTTTTTTTTAATTTTTTTTCAACGTTTTTATTTATTTTTGGGACAGAGAGAGACGGAGCATGAACGGGGGAGGGGCAGAGAGAGAGGGAGACACAGAACCGGAAGCAGGCTCCAGGCTCTGAGCCGTCAGCCCAGAGCCCGACGCGGGGCTCGAACTCACGGACCGCGAGATCGTGACCTGGCTGAAGTCGGACGCTTAACCGACTGCGCCACCCAGGCGCCCCTGACTCTATCACTTCTTAACAGCTCACCATTGTACCAATTTCTTTAATTCTTTATGCTCCCACTTCCTGTCAGAAAAATTAGGATAATTATAGAACCTACTGAATAGAGTTGTTTTGATGATAAATGAGATTATAAATAAATGCAGGTTTTGTCTTAATGCATGACACATGTAAGCATGCCCTAATATTTTATATTGCTATTTTTGTCTTTGCTAATATCTAACTTCCTTTAAAGCATAGAAGGATATAATTTATTTTTTAAAGAATACAGACTTATGCAGACAGAAGTGAAATTCTCAAGAAATTTTTTCCCGGAAATTAATTTTGAAAAGGATTTTGATGAACATATTACATTTAAAGTGTAGTAAACAGTCAACTATAAAAAATTATATATATATGTATGTATATACACATACATACTACATACATATATATACATATACATACATATATATGTATATACACATACATACTATAGAAAGAGAGAGTATGTCTGGAAATACCATTCATTCCTGTGGTATTATAAGAGGTGCTGAAAAAATGTTGTTCCTTTATTTTATCGTAAACTGATTTGGTCTCCTTTATGAGCCCTCATCTTTTATATACTAGAGGAAAACTAAATTCTCATTCTGGTTTCAGCTTATTATTTAGAGTACCATCTCTCATAGGCGGGGAGACTCATTCTCTCATTTCGCCTTTCTCAGCCTCTGCCTGCTGCAAATAAGATGTTGCTCAGATATATGGGGTAAAGGGGAGGCTTCCCAAGCTTGCACGGTTGCAAGGAAGAATTGGTGCCCTTCGGCATTGTGCCCCTTGATTTCTGAGATAGGATCCCTTGTACTCTAGCCATTGATGAACTTGTTAGCTGGCAGAACCCATAGTCATTCTGCTAACTGGATTGGTTCAGAGTCCAACGTCGCTTTCTGATTCTCCTGGATTCCCCTTAGACTGGAACGTCTCCAGACCCCCATGCCTCTGCTGTTTCCTGTGCAGTCTTCTGGCAAGTGGTCCAGCCCCAGCCTTCTCCATTGGGCCAACAAGTTCTGCCACTGCAGGCCCACAGCAAGCTCTTTGGCAGCATCTGGCTAGAATTCATTATTCCTGTTGATGTGTGTGTGTGTGTGTGTGTGTGTGTGTGTGTGCGCGCGCGCGCACGCACAAGTGTGTATATCCACCTTTATCCATATCTATATCTATACACTAGACTGTCTCACAAAATTTATATAGGGTAGGTTGTGAAATATTACAAAGAAGAGATTATGTCTCACTCATTTTGGATTCTTGAGCCCCTCACCAGATACTTGGAATAAATCGAAATAATATGTACTCTCTTCATGATTGGGAAAATTTCTCCATTCTCAGTGATGGCAGGTTTGTGACCACTATACACGAACATGGTATTGGTGCAAATGCACAAAATATTGAAGCAACAGTACGGATGGGAAAAAAATCTTTGAGGGATGTGTTTGGATAATACATTTTGGAGGGTTCTTTAGCTTTTGATCTGGCTTCTGAATTTATAATGTAAAAATGGCATTTGTACTTAATCGATTCCTTTGGTCTGTAGAACTCTTGTAGTGATTCTGGATCAAAACTCAAAGAACACAGACTAGCAGAGTCTCTTCTCCTTTTTCTCTAGTCATTTTTATGTAGTGCTGAAGATATAAGTGGTACTTTATAAAGTACAAGGAAGGGATCAAGTCACTGATCTCAAATACTTACCAGGAGAGGCTTTAAACATTTTTTTTTTTTTTTTAGTTTTCCTTAAAAAAAAGAAAGAAAGAAAAACCTCAATTGAAAAGGGAGTGTGCGGGGGAGGGGGAGGAAGAAAACAACAAGAAGGAATTCAGAGGTGGGTTGCCATTTTGAGGTCAAACTGAACCGACGCCTTCATTGCAATGAGCGCTTTGGACGTCTGTCGAAGGAGGTACACAGTCATTGACAATGACTGCATTCTCTCCTGCATCGGGTTCACATTGCTTCCAGTGCTCTGTTATTTAGAACTGAATAACTGTTGTCACTGCTCGATAATTTGGCCATGAGATATCTGGTTACTTTCAGACAAAAGAAAATGTCTCATAATCATGGGGTTTTGTGTGAGTCTGCTCTTTCTCCAGGAAAAAAAAAAAATGTATTTAAGGATTTATCTCTGCTCACATCGAGGAAGAAAATAAACTTTAAAAAGTTTTACTCCTTTCTCCGTGTAGCAATTCTTGTCTAGCTTTCCATCAGGGGGAAATGTTACCTTCAGCATATTCCGCATATGAAATAGACAGTAGCAGATGCTTCAAATGGTCATAATTGTGAAGAATATGGAAAAGGAGGCGTCTTCCTATTGTGTTTCATTTAAATGTGGAGGGAAAAAGCCCTTTGGGTAAATTAGCACTGGGAGGATTTAGCAAAAGTGAATTAACTATGACAGAGTCCCCTAACACATCTATTTGATGGTCTTGCAAGCCTTTTCCCGGTTACCTGGGATACTACCCTGCTTTGGGATGCCATAGGGTCATTAAAATGTGAGACAGATTCTCCAGAAGAGAAAAGCCAGATGAATCTTGACTTGCAGACAGTATGTCTTGCTTAATAGCATTTCCTATGACCGGCCCTACCTTTCCCTTGGTGCTAAATTTCTCTCTGACACACTCATCTGAAAAAAACAAAGAGCTGCCTGTGAATTTCAGCTGCCAGAGCCAAAAGACTGTTGCAAAGGATCTTTACAAGCAATTATCAAGTGTGCTCTCAAATGCTAAATATATTGATGATTTTTTTAATTTATAAATTAGTATTAAAAGCTAACATCTATCATGTTACAGGAATTAAAAGGTAAACGAAGGCAGAAGCATGTGGTAAAAATGAGTCTACTGTCCCATATACACAATCAACAATAACTAGACTCTTGGTGGCGATCACTTTGTAACACATGCCGATATTGAATTATAATGTACACCTGAAACTTACATAATTTTACATGGGAATTTTACCTCAAAAAAAAAAAAGCCTGAAAAATCAAATGTGTCTGTGGTAACCCATTCAATCTGACTTGCATGGTTTTGGTCGCCAAACCTTAGCTGACCTACTGTGAATTATTTATCTTTACCTGTCTCGATGGAACTATTCATATGCTTTGTAGCAGAAATATTAGTGTACTTGGTCACAGGGCTATTGCAGACCCTGCCAAGGATCCTGTATAATAGGTATGATGTCACTTTTCATAAATATGAAAGATGTTTAATTTGGGAACAGAAAATTCTGAATATCGACGCTTTTCTTATTGCTCTGTGCGAAGTCATGCTAGCCGCTCTTTACACACTTGCTATCACTGAAGCCTCACAACTTCTCTGAAAGCTAGGCATCACTGTGATCTCCACTTTCTAGGTGAGGAAACTAAGGATAGGAGACGAGGAATAAGCTACTTAAGACCAGTCTTCCTGTCGTGTATTTTTACGTACTAAGCATCCCTGAAATGTAGTGATTAAAACCAAAGCTTGGTGGTTTGACTGGACTCAACGGAGTTGTTCCCACATTATAGCTGCTATCACTTAGAAGCTAGGGATGGAGTCATCTGGAGGCATCTTCACAAGAAATGGAATTTGCCAGTGTGTTAAATGCTGGGCTCAGAAAATGGCACAGTGTCATTTCTCTTTCTGTCTGGGTGGAAACAGAGAGATCACCCGAAGGGGACATAGACTCCAACTCTCTATGCAGGAATGGAGGCTGCTCGGCTTTTCAAGGAACATCTGGTACTTGAATTTAGGTCTACCTAGTGCCTAGATTTATCCACAGGAGAGTAAAGCCCACCTCTCACCCATTCCTCCCTCCGAATGCCACCCACCTTATTTCTGCTGCTTAATAGTCCACTTTGCCCTCCGTTTTCCTATAATCTACCTCTTCCAGGTAGATTTGAGAAGAATGCTCTGAGGATGTCAAAACAGAGACCTTATGGCATATTTAAGGGGATGCATAGCGAGAATTCCTTCTCCTCTCCTCACCCTGCTCTTACCTCAGTGATCCTGACTTCATCTCATTTTTAAAATCCCCACCTCAGTAGTGGAGAATTTATAAGGAAACAAGGAGGAGAGATGCAAAGAAGAGTTAATATGAGGATTAGACAGGAGAAAAAAAGGAAGGCCATGTATTCTGGAGCATTCCAATTACATTGGGGACCTCTACACCTCCTTCTACCTCCCCTGTACCCCAAACCTCTAATGAATCCCTACTACTAAAATGTAACACATTTCATATATAGTTTTGTAAATATTTGTCGCAGCTCCTAGCACGGTGACTTGCTCGTACTGGTTCCCATTTCTGTGGCAGAAATGCATGCATGGAGCTCCACAGGCCAGCTGATATCCCTCCCAGGCTTCTCACTTATGGCCTGGGTTAGGTATGCCCTCTTTCCACCCAGAGAGTAGGAAAACAATAGTTGGGTTCTGCTTGTTAGCTGACAAGATTTTCGTTTCAGCTATAATGAGACCTTGCACTGCTTTTGCCTTTGTGAGTTAAGGTTCACAGTCTGGTCAACTTGAAGACAAACAGAGGGGACCTTGAGAATTGAGGCCCCGTAGTGATTTATGGAAGAATAATCACAGTGCTGTTCAGAAGGAGAGTTTATGCACTAGAGGTCTCTCTAGAGAAAATCAAAGCTTCGCTGGGATTTAGCTAACGGGCAGTCATAATTTTGAACTTTATCCTCATTTGGCCAGGCCTATCATATGTGTCAAAGTGACGTAGCTCTTTCAGGGGGCTTTTGGGAGTGACACCCCCAGGGGACAGCTACGCTGATAAAATCCAGCTGAACAGTAGCACTCCATCAGGCAGCCTTCCTCAGACATCTGGTGTTTGCTTTCTGCCTCCTTTCTCTCCTGACCCTTACCTCCTGGATGCTGAACACAAAAGCAGCCTTCCTTGCCCTGTCTTCCCCTACCCTCCCAATTACTACAGGACTTAATTCTTGTTTTTTAAACAAACTTCATGGTTTTGTGACTCCTCCCAGGTTTTCTTGTCAAATGAAAATGAAAAATGGCTCTTTCTTGCAAAAGCTAATCTCACTGCCTGGAACATCCCTGAATTCTACATCATTAGCACAGGGTACAAACATCAAGTGTATGTAGCTTTTTAGGGCTTACCCTTCTTTAAGGGTAAAGATGCTATAGTAGCTGAGAACATTTTCTACGAGACAATACTAGTCCTCGGGGCCGACAAAGTATGTTAAGTCCAACGGTCGTGGTTGCTATGCTACAAACACCAAGGGAGAGTTTGCTGCGTTCCCAGTAGTACAGTTGTCACATGTCAACATAGCAGGGGGCCTTTGGGATTTCATCATCCAGATGCCTCATGTTGCCTGTTGGGAAATTGGGACCTGGGTAGATAAATCCATCTTCTCAGAGACCTGCAATGACACAGTGAGGCTGTGACCCAATCCTCCTGATCCCTCCTAGCTCAGCCACCATTTCACAATTCACAAATTCACAATTTGAATTAGAATTCCTGCCTTTGTCTGTCAACACATCGTAAGTGTCTTCCTCTGTACTACACTTGCATACCCCCGTGAATTATTCTCCTGTGACTACAAAGCTACCTTTAATTTTCTACATCTCCTTGAAAGGGTGGGTGTATTGGCCAAGGGAGCTTTCCTTTTTCTTGGTTCATTGGCTACCAATATGTATGTCCCTGCCCTCTGTCCTTATTGAGCAGTTGAGCCCATGTTGCCAGGGAAACTGACTTCCCTTTGGTCAAAAGATAAAATGAGAAGAGAGTGAGATCGGATCTGCTGGCCATCATTTCACCCTCCCTTTAGTGTGACCAGGCCTGGCTCATAGAGGAAATATGCCCCCTCAGCAAACATTATAACTCGGGCAAATAGTGGATTGTATCACCCACTCTATACGAGGTTGCGAGGAGGTCCATCCATTATCGAAGGGCCACTGAGTACGGTATAGCTCTCTGCAGAATCTACGGCAGAATCTTATAGTTAGGGCTTGTGTCCCAGACATCTGGTGTGGAGATCCACTCTTCTCCTGCTCAGGGTCTGAGAGACAGCAGCTCCAGTCCTGGTGTCTTCGTGGCAGTCTTAGAACTTGCAAAACCAGTGCAGAGTGAAAGGGAGATACCCTTGTCTTTGACCTTCCAGTTCCATCTAGTATGCTTACCTTTGTCAGGAAAAGAGGTTGGAGTTAGCTTTTTGTTTTTGGAAGCTAGGGTCTCAGGTAAGGGACTGGTCATGTGTTCTGACAGCAGAAAGAGGATTTCATCCCGCAGCTGGGAGGTCAAGGGGAAGCCTGTCTTCTGCAAGTTGTTAGCATGCTTCAAGAACATTATGTTGAATACCAGAGCTTGATTTTCTTGCACCTGCAGCCCATTTACAGAGAAAGGGCTGAGGAGGGAACCGAAGTGTGTCTAGAAAAGAACCTCCTCAAAGGGTCTTAAAGCAGAACCTCAAAACACTAGAACTGGGGCGGAAATTCTTTCTTCTCTGCTTCTAGTCAACAGAGGCTCCTTTACTTCCTTCAGCCAGCTAATGAAACACAAAAAAAGCAGGTATGCTTACTATTGAGTCCTGAGACCAGGGAACTTTGTCTTCCTACTCTTCTAAATTTGAACAGCATATTCCTCAAAAAAAATAGATATTTACTACCCTCAAAAGGACTGGCAAACTTAGAAGGATATGGAGCAAGAAATGGCCTATTTACATCTAAATAACAAATACCATTAATGGAGTGCTACTGTGTGATAGAAAAGCAGAGAAGTGTTCCTTGGGAATAACATATGAGAGGATATTGTTCATTGTCAATATTTTTTCTTTTTCTCCACTCACCCCCTCTCCCATTCATAACTCTCATGGTAGCTGGTACCATACAGTATAGGGTAAAATGGTTAATCTCATCATAATGTCACTGATTTTCAGTCCTAATCTCAAAATTTGCTAGAGGCCTAAAGGTCAGACACCATTAGTAGCCTCATATCCTCCAAAATGTGACCTCAGTCTTCCTCTCACGCATCAACTCAACGGCCCTTCCCTCCAAAATGTGACCTCAGTCTTCCTCTCACGCATCAACTCAACGGCCCTTCCCTTCTATGCCCTGATTCTACCAAACTAACTGACAAATGCTATGGACTTTGAATAAACAGCATGTATTTGTTCTTCAGTATAATGTGCATCTCCTTTGCTCCTACCTAATAAACTATTACTTGTCCTGTAAGTTCCATCTGACTTATTTCTCCTTGTGCACAGATCTTGTTATGGACATTATCTTATCTTTCTGCCACCTCTCCTTTATGAATACACCTTGGAGACCGTCTCTGGCTCAGAGCAGTTTTACTTCTCCCAAACGATTGGTTTGTATTTGTCTTAGCAATACTCAGTACTGACATCCACCAGGTTTTCCCTTTCACAATGGTTGCCAGAATTCTCAGAGAAGATTTATAGCCCATGTTCAATCAAGAGTATTAATTTTACCACACTTTGCTTTTCTTTTACATGTGATAACTTTCATTTTTTTGTATCATTTTGTGGAACTCCTTTCTGGAACCAAGTGGCCAGGGATAGAGGGGAGGGAAGGAAAGAGAGGGGAATTCAAACCCCAAAGCTACTTTATATATGATTCCATCACCTGGAAAAATTAATAATTTTCCCTCTGAGATCTCCTAGCACTTTGAAGGACTCTGAGTTATAATACATACATCATTACACATCAATTTATTTTTCTTTACTTAGTCTTTTTTTTCTCCTACATGACTGCAAATTCTTTAAAAACAAGGGCTACCTCTTACTTTTCTTGGTATTCCCAGTTTCTGGCTCAGTTCCCGACTCCAGTAACTGCTCAATATATGTTTATTGAGTGAACAGTAGCTGAAAAGTAGCTCCAAAGATTTAATCCAATTACATAAATTGATTTAACTAATTGGAGTTCTGTTCAAGATTTAGACTCATTCTCTGAATCAGACTTCTGACCTTCAGAACTTTATATGTGACTAGTCACAGTCATATTTTTCATTGTACTTGTCTCCAACCGACTTTTAGCAAATAACCTGCAGCTTTATTTAATACAAATCAGATCATATTAAATATAATTAAAAATCTCTCCATGAAATAGGATAAGATCCCATTGGGGCACCAGAAAACACAATTATACCTTCATGGCATATGCTCTTTTTAAGCAAATCCATTCGTGAATATTAAACTCTGACAATCTTTTCTCAAAGTTGATACCGTCCTATAAATAATGCCATACATCAAATGGGAATTAAGAAGCCATTGTAGTATCTCTATCCTGGATTATTTCTTTAAGCAGAACCATCAGCATGGGTACATGCCAGGGATTTATTTGAATTTAATGGCAAAACGGTTACATCAGTATAACAGTTAATTATATTCATTCTCTTTAATAGGTGATGAAATTCTGCAATATGGATATCCCAGTGAGCACAGGGCAGGTACAAACTTACTTTCTTTGCGAGTTGAAACAGGTTTGACCACTAGAACATTTGTTCATTTAGGTCTTCCAGGTCACTGCTAGGGCAATTGCCTGAAATGTCATGTGAAACATAAAATAAAAATAAAATAGTCTGAAGAAATTATTACTGATTCTGATTTTCTCTCTGTTATTTGCAGAAGTTGTAGGCATAGGAAGAAAAAAGAGGATATTGTTAGCTGGAGAATGGAGAAACATTGTTTTTCAAGTTAGGAGAAAAGAAGGATTTGACAGTGTCTTCAGACAGTCAGGGACATATTGTCATTTAAATAAAGGGAGGACCAAAAGTGAATTAACCGTTAACACAGATGTGTGTTACATACACATGCGTTCACAGGCATAAACACATAAACTTGTGGGTCAGAGCTGCCTCTGGGTATATTGTAATGGTGTCACAGTAGTTTCCAGAAGTGACCAGACACCAGGAGAGTGTTACACAGAACGATCTGCTCAGTTAGCTCTGGCTCCCCACCTTACCGGCATGCCGCCGTGCTGAGTTTCGGTAAAAGAGGAGGAAAATTAATCAGTATCTGCAGCAGATGGTGTCTGGAAATTTGCTTCCTAATCTAGTCAATAACTGTAGTTCTTTCAAAGATGCATAGGTTTCTTGATAAGATATCTCATCGGTGACTTAACCATTTGGAAACATCTCTTTTAAGTTTAGTGTTTGGTGCGCTCAAAATAACAGTGGTTTCAGCCAGATCAAGGCAAGCCAACGCTCCTTTTTGGTTTCCTTCTTCCTTGGTCTTGCACCACCCAAAATTGGAGGGCAGGGTAGAGAATATTGTAATGTAAGAAGGGAAAACATAAGGTCGTACGATGACTGTGGCCTTCTTGGCCCCCAGATGCCTGGGGGAAAGCACCTATCTTAAACCTTTCACAAGGAGCCTCCTTAATGTCACATCCTTATTTTCTCTTGTTTCAAATTCCTAACAATTAAATCATTCTTCTAAGGTGAATATTTTTTTTTCTAAGGTATATGTATCAGTTTCTATTGCTGGTGTAACATTTGCCACAAACGTAGTGATTTTAAATAATACCGATTTCTTATTTCAAGGTTCTGAAGGTCAGAAGTATTGAATAGATCTCACTAAGCTAAAATCAGGGTATTGACATGGCTGCGTTCATTTCTATAGGGTCCAGGGGAGGACTGGTTTCTTTGCTTTTTTTAGATTCTAGGGGCAGCCCACATTCCTTGACTCATTGCCTCTGTCTTGAAAGCCAGCCAAGGCCAGTTGAGTGTTTGTCGTGTTGCATCCCTCTCACACTGAGTCTCCTGCCTCCTTCCTCATATAAGGACCCTTGGTCCACTCAGATAACCCAGGATAATGTCCCTATTTTAAAGTTAGCCAATTTGTAAGCTCAGTTCCATCTGCTACCTGAATTCCTCTTTGCCATGTAACATCATATATTCAGAGTTTTATATGAATACATAGAGCCGATATTTTAGGTTAGGAAGTGGACATCTTTGGGGTGCCATTATTGTATCTAATAGGGCATCTTTCTGGACTCCTTACCTTCTACTCAGAGAGACTAACCTCCAACTAGGGGCCACATCTCTCCTCCCCATTTGTGAATTTCTTCAGTTGGAGACCTTTACTCATTCACTCTGGAGCTGGAGTAGGTAGCTGGATTAGGAGCCCAAGATGCTGCTGCCATTGCAAGACACAGAGGTAGAGTGTGTGAGGGCCCCTTGAACTTGAGATCTTTGTCTCTTTGCGTTCCACCAGGATGTCTTCATTTTCTTGGCATTATTTTTAATAGTTATTGGAACCACTGTCAGCTACAGATTTGCAACCAGTGGAAGTTTAGTTCCTAGAAACAGACACTGCCAACAAATGGTCATCAGGTCAGATGCATTTTTAAAAACCAGTATACAGGGGCACCTGGGTGGCTCATTTGGTTGAGCATCTGACTTTGGCTCAGCTCATGATCTCACAATTCGTGAGTTTGAGCCCCATGTCGGGCTCTGTGCTGACAGCTCAGAGCCTGGAGCCTGTTTCCGATTCTGTGTCTCCCTCTCTCTCTGCCCCTCCCCCACTCATGCTCTGTCTCTCTCTCAAAAATAAACATTAAAATAAATAAACAAACAGTATATGACTCTAAATATATAACAGGGGCACCTAGGTGGCTC
This sequence comes from Herpailurus yagouaroundi, assembly GCF_014898765.1. Taxonomy (NCBI): domain Eukaryota; kingdom Metazoa; phylum Chordata; class Mammalia; order Carnivora; family Felidae; genus Herpailurus; species Herpailurus yagouaroundi. The sequence continues at coordinate 7,995,678 of NW_024420586.1, forward strand.
AGTCGGTTAAGTGTCCGACTTCAGCTCAGGTCATGATCTCACAGTTTGTGGGTTCGAGCCCCACATGGGGTTCTTTGCTGAATGCTTGGTCAGAGCCTGGAGCCTGCTTTCAGTTCTGTGTCTCCTTTTCTCTCTGCCCTTCCCCTGTTCACACTCTGTCTCTCAAAGATAAATAAATGTAAAATTTTTTTTTTAAATAAAGGTATAACGGACATTGTAGTGCTAGTTCTAGCTGTAAAACCAGTGAAACCAGCTAGATCGCAAGGAGAAAGGAAACCTGTGAGAACACTGACACTTGACGCTGTGTCCATGAAGAATAGGTTCTAAGGTGGAGGGCCTGCATCCCCAAGATTACTCAAGATCACTTATTGAAGTGCAGGAAGACAGTGTAAGCATCTCTATATCCAGATCTCTATTTTAAGTAAGAACTTCAACTTTACTAACATTTAAAACACAGATTAACACTGTCATGATCACCTGTTTTGTATTGTGGCCACTCATATATCACACACTTGAATTAAAGAATTTGTTTGAGGGGCACCTGGGTGGCTCAGTTGGTTAAGTGACTGAGTCTCGATCTTGGCTCAGGTCATGATCTCATGGGTTCGTAAGATCAAGCCCCGTGTCAGGCTCTGTGCTAACAGCGTGGAGCCTGCTTGGGGTTCTCTCTCTCCCTCTCTCTCTCTGTCTCTGCCCCTTCCCCACTCGTTCTCTCTCTCTCTCTCTCTCTCTCTCTCTCTCCCTCCCTCCCTCCCTCTCTCTCAAAATAAATAAAATAAAACTTAAAAAAATAAAAATATAAAAAAAGTATTTGTTTGAAAAAGAGTAGGATTCCCACCCTGCAGGGAAGTTGACCAAGGTACACTCACTTACATGCTGTCACCTTAATATGACTAATTGCAATACTTATGAAATATCATGGATTGTTAGATTGTTAGATTGTTAGATTATCTAGTTTTAAGTACATGAATGCTCATACAATGGACAAGTGATCTAAAAATAGGCAAGTGTTTAAAGACACTCATAAGAGACTATGTACGAAGCTACTACTAATAAGATGAACACAGGTAAACACCATGCAAATGGAAGAAATGATGTATTTCCAACCTCTGGTCCTATCTTTATCAGTCACAAAAAATACCCCTAATCTGGTCAGATTTGGTCAAAACATTAAATTTTGAGCAGAAAAATATTTTGTGTGTGTTTTAAATGAATATAACAAAATAAAATCATTTTGCATGAATACTTATTTCCTCTTAGCTGTGTTTAATTTTCCATTTCGTGCATATTTTATAATGTTTGTATATCCTAGTACAATAGTCCATGTTTGTACTTTATAAATAAATACACACACATATTCTGAGGACACATGTTGACATTTGTTTTACGGATAAGTGTGCGTCATCAAATTGCACACTGATGTGCTAAGGGACAGAACTTGTGGAGGGAGGCAGCAAAGACCAAAGAAACGGTTGGACCTGGAGAGAAGTGTAAAAGGTCATCAAAAGAAATGTAGAACGAACCCCAGTGTAGGTCACAGGACAGTCATGAGTTTGTCCCGATCTGGCATTGCCAGGAACCAAAGTCTTATACTGACCTTTGTGTAGTACTTCTATCCTATATAATAGGGTCCATGACATACTTGGTCAACAGAAGAAGCCATAGGGGTCTCAGAAAAATCCTTAAAGTGTTAAATTTCTACTTTGTTTCCAATGCTTAGAAAATAAACTGCTGCAAAGGTTACAGCAAAATAATTATTTTCCTATGACTGGGAACCATGAAGCATCTCAGAATCAGATTCATTTCAACATTTGACCATCAAATAATCACATTTTATGCAAAATGGAATTAACTGGTAACTTAGCTGTGGTTAGTGTATAATGAGTCCATCTTATAATCAGTGAGCCTCCCTTCTGGACACAGTGATCTTACATTCAGCTATTCTTTCAATAACTTCTTTTTAAAAACATAACAATGTGCGTTTCATAGGAAAGGACTGGAGAATTTCAGCTACAAAGGTTGATTATTTTATAGTTTAGAAGATTTCCATAACTTCTGTTCCAACATAATACCGACACATCCTTTAGAATGTTATCTTTAAGATCACGGAAGCTAAGAGATTTCAATTTCAAAGTGAGTATGATCCATTTTCTGTTCATTTTTCTCACTTCCAGGCAAGCTCTCTGATGGCCTCATCATTTGTTTAATGTTTTTCATTCTTCCAGTTGCTTTGGGAATCAATTCCAGATCACAGAGGAGAGAAAACCTTTTTCCTTCCTCCCGCCCCGAGCTCACCTTCCCAGCAAAGATTTTTGTCTGCATTAAATAGATTCATTGACCCAAGACCGGCAACCTACCCAGAGCAGCAGCTTCTGTGGTGCTCAGTGGAGCATGGGAAAGGCTCCTAATGCCTGATTAAAGCCATCCAGAAAGCCTGAGTTCATTCTAAAGGGGGAATTCAGGGGCAGAGTGGCCCTACAGGCCATTCTCGTAAGTCCGTGTCACTTTTTACCATTAGTACTTTCCTTCAGCTCTTGCCCCCACTGCAGAGAATAGTGGGGATTTGAACAGAGCTCACATGAAGAATTGCACAGTCTGTGTGCTGGGACAAAGAGAGAAACCCTTCCTGCCCGATAAGATGCCCTGGCCGAAGTTCCAGGTGTTTCCTCCAGGACGTATCACATTAGTACTTGCTTTAGGGATAATGTTTTGGATTGGACCACAGAACAAAGGATTTGGGCAGATAATCTAGCAAGAATGATGAGAACCGACCTGAACATTGATGGGGTTCTTTCATGTTATCTCATTTCATCCTCACAGATGAGAGAAACCCAGTTAGGTAGTATTTCCCCACTTCATAGACCAGGGAAGGAAATACCTGAAAGGTTAATTGATGTGCTGAAGGGGCACATAATAAAGTGCCAGGCTCAGTCCCACATCTGGCTCCTAATTCCTTTTTAGTTCTTCTACATTATGCTGTCCCTTCTGAATGGGTTATTAGGTCGATAATGTTACCATTATTAATTCTGCCCAAATAATGGATAACAGACAGATCACACATTTAGGATGTTGGCATTCATCTCCATTTTATTATCATCTGTAACTGAAAATGTTCAGAAGTTCTTGACAATCATAATTTTTGGTGAAACAACTTTATATATTGTTTCTTCAGTATTTTTTTAATCAAATATTTTCCCCCTTTGGCTCTAACAATCTTCAGGATTGATTCTCTCTGCTGAAGTCCTAACTCTCTCTTTTAACCAGCGGTCACCATGGAAACACTCACACAATACATCCTACTCCTCTAAATGCAGTTACTTACACGTTGCAATCAATTGATACAGAGAGTATTTATGTGAATATTTAATTGATAAAATAAGACAGTTGTGCTTACTTTGAAAATATCTCATTGCTCTGTGGTCATGGCTACAGAAAGTGCCAAGAAATGGGATTAAGAGATGACATGTTGGAAATTTAGAGCACCTGGCTCCAAGCCAGTTGTAAATATTTATTAATTCCATAGCAAAATGTTTTTAGTCAGTTTGTATGCACCACGCATCAAATCATACCCGTGTCCCAGTTCACTTCACACATCCAAAGCCCAATGTGATATAGTAAGTAATTTCTACTTTGAAGATCTGGTATAATCTCAGAATTTAATCTTTCACCTGTGTAAAAGTTACTCTTAAATCATATTGTGACCCAGACAACTGTCCAGAACTTCAGTACCTCATCTCTAGTTTCCTAGTAGAAATATCCAACTAGGTGTCCCACTGGCCCATCCATTTCAATTTGACCAAAACCAAACTCATTTCTTTCCCCCAAAGTTAAAGTCCTTTCAGAATTTCCTTATCTCAGTCTCCAATCTGACCATTCTCTTTGTTACTCAGGTTTGGACCACAATCATGCAATATCCATTTTTTTCCCCATATTCTCTCGTGTCCTATGTCCTATAAATCATTCTGAGCCTATCTATAGTAACGTTTCCATTGCCATACCTCCCCTCGTTACCTTGCTGGGACTACACTCTAGTGCCTTTCCTCAGTCTTCTTTGTCCTGTCTCTCTTCTCCTTCTCCCTGGCTTCCTAACTACTCCAAGGTTGATCTCTTCCAATCAACATTTTGCCTATACCCCTCACCTCCTCAAAAATACACATCTCTTCTAAAATTAAACCCAGATAGACCACCATTTAAAAATTCCTACTTACAGCTAACCACTGTTGCTACAACGTGTGCATTGCTCTTCAACTTGATGGGAGCTGAACCACAACTCCTTGCCCATGTGCCATTCTCATCTCCATCCTGACTCCTTACTTATGACCTGCATCATGACGGCACCAAATTTTCTGTTGTTGGTAACGAATAATGACAGGTCAACCCTCTATCCCAAGCAGTTCTATGGCTCTTTTGGAGAAAAACAAATACACAGAAATAGTCTAAAGGAAAAAAAGAAACATTCTAAACATTAGTCTTCTTACATCTGTGTAATATTCCTACTGGAGCAGCTTTTGCTTGAAATAAAGTATAGATTATATATTAGCTTTAATTTGTACAATTTGACAATCTCAAACAACTCATTTACATCATTTGGAGTATTCTTTTTGAGCGTGTGTAGTTTTCCAAAATTAAAATTAGAGTTCCACATATTCCCACGGAAGACCCTTTTTAGTTATGTTCAAGTCAACAATCACTTTTAAAGTTTTGCTTTAGAGATTAGAGAGAGATCCAACTAACATTGCCAGTCCAGCCAACAGACTGCGTGAGCATACAGCTGGCCATGTGCCCATCATTTTAAGCAATTATTGGTCGGTTTATTTCAGTATTTTTTTTTTTCCTTCAGCCATTATAAAAGTAAAACCCAGACCTAGAGTCTGGCCTATAAATCTTGCAAGCAAGGGATTCTTAACTAAGAGTCACTCTGCAAGGTTCTCACATCTTCAGGACCGTGTGCCGTAAGAGGTCCGAGGAGAAAAGCTCCATGTCTCTTTGCTGACCACGTACAGTCTTTTAATTAGACCACTGTTGTTGCATTTCAGCCATCTTACAAAACTGTACGCCCATCATTCTGAAATCATTTTGTCTTTCCTAGAGAGGCTGAAAGGTGAAACAGATTCCTGTGTTCATACCTTGGTGCTTGTGTATTATTAGGAAGCTGGTAGGAAAGACAGCCTCCTACAAGGACTGTGAACTTTATTTGGGGAGGAGGAAAAGCTATCGTGATGTTTCCTAAACCTAAGTTATAATGAAAACCCAGGTAAATGAATTTGTAATGGCTACAGAAAATGAAACAGGAATCTCGGTGAGTGAGTACTGAGTTTCTTTTCAAGTCATTTACCTCTAGACTCTCAGAGAACACATTAGCTAATTTGTCGGCCAGACTATGGTGTAAACGGAGCTAACGTCAGAGTTAGATTCTATGTAGGGCCAAAGAAAAACCTGGCTATGGCCGTAGTTTGTACTCCTAAAACCAAGTTACCAAGTCTTTCGTGTTACAAGGTATATGATGAAAAAAAGACTGATTACTTAAAAAAATAAAATAAGGGGCGCCTTGGTGGCGCAGTCGGTTAAGCGTCCGACTTCAACCAGGTCACATCTCGCGGTCCGGGAGTTCGAGCCCCGCGTCAGGCTCTGGGCTGATGGCTCAGAGCCTGGAGCCTGTTTCTGATTCTGTGTCTCCCTCTCTCTCTCTGCCCCTCCCCCGTTCATGCTCTGTCCCAAAAATAAATAAACGTTGAAAAAAAAATTAAAAAAAAAAATAAAAATAAAAAAATAAAATAAAATAAAAACCCTAAATATCAAAACACATGACTTACAATGGTTGTTTGTTGCGAAAGCTTTCCATAAAAACAAGCAGAATTTGAAAAATCAACATGATGTGTTGTACCAATCATACAGATTATTTCAGTATTGCCCCCAGAAGTCATCTTATCAAAATCCCAACAGTTTTAGTTTTTGGATGATTAGTGGTAGTCAACATTCAGTCATCACACTTCAAATGTGAATATCCTGTCTTGGTTACTAATATGTAAAATCAACCTGCATTTTTTTAATTTATTTGGGAAGAGGACTTGACAGCAAAAGTGGTTGTGGCACAGGGGAAGACCAGAGGTCTTAGGTAATGTCAGATTTAGTTTTCAGTTTCTGTTCTGTCCTTTCCTAGCTGTGTGCCCTTGGTCAAAGCAACTAACCTCCCTGAGTCCTATCCCTTCACCTCAAAGTGTAGAAAAAATGGCGCTTTATAACTAATCGTTTTACAAATATATATATGACATATATTGATAACATATGTAATATAATATTTAAGATAATAAAAGTACTTCTGTGTTATATGTTAAGATAATGTATCATATATTAATATAAATACATGTATATTAGTTAAAGTTTATAAACAGTATATATTATGTAGCATTATATATATCATTACAGGACTCCTCTGTGATCCCATACACGTTACAAAGCACGTATGTAGAATATATATATTTATGTATATGTACATATATAATGTAAGTGGGATCTTTGATGAGTACTCCAGTTATTGTTATTTCCACTGAGAACTTTATGATTGAAAGATCTTTAATCAGTATTATTAGACTAAAGGCAACTTTATGTTGCTGGCTTCTAATGTAATTTACTTTGGAAAAAGCCATTGATGAGATAATCTCTCTTTCTGTTTTCAACTTTGTTTACAATACCTGGCTTGACTCTTAATGCTGTTATATTAGGTAAGCATTAATTTTCCACCGAAGCAGATTGCCAACAAGCATACGCATACAAATAGTTCGCTGAGGGGTATGGAGCCAGTGCCTGAGTTCTTTTTCTGGAAGGTAATAGAGCTTTTCTCATTACTGCAAATGCATGAATGAATGAACAACAGACATTCCATACATCCTCTCATCAAACAGCCCCATCGTTTGCTCAGTACTTTTTTCTTTTCAGCGTTATTGATTTTTCCAACAATTGAGTTTGTTTGCAATAAGCTGAACCAGAGCATACCCCTTCCATTAATTAGAAAAAATGTATGGGTATTAGCTTCAGGAAGCAGTAACACTCGTTTTGTGTTTTCTAGTGCAAACTCAGGGTGATGTTTTGTTTCATTGCTATTGTTTCTTTTTTCCCTTGGACCAGTGTTGTTAAGTCTGATGCAAAAAAGCCTGAAAACCTTTTAAATAGCTTGTGCCCATTCCAGGAAAAAAAAAAAAAAAAAGGCCTACCAAGGTCAGCTGTGAATGGATGTGAAACTAGCATCTTAGAATACAAATCTGTGCCATTACTCTCCTATACTCCTAAGCCTTTTACAGTTGTTTTTATACTCTAGTCCACACTGAAAGCAAACCCCTTAATTATCTTCTTTGTTGTAACCACACAATTTAGAAAATATTCTTTGATTCATATTTGTACTCCATAGGTAATTATCACTATGAAAGCATGGTGAACTAAGAAGCTAGAAAAGGTGTATGTGTGATTTGCTGTTTAGGTTTTCACCGTTTCTGCTCAGGCTGATTGAATTAACCAATGCAGATTTTTTTTTTTTTTTCACTCAGCAAAGCTTAATCATGTAAGTAATTTCAAGTATATAATAATAAAAGCTGCTTTACCTCAGCATATTCACAGTGCTCTATTTTTGCTGCACAGTGATTCAAAATGACTCATTTTTCTTAAATTTTGAAATTTGACAGTATTCTTTGAATGAAATAATTTGTGGTATAAATACATTGAAAATGAGGACAAGCAGGGTGCAAACAGCTGCGACAGAATAAAGGTAAAATGCAACTTGGAATTACTGACCAGATATCAACGTGCCTGTAAAAATATAGATCAGAAGGTGTTAGAGAAATCTCTCGTAGGAAAATGAAGCCAGAAATCACCACGTTAGCACTACCATGAGATGTAATTCTATTTCTGTAATGTAAACAGGGTAGCATCGTGACTCCACCATTCATATTAAAAAAGCTAAACAGATAATGGTCTGGAATCCATTTCTTTTTGAAAACCTTCACAGCACAGAGTAAGTATTTGGAGATGCATTCTTGGCTGAACAACACTCCTCATGACAGATAGGGTGCTATCACTAAACAACAACAATGCTGCTTGCCAAGATGCCTGGGGGGCTCAGTCAGTTAAGCATCTGACTCTTGATTTAGGCTCAGGTCATGATCTCGCAGTTTGTGAGATCAAACCCCACATCCGGCTCGGCACTGACAGCACAGAACCTACTTAGGATTCTCTTTCTCGCAAAATAAATGAAGATACATTTTTTTTTTTAATGCTACATGCTAAGAATAAGTTATTTTCTCCAAGTTCCATTGCCTAGAAGTCATCTCATTCTCTCAAGATCATTGTCAGAAGGGGGATTCCACATGTGACATCTGAGAGCAAGCATGTTATTAGTTGGACAACAGTGTCTCTGTGAGAATGAGTAGCAGGGACAGAAGTGAACTTTCTCTATCTTCTGGGATTTGTAAAATAGCTTTGTCTTCCCTCGTGTTACCACATGGTCATACTTAAAAGCTGACTGCTCACGGGAAATATAAACCCTATTTAAAATGTATGCATAAGGAAGAGGTCTCTGCTTTTTGCCATGCCAACGTGGGTTTGGGTCACCATCAGGTTCCTTTAGTTCTCAGGGCATAAAACGCTCATATTCTCCATGATACCTTGCTACTAACACACTGTCATTATTAAGATACACATTACTTTTGGACATCAAAATTCCTAATCTACTATTTTATATGACATTAACTCAATGTCAAAGGACAAATTTACTTTCCCTCTTTTTAGAATGTGTGTTTCCCAGGTAAAAAAAAATAATCGTAGCCTATTTTGGCCCTTGTGGAACTAACTAGCAGTATGTAAATTTCCAAATTGCTTCCTGTTAAAATGTTCTTCAAATACTAATCATTTTCTAAGAAATTATAATAATAATAATAATGTATTTTTAAAGAATTTTTGCTCAGTGCAGAGAGAACTTTGAAATATTAATACATTAGCAAAACATATCAATTAGAGAAATAATTTTACGGTGAAGAAAGAACTTAGAAATTTGATAATAAGCATAATTTGATGAATATTCTGGAATGAGTCATCATTTCTGTGCAGTAAAAAGAATTTCCCTCTGTGCACTCATGGAGCAAGTTCTTGTAAAAGAATCCAAAACCTGTGAGGAGAAGAAGCTAAAGGGTTACTAAAAATGTTCCCAGCCTCTTTGAAGTTTTATACAATATTTGATAATACACTGAATGCCTCTTTGTGAAACATTTAATAGCAGGGAGTGCAGTAGAAAGCTTATTATTTATCACTCATGATACTCTTTTTCAAGTAAACGGCAGTAAGTCATTAGGTTGTGTTTCTTCACTCATAGCACTGCATGGAACATAGTAGGCCCTTCATAAATATTTGTTGAAATAACCACAGGATTGGACTCCATCCACAAAGGCTGAAATGGATTGAGGTGATTCAGGATGGAAGCCGCTGAATAATCAAGCACATAATGTTGGCCTTCATTATATGGCTGTTCCAGAGTTGAAAGAGGACGAAGGGACTGAAGCATCTTGATGCTCGGCCACTGGGCTACTTGCATAGCCACGGGCTTTTTGCTCTTATTCCACTGTGGATCTTTGGAGCAGAGACAGTCTAATTAGACACAGAGCAGATCTTATAAATATGTTGCTATGGTGAATGCAAACATTTCCTATAGTGATAATGTTTCATACCAATTAAGTGGAAATTCCAAAGACTATGCCAATAAAACTTAAACTACCATTGTTCCATTGGCTTGCCCATGAAGGCATAAGTAATGCATCTTTATTTATTTACCTAGAGGGCTCTTATTGAACACACTGAGCTGTCTATTATTTATCTCCCTTGTGCAGTGTACCAACTCATTAGGAAGATTCCACAAAGTAACAGTGGAGTCACTGTGAAATGACTTCATTGCAACACAGATCCTTTGTAAAAAGGTTTTTGGTACGCAGTCTTTCCCCATGGAGTTTAGGTTATCTTTTAGGAAGTAAAAAGGAATGGATAAAAAATACAGGAACACTCTGGTTTTCCAAATAATTTCTTAATCACTTCTAAAAAGTGATCACTTTTAAATCACTTCTTAATAGTGGAGACAGTAGCTGTAAGTAAAAACTAGCAAACTAAATTCATTCTCCAGCTATTTTGTATGATGTGGAAGACATTTACAGAGTCAATGTGTCTAGTTACTTACTGTAAGCATTCATCCCCATATTTGACTTCCCTGGCAAAGGTGACACCTTACAAAAGAAATGAGGCCATTTCCGACTTTAGTGCTGCAGTGCTTGGGTTTGTTGCCAGTCTTAAGAGACTCCGTGTATATTTTAATGTCAGATTTTAGAATTTAACATATCAAGACGTGATTACTAAAGACTGATAATCTTTGTGTCTGCTACCTTCCCAGTTGCATGATGGCCATGCGCTCTTGGGACACTCTTAAAGCAAGAAACGGCAACTGGAATAGAATGTGGGCACTGGATGCTACTAGCTTCACTGCTCATAGTAGCAGGCGTGTTCCAGAGTATTTGTTAACTAGAGCGTGCCTCCAACGTTCACGAAAGTATCTTTTTCCCTCTTTCTGAAAAAGGTATCATCCATGGCAACTAGCATAATGAATAGATCATTCAGTAAAAACATTAGATCACCATATATAGTCCAGGCACCAAAAATTTTCCAAGAGTGCACAGCTAAGTGTAAATCCAGTAAGAGGGCCAGACATGAACATATCCGACTGTAATCTACTGAAGTGTGCAATAACAGAACTATGCACTTAGTGCATTGCAACACAGGTGATGATGCCATTAATTTTTCTTTGGGAAGTGATAAATATCACACCTAATATTAACTGTGTAATTACCCTGGGTCACAGTCTCTCTCAAGTGCTTTACTTTTTTTTTTTTAATTTTTAAAGTTTATTTATTTTTGAGAGAAAGAAAGAGACAGAGTGTGTGTGGGGAGGGGCAGAGAGAAAGGGAGACACAGAATCAGAAGCAGGCTCCAGGCTCTGATGTGTCAGCACAGAGCCCAACGCGAGACTCGAACTCACAAACCGTGAGATCATGACCTGAGCCAAAGTCAGATGCTCAATCGACGAAGCCATCCAGGCGCCCCTCTCTTAAGTGATTTACATGCACTAACAGAACTAAGAAGAAATGGATATCTCCATATTTTTCGACTCTAAACGATAATGCATCTTGCCTATGGCCATGGAGTTAATAGGCAGTGGAGCTAGGATTTGAACTTAGGCAGTATGGTTCCAAAGCCAATGCTCTTGATTCCCAGATCACACTGCTTCTCCGTTTTCCTTTGGAGTCATCTGGGAGAGACTCAGGGGCAAGTTCATATGTGTGTTAAAAGCCCAAATCTAATGATGGCTTTATCAATTATAGAAAGTGGATAAAGAGAATTTTGAACAAAGAAAACACAATGAGCCAAACCAGGAAGAAATGAAAGAAGGGAGACACAGTTGGGAAGTTGCTCAACATCTGAGTTGTTAGACTGGAGGGCAACAAGGAGGCAGCATTGAGGGAGGTGGGATGAGGTTGTAAAGTTAGAAGGAGCCCTGACTGGGAGTGGCCCAGTAGGCCATGAGAAAGGATTTGGGCCTTAACCTGGGGGCTCACTTAGAGGATAGTGTTATGCTCACTCTCAGATTTATGCTGACTTCCTAGCCAGGTCAAAATACAATTTAAGCTATCAATGAAAGTTATAGCCTTTAATTTTTGTCACCGTTAAAAAAAATTTTTTTAATCTTTATTTTTGAGAGAGAGACAGTGTGTGAGCAGGGGAGGAGCAGAGAGAGAGAGAGACAGAAAGAACTGGAAGCAGGCTCCAGGCTCTAAGCTGTCAGCACAGAGCGCGACTTGGGGCTTGAACCCATGAACCGTGACATCATGACCTGAGCTGAAGTCGGACGCTCAACTGACTGAGCCACCCAGGCGCCCCTTGTCCCCATTTTTATTTATTTTTTTTTTAATTTTTTTTTCAACGTTTTTTATTTATTTTTGGGACAGAGAGAGACAGAGCATGAACGGGGGAGGGGCAGAGAGAGAGGGAGACACAGAATCCGAAACAGGCTCCAGGCTCCGAGCCATCAGCCCAGAGCCCGACGCGGGGCTCGAACTCACGGACCGCGAGATCGTGACCTGGCTGAAGTCGGACGCCTAACCGACTGCACCACCCAGGCGCCCCTTGTCCCCATTTTTAAAGTGCTGTATGGTATTGAGAGAATTAGCCACATGATGTGGACATAAAAAGACATTTTATTCTCAACATTTTAAAGCTGTTTGATAATAAATGCATTAAATGTATTCCTTTCACATAATCTATATAAACTCTCTGTGAAATATGAGGTATTACTTAAGAAACTTTTATGTTAAAAATTTCAGTATTTTTTTAAATTAAAATACTCTTCCTGAAGCCCCCAAATCACACATACTGCATGTCATTTTGTGTGTTGGAAATGCCTATGATAAAAATGAAACAGGAGGCACCTGAGTGGCTCATTTGGACATCCAACTCTTTAAAAAAATTTTTTTTTAACGTTTATTCATTTTTGAGAGACTGAGTGTGAGTGGAGGAGGGGCAGAGAGAGGGAGACACAGAATCCGAAGCAGGCTCCAGGCTCTGAGCTGTCAGCACAGAGCCTGACGCAGGGCTCGAACTCATAGACTGTGAGCACGCTCAACCGACTGAGCCAACCAGGCGTCCCTGGGCATCTGACTCTTGATTTCAGCTCAGGTCATGATCTCGCGGTTTGTGAGCTCGGGCCTCGTATCGGGATCCGTGCTGACAGCGTGGAGCCGCTTGGGATTTTCTCTCTGCCTCTATCTCTGTCTCAAAAATAAATAAATATGGGGCGCCTGGGTGGCGCAGTCAGTTAAGCGTCCGACTTCAGCCAGGTCACGATCTCACGGTCTGGGAGTTCGAGCCCCGCGTCAGGCTCTGGGCTGATGGCTCAGAGCCTGGAGCCTGTTTCCGATTCTGTGTCTCCCTCTCACTCTGCCCCTCCTCCGTTCATGCTCTGTCTCTCTCTGTCCCAAAAATAAATAAAGGTTGAAAAAACAATTTTTTTTAATTTAATAAATAAATAAATAAATAAATAAATAAATAAATAAATAGAAGGAACAAGACAGAACAACAACCACAAACAACAATAACAAGGAAATGTCATTTGGAAGGGATCGCTTAGCTTGAAATTTGATGCAACTTTCAGAGAGCCAGATCTTTGTGAAAAGCATCCAATCCAATGTTTAGAAAGTGTTGTGAACAAAAAGCACCATCAGCTCATATTAAGTTTCAAAGTTGCATATGATGGCTAAGAAACTTATAATGCCCCAGTCTCTTGAGGCTTACTTAGCATGAACAATGCTCCATCTAACTCCCTTATAATCCATATGGTAATATGGGGGATCTACCTGCTTCGAGAGCCTCTGGGCTTCTGTTCTCATCCTCATCCCCTGGTACCCCCTGGGAGAGCCCCTTTTCTCAACTTTGCATTTGTGGGCTCTCTAGTTTTTGCCCTTCCCTGGTGGCTTTGTTTAGTTTTCAGTTAACTGCATCTTAGCTGAGCACATCCAGAATCTTCTTGGAAGAAGCATTCACTCTATTCTTTCCTCATGGCCCCTCAATTCTCCATTCCCTCATTCTGGTTCAGCTTTCCCTCTCTCTTGGGAAGTGCAAGAAACAGCAAAATGCACCCCCTGTACATGTCCTTTTCCTTAAAAATTTTTTTTTTATCTTTGAGAAGATGTTGCTACTTTGCATCCAAGGTGAAAACCTCTTATCCGTGTTTCTATTCTAAGAAAAACTGGGTAACTTGAGAATATGACACATCAAGAAGCAGATAGGCAGTGTATTAGAGATAAGGTGTTTCACAGTTGCATCATCTGCCCCTTTCCCCACTTTCTTTCCCCAGAAATCAAGTATGGCTTTGTACCCAAATGTTTAGGAAATACGTAATTGAGAATAAGTAATAATAATAGGTTACATCTCAAAAGATATTTGCATTTTATGTGTTAAATTAAAATATGGATGGGGATGCCTGGGTGGCTCAGTGGGTTGAGTGTCTGACTCTTGATGGCAGCTCAGGTCATGATCTCCTGGTTGGTGAGATGGAGCCCTGCATCAGGCTCAGTGCTGACAGTTCTGTGCCTGCTTAGGATTCTCTCTCTCCCTCTCACTGCCCCCCCCCAAATAAATAAATAAACTTAAAAAAACTAAATAAATACAGATGCCTAGGGTGTAATTTGGAGAAAAATTATGCACATCATCATTTCTCACTCATTACAAATAATTACCAGTAGTCACGCTAAGGGATAAAAGATTACGAGTCTCATAAAGGATACTTTTTTTGCACTATTAAAAGACTATACCACATTTCACTAGGTCACTTGTCTTTTCCTCGTTGGGTATTGAAAACAGCTAAATCTGTAATGACCTGTGACATTTATATTTTCACTACAAATAACTGAAGTTCATTTTTGTGAACCATTTAATGTATTCTTTTAACCAAACAGGATCTATTTAAATTTCTTCCTACAATTATATCACCCTAAAACATTTGCAGTCTGATCATGTGCCATTTTTCACAAGGAAGGACGGAATTAGAGCCACAGGCTAGCTTCGGTAGTGATGGCGTTGAAACTGAAGCATGTGTGAATGCCATTTATCTCATGTGACTCAACAGGAAAAGGCATGAGAAAAGCTGTCCAAAATAGGTCACTAAGCATCATAGGTATGCTTAGATTCAGTTCTCAAACTATGACTTTGAATCAGCAGAAGTCCAGTGTTTGTTGAGGGGTAAAATAATCTGGTCAACTTAATCTCTGCTTATTGCTATATGCAAAGTCAAATACCTACTTCATTCTAGAACTTATGTGTGTGTGTGTATTTTCTTAGGAATAGGAGATAAATATGTAGATTATATAAGAGCAAACAGGAATTTAAAACTGGATTCCAGTTAATATTTCAACAAATATTAATTAAAAACCTACTATGTGGTCAGAAACTGCTGAGACTATTAGAATCAAATTAGACATAATCTCTTCTTAACTATTCAGTCTCTTTGGGAGAGGGGCATTAAATAAATTATCATGCTTTCACCAAAATAAATAGATGGTTATCAGTACTCAGTTTCTCATGTTCTTGCAAAAACAATTTGGAAAAACTTTAAGGATAAATATGCTCCAGAATATGGTAGTTTGGTCACCACCTAAAATGAAATCTGTAATAATTGAGGATGAAAGTATATTTTAAAATAATGTAAAAATAATAGTGTTGAAATAAAGGCTAACCCTTCTAACAAGTGATTTTATTTTTGATCATGTAACTTGAAAAGTGTGGGATGTAAATCTAAATGTATGTATGTATATAAGCTTATTCCATAGATCTGAAATATTTTTGTATGCTTTTATTATAAATAAGCATTACTGGAATTGGGTATCAAAAACGTTATATTAAAACTTGCTAAATATGAGAAGGTCAACTGAGGGAAGTCATTAAATCTGCTTCTCTAGATAAGATTCTTTTTTTTAATTTTTTTTAATGTTTATTCATTTTTGAGAGATGGAGACAGAGCGTGAGCACAGGAAGGGCAGAGAGAGAGGGAGACACAGAATCCAAGTAGGCTCCAGGCTCTGAGCCGTCAGCACAGAGCATGATGCGGGACTCGAACCCACAAACCTTGAGATCATGACCTGAGGTCAGACGCTTAACCGACTGAGCCACACAGGTGCCCTCTAGATGAGAGTCTTACTCAGTGGGACCCATTCCTTTGGGAATAAATGAAGGAAAGGGAATGAATGTTTATGTTTCCTTTGAATGGTGAATCAACCTTTCCCTGAGTAACTTTGGCTTTACGGTCCATTCACACCCGAGAGATTGTTTTACATCTCTAGATAGTTTACATTAATTGCAATTTCTCCACCAATTGGTTTAGCAATAATACAGAAGACAGTTAATAAAATCAGCCACTTTAAATATGAATCATTGATGCCATCTTTTATCTCTTTCTAAGTAAAGCAACTGAAAATCAAACAGTTAGCTTTACCTAGTGACTTCAAACATATTAGTTAAGGTATGCAATCAAATCTCTCAACAGGTACAACTAGCATCACTGATCCTAGTGCCTCTAAGGTTGGGGATTTATAAAATGAGGCCCTATAAAGATAGGGGTATGTTGTCTAAAATTGAAATGTGTGTTTCGTGACATAGTTGAGTAGATGGACAGTTAATTGAAAATCAGGTAATTCTGGGTAAATTGACTTAACCTGCCTAACACTCTCTGAACAATTAAAAATAACTGGTAAATAAAAATCATGGGGATCATGAAAGTTATTTTAAGTCTCAGTCAAGAACACATAGAATAGGGGTGCCTGGGTGGCTCAGTTGGTTGAGCGTCCAACTCCAGCTCAGGTCATCATCTTGCAGTTCGTGAGTTCAAGCCCTGAGCTGGGCTCTGTGCTGATAGCTTGGAGCCTGGAGCCTGCTTCGGATTCTGTGTCTCCCTTTCTCTCTGCCCCTCCCCTACTCACATTCTCTCTCTCTCTTCCTCTCTCTCTCTCTCTCTCTCTCTCTCTCTCTCTCAAAAATAAATAAACATTAAGAAAAATTTAAGGAATACATAGAATAATTTTGACACCATTAATACCTCATTCAAGCAGGTGTTTCTGAGGCACTCACTTCATTGTTTATTTGTCATCACTCCTAATAAACATGTACTTGAATTTATGTCATCTGCAAATAATTAGCATGCCCTACAGAGACATGGGAAACTGATCTAGGCATGCGCCTGCCCAACGTTTAATGACCTTAATCCATCTCAGTGACTTGCCTTTCTATTCAAATAACCAGTTTGGGATATAATTTACTAAAATCAACTTTTGTAGTATTATTTCAAAAAAGGATAGCCTTTTGTGTGACAAGCTATAATATTTAGCTACTGAAAGACCTACTACCATATTTCTCTCCCACTGAGAACTATTTGTTATCTAATGTCACTTATAGATTACATGTAAATCAAATTATTATTTCCGGCGCTGCATGGTGCCACGCTGATTAAAAACTTGTCAAGCTATCAGAAGAATAAGGCCATTTCCCAGCATGGAACGATGCTATTTATTCTAGGCCCAATGATTGGTACCAGAACCAATGCCTAATAATAATATCCTTGACCAGGGGTGGAAAGAATCCTTTAAAATGATCACTCTTATCACAATCCTAAGGCATGAAAATTTCTGACAGTGCTGAAAAAATTGTGCAACTTTAAGGAAATGGATAAGAAGATAGCTAAACTGTCACTATACTCACTACAGTCAACAGACACTATGCAGTTTTTATCATTAATGGCTTCTGGAAAGCATTTAACACTGTTGACCACAGTCCTCTTAAAATGTTCTGCTTCCTGCTTCTCACACTGTCTTAGTTCTCCAACTTTTTCTTTATTCCTTTCTTAGTCTCCTACCTGGTCCTTTGTAATCTGCTCCTCTGTTAAATGTTGTTGATTCCCATGATTTGTCTTACATTCTCTTTCATTTTTCTGACTACCCTGGAAAATTTTATGCCTTTATGTGTGTTCACTGCTCCCTGTATATTCTGCAGGAAAGATCTCTTTCTTGACCTCCAGGCCTGCATGTCAACAGACCATGAGACATCTCCCACTGATAACTCACATTCAACCTGGATAAAGTAATCTCATTATCTCCCACTCAAACTGGCTTTTCCTAATATGTGGCTCCAAACTTCATGCAGTCATGTGGCAGAATTCCCAGGAATCATCCTAGACCATCTTGTCCTCACTCACATTCTCATTCATTAAAACCTGGCAAACCTAACCTCTTAAATACTGCTCACCTGTATTCCTGGTGTTTCCCCGCCTCCTCAGGTTTGTGTTCCCATCAGCTGTCTATCATCACTATCCTAACAAACTCCCTGCCTGCATTCTTTTACATCTCTAATCCTGGCTTCCACAGTATGTATTCTAAAACCGATTTTGTTATTTCCAGCCTTCAATAATACCACCCTGCCTGAAGTCCAACCTCATTAGCGTGCCACGAGTAGCCTTCGTGGTCAGATCTTGGTCTACCTTTCAAGGCTCACTTCTCAGTCTTGAACACCTTGGTGCCCTAAGTTTCAACCCCTGTAGTAGAAGACCCACGCATAGCTAGATGGTTCACGCTTGAGTCTCACTGTGTGTTGGCTGTTTCTGCTTATAAAATTCACTGTGTTAGTTATCCATTGGTACACAACAATTAGTGGTTTAAAACAACACACATTTATTATCTCACAATTTCTGTAGGTTAGGAATCCAGATGAGGCCTTGCTGGGTCCTCTGCTTCAGGGTATCTTAAAGGTGGTATCCAAGGTGTCAGTCAGGAGTAGGTTTCATCTGAAGAGTCAAGTGGGGAAGGATCTACTTCTAAGCTCACTCAGTGGGTACAACAGAATTTAACTCCTTGAGGCTCAGTTTCTAACTGGCTGTTGCCTGCAGACCTCCTTCTGTTCCTTGCCTTGTAGGCCTGCTTATCGGCCACTCCTTCAGAAATATGGCAGCTGCTTTATCAGAGCCAATAGGTAGAGAGTCACAATTTTATGTAACCTAGTGACCAAAGTGACATCCCATCACCTTTGCCATATTCCATTGGGTAGAAACAAGTCCCTAGGCTCAGCCCACACTGACGGAAGGAGATTGCACAAAGTTACAAATGCCAGGGGCGCCTGGGTGGCGCAGTCGGTTAAGCGGCCAACTTCAGCCAGGTCACGATCTCGTGGTCCGTGAGTTCGAGCCCCGCGTCAGGCTCTGGGCTGATGGCTCAGAGCCTGGAGCCTGTTTCCAATTCTGTGTCTCCCTCTCTCTCTGCCCCTCCCCCGTTCATGCTCTGTCTCTCTCTGTCCCAAAAATAAATAAAACGTTGAAAAAAAATTAAAAAAAAAAGTTACAAATACCAGGGATTATTAGGAGCTAGAAGTGTCAGAAGCCACCTACTGCATCCTTCAGCCCCAGTTTCCTCCAGCTCCATCCACCTGATAATTTGTGGAGACTCATCTCAGTTATGAAGACTTCAGTTATTCAGTGAAGATTTCCCTGACCAACCCACCCCAAAGTTCATTACTCTCTTCTTTTTACTCTCACTGTACCACTAACACTATTCTCTAATTATTCATTCCCATTGCTCTCTCCTTCATCAGGACTTTGAGAGCAGAATCATGATTTTCTTTTCCAGTGTCTGGTAGGTTGTCAGTCTAAAGAAAGTGCTCATTAAATGTGAAATAATAAATGTATAAAAAATAAATGAAACTACAAATATCAAATACATGAAATTATCTGAAAACATAGTATCCCCTCGGGATACTTAACATCAAATAATCTAACATCTGAGCATTGCATTCCCTTCAGTTAGGATACAAAAGGCAGCCTTCTGTAAGTGACATCGCAAAGTGACAAATTTGTCTGTCTTTATTATTTTTTAGCTCCTTCAAATGAGAGACAAGTATAAAATGAAATGCTATGTTGCTACTACAGTGTAGTGGTTAAGATCATAGGCTTTAGCATTAGATCATGGTATAGAATTCTAACTCTGCTATTTACTATCTGCATGGCGTCAGGCAAGTTACTTAACCTCTCTCTGCGCTGGCTTAGTAGTCTATAAAATTAGGCTAGTAATCATACCTAGGTTGTAGGGCTGCTACAAATATTAAATAAAAATGACTCGGGGAAAGCTATTAAAAAAATCTGTCATATATTGGACTCTTAAGTGAATAGCCATCATTATTATTTCCGACCATACTAAGATGGAAAGAAGTCCATGGCATGTGAAAAAAGCAACTTGGGGAAAAGTATGTTGGGCCCTAATTACCTTTTGTTTTTTTTCTAAAACAATGTATATACTTAGTTCATCTATATGGTGATTTATAGGAAAAACATGGAAGTATACGTATTAGATTTTTAACAATGATTATTTCCAGAGATTGGGGGTAGGGTGAGTGTGGTTACCTTTATTTGTTATTTTGTGGACTTCTGTATTGTTTGAATTGTGTTAAATAGGCATATATCACTCTTATAACCTGTATGGGCTGAATTGTTTCTTTCAAAAATATATGTTGAGATCCTAGTCCTCACTACCTCAGAGCCTGACCTTATTTGGAAATAGTATCCCTGCAGAGGCGATTACTTAAGGTGAGGTTACACTGGAGTAAGATGGGCCCTTAATCCACTACTACTATTATCCTTAAAAGAACAGACACCCAGAGAAAATGCCATGTGACAATGGAGGCAGAGATTGGAGTTAAACGAATATAGGCCAAGAAATGCCAGGGATTGTTGGTGAGACACTAGAAGCTAGGAAGAGGCAAGAAAGACTTTCCTCCAGGTTTCACAGGGAGCATGGCTTTACCAATGCTTTGATTTCGGATATCTTGCCTCCAGAACTCTGAGACAATACCTTTCTATTTTTTAAAACCATCTAGTTTGTGTTACTTTGTTATAAGCAGTGGTAGGAAACTAATATATAACTAATGTAAAGTCATATTTTTTAAAGTATAAGCAAAATGCTAAAAGACAAGCAGTGAAGTTGAAGGTACAGGTTCAGTTTGACTCCATCCCTCTCCAGCCGTGGCAATAGAATGATTCTTCTCAGAAATCTCAACCAAATCTTTGTTAAGTGGTTCATATACAGGTGGGAAATACTAAGACATCTGGGAGCTATTTCTGTCCATTCTGTTTCTTCAAACTTTTTTTATCCAATTTCCTATATTACAAGTCATATGAAGAGGATAGACGGTCCAGGGGCTCCTGGGTGGCTCAGTTGGTTACATGTCCAACTTTGGCTCAGGTGATGATCTCGTGGTTCATGAGTTCAAGCCCTGCCTCGGGCTCTGTGCTGACAGCTCAGAGCCTGGAGCCTGCTTCGGATTCTGTGTCTCCCTCTCTCTCTGCCTTTCTCCTGTTCATGCTCTGTCTCTGTCTCTCTCTCAAAAATAAATAAACATTTTAAAAAAGGAGGATAGATGGTCCAAAGGCTAAGCAACATTTGATTGGCTCCTGAGATGGTATATACCAGATCCTAAAGAGAAATAGCAAGTAATTTTCCTATATTATGTAACTAAAATGATAATATTTTAGAAATATAATTTTTTAAAGTCAATTAGTTTCTAGCCAGTCTTTCAACTGCTTAAAATATTATAGCAATTAAATTGGTGAACAGAGTTTTTTTCCTGACTACACCAATGTTATTAAAATGGAGTCAATTATAAAAATATATGCAAAAATATATGTTCATAATTTTTAAATATCATAAGTCATATCAAATGACCACATTGTTCAACATAAATATTTGTAAGTAAAGTTAGACCTACCTTCTGAAGAACTGTTTCTTTAATGATGAACTTTCTTATTGTAATTTCATTTTCTTATATTAGGAGGAAGAATAGGGTCAGAAATAGAGTTTTTTTTCTTTTCTCAACATGAGTAACCATGGAAGATGGCAGCAGGGAGTGAGAAGAACATGCCGTCATTTTAATTAATAAAATAAATGGTGGAAACAATGGAACCAAGAACCCTAAATAGTGGATTGTATATTATATTATATTATATTGTATTCTATTATATTCTTATATTCTTATATTCTTATATTCTTATTTTATTATATTATATTATGTGTATATTATAGGCCTTTTCTTTGCCTATCACTTTCTCAAATATCTAGCTATTCATCAGGTAGGCTCTCCCTCAGAGGACCAAGACATTGCTGAAAATTTAAATTTAACTTTTTCTCTGGCAGGATTAATTGTGTTCTTAAGACATTACATTGTTTAAGGTTTATAATGGCCAATGCCTTCCCTGTCCTTCAATTTAAAAGATTATAAGGAATATATAGGGGCGCTTGGGTGACTCAGTCAGCTGAGCATCGACTTCGGTTCAGGTCGTGATCTCATGCTTTGTGAGTTCAAGCCCTGCACTGGGTTCTGTGCCAACAGCTCAGAGCCTGGAGCCTGCTTCAGACTCTGTGTCTCCCTCTCTCTTCCCCTCCCCCACTTCTCTCTTCTCTCTCTCAAAAATAAATGTTAAAAATAAATAAATAAATAAATAAATAAATAAATAAATAAAAGATTATAAGGAATATATGAAAATTATATTACAAAATATGGCCGAAAATGGAAGCGAGGGAAAGAGGGAAGAAGCAAGGAAAGAAGGAAACTGAAAATACAAATATAAATCTTTCATTCATTTGCAAAGGTGTGAAACATTCACTATTATCAGCACAGAAAAACAAACTGTCACATTGTTCTGAAGTAGTTATTATTACTTATTTTTTTATTGTAGTATAGGGGGCATACAGTATTATATTAATTTCAGGTGTACAACGTAGTGATTTGATATTTATATACTTTAGGAAGTGCTCACCAAAGTACCTCTAGTTATCAACTGTCACTATACAAAGTTATTACAATATTAATGACCACTGTTACCATTACTTACTGAAAGAGCAAACCAACAGTGTTTTTCTCTGGTGCTAATGCAAAGGTTAAACAGCCTGAGAATTCGCTGCGGAATGGGGATGTACTCTGGGGTTAACAGGCATAGAGTGTCCATCTTTGAGTTATTTTAACAACTAGCCCTAGAGACCAGAGATAAAGCTAAAGGACAGTAAAGAAATATAATTGCATTGGACTCTAATGTCATGAAGAGTTAATTAGGCTTCAGTGGGTCATAACTTATTTTGAGAATGTGGCATTTCAGAAAGCCAGCTAGCTCGCTTCATACTAAAGGTGTAATTCAGACACTAAAGGCATAATTGTTGTCATTATCATTTTCATCGGTGCTGCAATTTAATGGTAATATATGTGGTGGTTGTAAGGTCGTTTAAGCTGTTGGGGATTTCAATATTTGACACGTAACCTGAAAAAATAATTGTGACATTTCATAGATTTAATATTGCTCCTTGCAGTTAATGATAATATTGCCTTTTGAAATGGTTATTATTGATAGGACACATGCTCAAATGGTTCACATAGCTGCCTTGTACTGCATCACATTTGGGTTTTTTTGGAGGTCACTAGGATTATCTAATTAGACCAAGGTTACCACTATATTTATTTGGCATGTAATGTACGAGAGGGATATTGCAAAATACTGAAAGGAAGGGAAAAAGCCCTTGCAGTCGTTTCTACTTGGAAAACAATATAGTTACTACAAATTATGGCAGGAATAATACTTTATTAACTGTAGGTCTTGATTTTCTTGATTGCAAATGTTAGGTACCATATTAGGCACACAGCTTGAAAAATATGTAGCACAATGAATTGAAAAGCTTATTTCCTCAAAATACAAAAGGAGTGAGGAATAGTTTTCCAATTATGACATTTAAATATTTTCAAAAAGGGTTATTTTCCACCCAGCAGTACAATAATTGATATGTAATTACAAAAGAGGCTATACCAAAATTATAGCTAGACCCTTTATATTGAGCACAATAGTCTTTATATAATGTTTAGTGGGAAATCTATCATTTCCCTAGGGGTAATGGCCAGTTCTTTTACCACTGGAACAGCTTAAATGCCTGTGTTTCTACATTTCCAGTTTGCCGCGGTTGCTAAATCTTGAAAATGGGCGAAGCATTAATTTTTACGACAAAGATTTACCAGGCTGTATTCACTCTTAGTACTTGGGGTGACTTTCAGCTCGCAAGCCTGGCTTCTCCTCTGAAATTAGGAAGGAAGGCCCAGAGGGTCACAGCACAGCAGTGGCCCTTACCTAGACTGCACATTAGAATCACTGGGCCAGAGGGTGCTCAGGCCTCACCCTCAGTTGTTCGGATTTAATTGGTCTGGGTCTGAGACCTGGACTTTGAAAAAAAAAAAAAAAAACTCTCCAGGTGATTCTAAGGTGCAACCAAGGCATTCGTGATTAGATCAGTTGTCAGAATACAGTCTGCTTAATTTCGGCGAATTGTGTCACTGTCAGCATCCTAGTTACGCTACTGCATTATGGTTTTGCAAGAGGTTACCATTGAGGGAAACTAGGTAAAGGGTACATGGAATGGAGTCTCTCTGTATTATTTCGTTTTTTTAGTGTTCATTTATTGATTTTGAGAGACAGTGTGTAAGCAGGGGAGGGGCAGAGAGAATGGGGAGAGAGAATCCCAAGGAGGTTCTGTGCTCTGCGCACAGAGCGTGACTCAGGGCTTGATCCCAGGAACCATGAGATCATGACCTGAGCCTAAATCAACAGTTGTATGCGTAACAGACTGAGCCACCCAGGCGCCCCTCTCTGTATTATTTCTTACAACTGTTTGCGAACCTACAATTAAGTCAAAGTAAAGAGGCTAACTTAAGTTTTTAAAAGGCTACCAATGGGGGCATCTGGGTGGGTCAGTCGGTTGAACGTCCATAGTTCGGCTCAGCTCAGGTCCTGATCTCACGGTTCATGAGTTTGAGCCCTGCATCAGACTCCCTGCTGTCAGTGCGAAACACACTTTGGATCCTGTGTCCCCCCCCGCCCCGCCCTTCCCCTGCTTGTGCTCTCTCAAAAATAAATAAAATGTTAAAACAGTAATAAAAGGCTCCAGTGAACTCCATTAAACTCACATGTGACTCTCAAAAATGCAGAAACTGGGCCCCAGCTAAGCAGAATATCTGTCGTTGGGTACTAGAATCTATATTTTTGACAAGCTCTCCAGGTGATTTTACGGAGGTTGAGAAAACACTGATTTGGGTCCTTACATGTTTAGATTTTGAGGAATACTGGGCCCCTGGCCAGTGCTAGGTAAGGGGTATTAGACAGATTGGCATTCAAAATGCCCTTCCTTGTTCAGTATTCTCCTGCTATTCCTACCTCACTTGTCCAAAACGGGGGGGGGGGGGGGTGGGCCTTTGTCGTATGATCGTACTAAACTAATATATAAACAGAATACATAATGAATTATCCATTCATTCCACAGAAGCACTTACCAGGTGCCAAAAACAGCTCGAGGCACTGCGTTTAAGGAGAGTGAGACTGACATTTGTAAGCCAATGGCCTGCGGCATTGTGATGAACTGTACATGGATTTCTTAGTCAGTCCTTATAACAACCCTGGCATGTAGGTTCCTTCATTCACCCACTTTACAGAAAACTCTGAAATGGAGAGAGACTAAGGTGCCTATGGATATGCATCACTAATAAGTCACAGTTCTAGCAGGAGAATTTTAGAATTCACTGTCTGAAATGGGAGGCTCCTTTTGTGGTAAAATACACATAACACTGACCATTTCAACCTTTTTAAGTATTAAGTACACATACAGTGTTGGGCCACCATCCACACCATCCATCTTCAGAACTTTTTCAACTTCCCAGGCTGAAACTCGGTGCCCATCAAACAATATCAGAGGCTGTTTGTGTTTGGCAACTCCCTCCCTAAATACGCCTCTAAAGGTAGAATTTGAGGTGGCAGGTAAAGAAAATTCAGGAGATGAGCCTTACTTTCGCTTCATTTTTATTGGATCTAAAAGAAGGAATTATCAGCACTGTTGCGTATTGATCACAAAGCCAGCTGTAGAACCAGCCTGTCCAGTTTGAAAGCCAAGGCGGCCACTTGTTAGCTGAGCAACACTGGGTAAATAATTTAACCTGTTTGTGCTCCAGTTACTTCTCATTTGTGAAATAGGCATACTGATGGTGCCAAATGGAAATTTTATGTTGAGGATTAAATGATTAATGCATGTGAGACCCTTAGAACACTGCCTGGCACCACGAAAGGCTCACCGCCCATCCCACCCACTCCCAGCCAAGAGTTACTTATTTCCCCAGTTGTAATTTCATGTGTTTAATTTCATGCGCATAACTTTTTCGTATCTGTTTCACTCATTGTTAATCTTCTAGTTCAGTAGTGAACACAATATCTAACAATGTAAATTTGTTTTTATTATAATCATTTGCCCCCCAAATTACTATAATACATCCTCAAACGTAGGTATCAAGCAGTTTCAGTTGGTAAGTTTTTCAGGCACTAAATGTAGCCTTTGGAAAAGAGTACCATTGCCCTGTCTATATTTTAGCACAAACAAAATTGCTTTCACGAAAACTCGTTTCTGTTTTTCTTCCACTTGATTAGAAAATACACTGCTGATGGCAAATCCATGAACAATCTAAATATATAATTAATTAGAGGAACAAATTGCAGTTGACCAAATCTGCTCAGATCTCTCACAGCTTTGAAACAACGACTTTTCAAAGGGTCAAAACAATTACTTAGAATTTAGGCACGCATTTAAATGCAAGTCAGCATGCAGTGGGGATACAAAAGAGAAACCAGGCTCCCATGATATTAGAAACGCTAGCCCTGCTCCTTAAAGCAAGCTAAAGTCTCTTTCTGTTGTCAGTAGCTGTCTTCTAGGACAAATAGTTTGGTATTTTATAAACGGAAAGAAAAACTTATCAAAAACATTTCCATGAAATGTATCTCTTTTGAAAAATCACTCCTTGAGTTTGAGTAAAAGAATTCTTTAGAAGCCAAAGTGTTGAGATGATTCATCTGCACGAAAGAAAAATACTATTCATAAGCATATTTGAAGATGTCATTGAAAAGCAAAGATGATTTTCACAAAGAAGCCTCAAATGGCCAAAAAAAGAGGAGAGAGAAATCTATAATTAACGTCTAAGATGATTTAAGTTTGGAAATCAGTAGCCGTTAGTCTGGCTTTCCCACTGTCTAGGAAATTGAAGCATACATGACACTCAGCTTTGATGGTAATTATGAAACAGAGTGAGCAGCGGTTTCACTTACAGATAAAGATGGACAATGAAGGTCAATGTCGGACCTGCCTTTTTGGGTATTCGGTGCCAGCACAATTTAATTGAGATCAGGTAATTGCTCAGAAGGCTACACTGAACGCATTATCATCCTTCAGTGTCACTCCTGCACGCCTAGTTATCCTGACGTTGTTTGTCAAAAACTGTCACAAGGGAGTGCATCTCACTGAGAAAAATAACCTGTATGTCATTGCTCAGCTTCCAGACCAAACCCTAAAGTGACGAGAGAAAAAGATTTTTTAAAAAGCAAAAGCCTCTCTTCTCTGAACTGATTTAATTGGTCCATCATGGTAATATAAGAGAACATTTTCATCCAATAAATTATTTCAGAGAGGTCAGTGATCTTTGTTGAGCTTTGAGCTTTTGCATGATGGTTTCAGATGGCCCTCTTACCCTCTCTTGGCATTGAAGAATATTCTATTAGTTTTGAATATCGCTTGCACAATATCATGAATTATGCACATAAAAGATATAAATATTGTTTTAAGGACTGTGGTACTGTGTCTTATTTTTATTGCACAAATCCATCTTTACTGTGATTTTTCTCATTGAAATAGAGAGACGCAGAAAATTGAAGATTAATTGGGGTAGAATTTATATTTTTTGAAATAAAAGATGACTGAGCTCAGATAAGTCTAATGTCATCAAAATAAAAACGCTCATAAAAACGGATCTATATATATAAGAAATGCATATGATTTATAATAATTAACATTAAATATTGCTTGAATCGATACTGTTAGATTTTAATTGCCACTGTTAAAAAACAAAATTCACCTGAGTAAATGTGAATATCTAATTGGCTTTATTAAACCATTCAGGAATCAGGCAGCATCCCATCTAGCAGGTAGAGGGAAAGGTGTTTTTAGAAAGGAGGGTGGGGCAAGGAAGTTATTAGCAAAAGAAAAGGTTTGTTCCAGGCAGGCACCATCCCACGTCCTTGGGGAGGGGTGTGAAGAGCAGGGGGTTTATCATGCAGATTACCTCATCTTCCTCTGGTGGGGGGGGGGGGGCGGTGGAGACAGCCCATGTGACAGATTAGTAAGTGGGAAAATTCCTGACTGACCTGTTAAGACATTTCTGGGGGAGATTGAAGCTGTAACTATATTAGATATTAGACCCAGGTTTGGGGCCTCGGTCTAAGTGACGCCATTTTGGTTTTCTTTCTAACACCACCTATGATTTCTGACTTCTCTCCACTGATTTGAGAGCCAAAAGGACAGTCATGAGCTTCTCTAGGCTATTCAGCCTATACTGGGAACTAAACTATTAATGTGTGCCGCATTTCTGTCTCAGTACATGATATCAAGATAATCCCTTACCTTGTCAAAGGAAAGCAGTCATAATGAAGCCACCAGTTTCATTTCTTCGGAATAATAGTACGTAATACTATGTACTATAAACTTTGCACAAACTTTGGAATGGAAATGGAGAAATAGTAAAAATGGTAAGTTTACTACCATATATATTAATTCTCACTGGAAATACATAAATTTCTCTGAGTTTTTATTTAATTCCAGTCAGTTAACATACTGTGTAATATGGTTTCAGTTGTACAACTTGGCAATTCATCACTTCCATACAACATCCGGTGCTCATCACATGTGCCCTCCTGAATCCCCATCACCCATTTAACGCATCACCCCGCCCACCTCCCTTCTTATAATCAGTTTGTAAATGCAGAAGTTTCTTAATCTGTGTCTTTAATGAATACATGAGAAAATTAGCCCTACCATTAGCAGTGAGTCCTGTTTCCTGGCCTCAGCTCTTGAGTTTGGCCAAGAAAGAATTTAGAGCCAAACTCTTAAGCAGGTAACCATTGGGACAGCAGGCAAGCCCATGGGTGGCAACTGTGGCGGGGGTCAGGGTTGCCTTGTGTTTTCTTTTTTTTGAGGGCACATGTAATTTTTTTTTTTCAACGTTCATTTATTTTTGGGACAGAGAGAGACAGAGCATGAACGGGGGAGGGGCAGAGAGAGAGGGAGACACAGAATCGGAAACAGGCTCCAGGCTCCGAGCCATCAGCCCAGAGCCCGACGCGGGGCTCGAACTCACAGACCGCGAGATCGTGACCTGGCTGAAGTCGGACGCTTAACCGACTGCGCCACCCAGGCGCCCCAGCCTTGTGTTTTCTATTTGCATGGCTCCGGTGGTCTCTGACTGAGGTCGCCTCTGGTCATCTAATGGTCTACTCCGACCGGTGGGGGGGTGGGAGGGCAGTTTTTGGCCTTACAAGGCCCTTGTAGGAACTGTCATGGAAGCCATCCCCCATGAAAACCCAGGGTTCATCCTCTTGCCACCTCGGAGAATGAAGAGGTGGACACAAAATGAGCAACAGGCAAAAGTTTATGAGAGTGTGAGACCAGAAAAGAAGAATACTATGAAAGCTCTCTTTACAGAGAAGGGACTTACCCCTGACAATAGGCCAGGTACCTTGTTTCATAAAGTTTTGGTTAGCCCTCCCCTCCCTCACCCCCCTCCCCTTCCATCTCAAGTCCCAGCCTTATTGGCCTGATAGCTCTGGGTGCTGGTTGGTCCATTCCTGATTGGCTCATTTCTATTGTATGAGGGGTAACCTAAGTTTGGTCACCTGAGGGACCTAAGGGGGAGTAGGTGGAGTCTGTTACATTCTTAAGAGGAATCATCTTACCCTGAGGGGGCTTCCTGTGGTCAGATGCTCCCAGCATTGTTCCAAAATAGGTGGCTTGCCCCCCACCCAGGGACCTCAGGTCCTAATCTTTCCCTCTCTGCCCACTGAATCGCATCTTTTCCTCTCATCATGGGGGGCGGGGGAAAAGCAAAACCACAATGTAAATGTATTACAATGAAGCTCTAGGTTACTTTAGAGCAAAGGTTCTAGGGAAGGGCTGCTGTGCATGTGCATTCCCCTGGGAAAACCCAGGCTGTTTGCATTTTAGAGGTGGTTGGTGTTTCAACAGTCTGATAGTCCCCGTTCTCTGCTCCTATGGAGCTAATGTCTCACTCTGTCATTACAATTAACACGACTGGATTATGTAAATTATAGTTATAAAATATAGAGGCCCTCGATGCATGTTATGAAGAGGTACAAAACGGATTAAAATTTAACCTGTGGTAGTATCAAAAACTCCTTTGATTTTTTTTTCACATTTGAAGATTCGGGGATTTTCACTGACACTCCCAATTTTGGAGAGCATCTTGCACCTGCATGGAATGTGCCATAGACGTAAAGCACCAAGGCGATGTCTAAAAAGGCTTAACATCCTCAAGTGTTGCTTGCATTTGTCTATCTGGTGAAAGATAAGACATGAAGGTAGCTAGGAGAGAAAAGTGGATATGCAGAGCCTAGCTTTATCTTGACCTCGGAGTAGCAGGCACCCAAGTGGTTCTAAGGAAGAAGGGCCCCCCCTGGGTAGGGTCTGCCTTGCTTTTCCTAGGAAAGAGAATTTCCAGTTTGCAGTAAGCTGGAAATTGTAAAATTCACTGATGCTGACGACATGCCAGTTTTCTGAACTTAATATGAACTGTTGATATTAAGAGTCCCTTGATCCCATCTCTCTACGGGAAAAGCCATCAGTAAGGTGGAGGCTTTCCCAGTCTTCAGCATGAGCTACAGCTGGAGGACCCAAAGCAGGAGTGGGGTTACAAGCACCAGACCTACACTGTGGGTTTCTGGTGTCATCTTTAATAATTCTGACTAGTTTTTTTTTTTTTAATGCATTTGCTTTGTCCAAGTCACATGGTGTTCCATAGGAAAACAAAAACACAACTGCGCGTGGGCAGGTAGGCCCCTGCTCTGGCTTGGACCTGATGGTAAGAGCACAAAGTTAGGCCTGTCACCATGAGGGAGCCCATTTTATGTTCGTTCTGCCACCAGTATGTGGATTTGCTTTCCCTGGCCAGCAGCTCCAGCCTGTGAGCAGAGCTCCCCAGCCTGCTGGAGAATGAGATCCTGAAGTACGACCGGAGCTTCTGCTGAAAAGCTCTCGGCAGGTATCAGCTAGAAACTGATGAAAATTACCATTACAATAAACGAGGCCTCCACTCATTCAAGTGACAGCAAAGGGAAAAAAAATCATCCTTTGTGTTTCCTTTGTTTCATGCGATGAGTTATGTGCTACATTCATTGTATTCTTTGTTCTTAAGTGGGATAAAAGAGGCAAGTGAAAGAAGAGTTTTCTCCCTTAGCTTCATAGTGGTTTTCCTTTTTTAACAATATAACACCGCTTTCAGTTGCTTTTCAGTGCGAAGTTAGTAGCAGTGGTTCTATGCTTTTCTATCAATAGCTCCTTAATTGTCATCCCCAGTTATTTACATGTGAATATGGAGGCTATATTCTCCCAGCTGCTAGACCACTAGGGTATTGCCACTGGTATAATTTATAACATGACTAATTAAAATGAATTTGCTTGCAGTAATATTCCATGTGCTATTTGTGGGGAAGAAGTTATTAAAATATTCAGTACTGCAACAGTAAACTTGAATGGAAAGTAATAATAATCATACATTTTTAATTACGTGTTTAAAACCCATTTGGCTAATATAAAAGTATTCTGAAAATTGCTTAGGCTCAGCATGATGGGGCTTTTTTTGTGCTTAGGAGTGTCCAAAGGCATCCTTCTGAATGGGCTTAGCATATGCACTGTCATTGAGACCTGGCCGTTTAATAACAGACACACAGGAACAGCTAAGATCAGAATGACTTTATTTCGCTTATTGCAGTCATATTCATATGTGATTTTTAAGAAACCACGTTTGGAGCCCACTGAGTGCTGCATTTTGTCTGTTAGGCCTCAAATGTCCCTTTTGCACTTTCCATTCCCTTTTGCCATTTATTTCTTGAGCTAGGATGTCCCTTGTGAAAAACGTTAATGGGAGCTTTGAAATATTCCCATTTTTCCACCGAGTTTTTTTGAAAAATTTCAGGCCTACAAAAATTGCAAAACTGGTACAAAGAACATCTGTATGCCCTCCACCCAGAATCACTTACTAACATTTGCACTCTCTCTCTCTCTCTGTCTCTCTCTCTCTCCCACTCTCTCTCTCTATATAATATAGTATAATATAATATAGTATACTATGATATAATATAATGATACAATATAATAGGTATACCTCTAAATATTATATATATAATTTATATATACATAATTTTTACTAAGCTATTTGGGAGTTCCTTGCAGACGTCATGATACTTCACTTCTCAACACTTTACCACGTGTCTTCTAACACATGGCCAGAATACAATCATCCCATTCAGGAAAATTATGCTACTGTTATCCAATATACATACCATATGCAAATTTTACCAAGAGTTCCACTAACCTCCTTTTGTTGATCCTCACTGCTCCCCTCCAGGATTTAATCAAGAACCCATGCAAGACACTCAGATGGCATATGCATTTGCTCTTCTTAAATTGAAAAACAGTTCCCAGCCTATGTTGATATCTATATCCTTAATGTTCTTGAACAATTGGTTCCCATTTTAAATAGCTTCTGATGTTTGTTTTTTAAGCCAACTTCACGAAGTGGTATAAATTCACACACAACTAATCTTGAGCAAGGAATTATCACTGTTAAGGACTGGACATTAGCAAGCTCCATCGTCAAGCTTTTTGTCCTTTTGGCCATAATGCCAGAAGACATTTTCCCTCCTCATTTGGAAGATGTTTCAATTCCTATGTGGCAAGCTATTCTCTTACCTCTTAATAATACTGCTAATTAAGGTATCGTAGTATGAAGAGAAGTATGAAATGTTATTATTATTCCAAAGGCAATTATGATCTAAATGGTGAAAGGAAATGAAAATGTAGAGGAAATCAATGTAACAATTGAATAAAATTTAAAGTAAAGAGGCAGCATATGTTACAAGACAGTTTAGCATTAATTGCTAACTAAATGGTACAGGAAATAAGTCATTATCTGAAATTCATATAATTATTGACTTTTATAAGGATAATGTACTACCACTTGTCCGAAATGGACAGGACTTAATGTTGACTCTAGGAATAATCATTTACATAATTGTATGTGTGATTTCAAGGACAGTAAGGTAATGATGGCTCATAAAGATGTGTATTTTTCATTGATCAAAACTATACCCATAAACTTTTGGTGTCTAATCTTTTAAACTATTATGCAACATTAAAATAATTAAGAAGGGAATTGAAACAGATAAGACTGCTTATGAAACATGTCTTTGCATAGTGCTTCAGCTTGAATTAGATCATCACAAATGTGACAAATCTGTCTGCTAAGTTTATTCTGTTTAATAGTTCTAAATTTTAAAAGCCTGCATTCTACTTATCAAGCCTTCCAAGCCTTTATTCACCATGTTAAACAATTATTTTTTCCATTTCGTGACCCCAGCCAAATAGTATACAATGTTTAACTATAACTCTTTACAAATTATACTTATTTCTTGATATTCTTATGACATGTTTTATAATATATCTTCTTTTAGAAGTCAATAACCAAGGAATGAAAGATTACTTTAGATTTGGTGATTGTCACTTCATGAATTTTCTGCTTAATAAGCTTTTGAGAGAGAGAGAGAGAGAGAGAGAGAGAGAGAGGGATAGAAAGAGCACAAGCAGGGGAGGGGCAGAGAGAGAAGGAGAGAGAGAGAATCCCAAGCAGGGTCTGCACTGTCAGCACAGAGCTGGAAGCGGGGCTCAAACTCATGAACTGTGAGATCATGACCTGAGCCGAAACCAAGAGTCGGATGCTGAACCGACTGAGCCACTCAGGCGCCCCCAAATGGTTATTTTTCAACGAACTATATGTAGAATGTAAAATGTGGTCTCTCTTCCTGTGTCTCCTTTTGCTTAGTGATTATGTTTTCCTAGTGAAAAACATTAATTTTATGCTTTCTCCTGGACTCAAGGGAAAATTTATATCGTGTTTCATTCTCTCTCTTTTTTACAGTTTATCTGTAGAGTCTATACTTTTTATTTGTGTTATTTAACCAGCACTTGTGTAGAGTGGTTAGTGTGTTGAAGGCACTGCTTTAAGTGCTTTATAAACACTAGTTAATCTGATGGACAACATGAGCAAGATCTCAGACACATTTCTGTTTCGAATGCAGTAGTTAGTTTGAATTTTAGTAGATGTTTCTTGTTTTATAGACCACTTCACAGGACCACAGCTGCTCACACCCTCACCATCTATTATAGTATGGTGTCCAGTATGGCCTCCTGCTGATCTGTCTGCCAGCTCAGTGAAAAGAAACCCACTGTACTTTAGCAGCCACTCAGCATTCCCCCATGTTCTACAGTCACTAATCTGCTTTCTGTGTCTATGACTTTGCCCCTTCTGGACATTTCATTTAAATGGAATCATTCAATATTTGGCCTTTTGTGTTTACCTTCTTTCATTCAAGATAATATTTTCATAGTTCATCCATGCATGTGGCAATATGTATTTTATTCCTTTTTATCGCTGAATAATATTCCATTGTGTGGCTATCACACATTTTCTTTAATTGATAGGTACTCAGATTGTGTTCTTCTTTTTGGCTACTACGAATAATGTGCCATGAACATTCATGTCCACCTTTTGATGTGGACACTTGTTTTGGATTTCCTTGGTGATACACTGTGAGTGGACTTGCTGGATCATAGTTTTGAGGAACTGTAAAAGTATTTTTCACAGTGGTGCTACATTTCACCTTCCAATAAGTGTACTTTTGTATTTCAGGTGACTTACCAAATTTAAACATAAAAAAGCACATAAAGAGGTGTTCACTTCAAATTACAACTGAAATGTTTGACTATATTTTAAAGGGGATATCTAGTATTTAACAATAAAACTTAACACGCCCGTTTGTATGACTGAGATTATTATGCTGCAATGCTGCATGGCAACTCCACAATCATTGGTGGAGTTTGACAGTTTGAAGGATTCCAGATATAAAAATGATGGAGGCCTTTGGCCATTCCGTCTTCCAAAGCCCAGTATGCGACCAAATAGCGAACGTTTGTCCAATACTGAGGCTGCAACTGAAATTTGGTACATCTCCCTTTCATCCTGCCTTCCTCCATTCCCATATCAAAATAAAACAAACAAAATGCTTCCTTCCATTTTGTTTTTCATTGTAAGGAACAACTGATATAATGAGAAAGCTAAAGTACATACCGGGTTAAGGAAACCAGATATGAGACACCTTTTGTCAAATATAAAAGTGTACAGTAGATTACATTTATTGAATGTTCACTGTATGTTGCACACCATCGTAAGTCCTCTGCCTGATTAGCATGTGCCTGTGACCTACGTATTGTTCTCCAAATAGTGCAGATGAGGAAGTGGAGGCACGTAAGTGTTAATGAGTTAGTAAGTGAGAGAGCTAAAAATCAAAAACTCAAGAAACAACAAATGTTGGTCAGGATGTGGACAAAAAGGAAGCCGTGTGCAGTGTTGGTGGGAATGATAGTATGGAGGTTCCTAAAAGAATTAAAACTAGAACTACTCTCTGATCCCGTAGTCGTGCTGCTTGGTTTTTACCCAAAGAATATGAAAACGCTAATTTGAAGGGGCACATGCACCCCTATGTTTATTGCTGCGTTATTTATAATAGCCAGACTAGGGCAGTAGCATAAGTGCCCATTGATAAATGAGTGGATAAAAAAGATGCAGTATATATATACACAATGGAATATTACTGATCCATAAAAAAGAATGCAGTCTTGCCATTTGCAGCAACATGGATGGCGCTAAAGAGTATCATGCTACGCAAAATAAGTCAGTCAGAGAAAGACAAATACCATGATTTCACTCCCATGTGGAATTTAAGAAACAAAGAAAATCATCAAAAGAAAAGAGAAGACAGACAGACTCTTAACTATAGAGAACAAACACTGTTGGTTACCAGAGGGGAGGTGGGTGAGTGGATGGCTGAAATTGGTGAAGGGAATTAAGAGTACACTTGCCTTGATGAGCACTGAGTAATGCGTGAAACTGTTGAGTGAGCATATTGTACACCTGAAACTAATATAACACTGTATGTTAAGTACACTGGATTTGAAATACAAAAAAGTAAGTGACAGAGCTAGAAGTCAAATCTAAGCAGGCTGGCCTCAGAGTCTGTACTTTAACTACTATCCTGTCCTGTTAAATGGTGTCTATTACCACCATTATCTCACCGGGAACTTTCAATGCATTTATGTAACAAATTGTAGCTTCACACACTATAATAACGTTTAAATGCGAAATGAACTAAATGTGTCTAATATCCAACTTTCTGATCAGATTTGCAGATCTACTTGGGTTATCTGAAGGGCATTTTGATCCATTAGCAAACGATTGGTTTGTATCTTGTTTTGTGCGAAAGTAGCATTCAGAGAGAATTTCCACAGGATGGAATCAGGATTGAGTGCCCTATGGAAGTGATAATTCCATTTCAACGTCCACAGTTTCAGCAAGTAATTATTTGCTGAGAATGTTATTCAGGCTATTAGTATATAAGGCTGCTGTGGCTTTTCCCTGGGGAAAAAAAAATGATTACCTTGTGGTTTCTAAGGTTCTATGCTACCAGGAGTGTCACCTCCAAGACTGAAATATTTGAAGCAAAAGAGTATGTGCGTTTTCAGAGATAAATTGTATCCAAAAATATATATATGCCTACCTTTGATGGACGTGGGTATGACTGTGTATCACAGATTATAGTTTTCTGTCCTTCCAACAACATTGCCCCATGTTTTTCAAAGGCAAATGTTGCTATATCATTTCAGATTAAAAAGGTTGCACTGAATGATGTGTTCTTAAATTACAGGGAGGAAAAAGTCATTCTTCGCGTTTGTAGATCTGAACCCTGTCATTGACAACGTATCTGCACATGAAATCAGTCAAGGCTTTGCAATAGATAAGATATTTGGTAGGGCTTCTCTGTTGTTTGAATTCCTATTACAGGAAAGAAAGCATAAGAAAAATAAAACAAATGTCCCTTTTCACACCTGCTCCTCAAGAGTTTGGGTTCATATTTGGAAAATCACAGAAACAGTAATGGCTGAAATAAATAGTAGAGAGCCAACCACTTTAACCTGTGCTATTTATCTATTTGCCTCTACCATCAATTCTAACTCTATCTTCAACAGAAAAGTATAGCACACAACTTCTGACTCAGACCACGTGGAAGGTACTATTTTGCTCTGTCCTTGAGAAGAAATTTCAACCCTGCCTTTGAAGATGTAAAATTAATTCATTGTCAATTTTATTATATAATTATGGTGAGGTAGTTACAGTGTGACAGAATCTGATGAAACAGTATCTGTTCATTTAGAAAGGGTATACCTATTCATATTATATATTAATGATGGTATCACCATTACAAACCACTTATGACTTGTCTTTGTGTTTCCCTATGTGCCAGGCTTTCCTTCTTCTTGCCTTTTTTATTTGAGGTTCTGAGGTCTCTGTGAGAGTCAATGTTAAGGAAAGCCCTTCACTTTATTACTGTGCTTTATGCTAAATTCAAACAGTATTGGTTTATGTGTTTTATTTTAGGTTTAGATTTCAAATGCTTTTTGTACAAGGCAATGGGTGGCAGTTAATTTCTATTGTTCACTGGAGTGAAGGGTGGAAAGAAAGGGGTTGGCAGTAAAAACAAGTGCTAATGAGTTTTCTCTCCTCTTGCTTTAGCCCCTGGTAAGTAGGCACCTTCCACTTCCATTTCCAGCACTGTCACAGAGAAAAGGCAGAGCTCTTCTCCATTTGTTGGGAATCCCTGTGGGTCATTGTTATTATCATTTCCTCATCGATTCCTTTAAAGGATCCTGCAGTAAAGACATAATCTCAGAGTAGCTTTACCCCTTGCTACCTATTTAATGTCATTTCTAGTTTAAAAAAAAAATTGAGTAGAAAAGAGAGTTGATAATATTCCAAGGGGAAAACTGTTTCGGTTTTTTTTTTTTTTTTTCCTGCTCAGAATGTAAGAATTTGAAGTAATCCTAGTGGAGGGAAATATTAGTAAATATACAATTAACTCGTAACCTACAACCTCAATGAAATTGTAATGAAATATTCCAAGGCTACTGAAGGCGATGAGTTTCATCCCAAGTGTTTGTCCCTCAGGAATTGTTTCCTTTCTGAGTTCGTTGTCTATATGCCAGCAGAGATGGCACTATGGAGAAAGATTCTTCAACCTTTTTTGCACCACTTTCTTTCTCCTGGTTTCCAGCAGTATTATGCGCTTTCATTACTTGTTCAAGAACTGGGTGTGCCGAACTCCCACTGCGTCGCTCTGTCTCTACCCACATATTTCTATAGCTCAGAAATTTGCCTTTGAGTGTATGTAGTGAGGATCTTTTATGTGTCACTGTGTGGTAGCTTTAGCATAATTGCATTTAGATTTAGAGATTAACGCTTATAACTTAATTATGAAACCACGTACATAAGAAAGGGTTTAATTTAAATTTAATATTTCGATTCCGCACAGCTCGGTCATATGTGTTCTTGTTAAATGGTCTCTCATTGAATTCATCCTTGTCATTACCTTGGACATCAGCGCTTTTTCAGAGTTGCAGGCTGTAGCAATGTAACAGTGCAGACCTGACTTGTGTCAGAGCTAATCTCCATAAAGTGTTACACGCTACTGATGACACAGACGTCTTTGCAGTTCATCTGCATGTGTGTGCATGCACAGACATGCACAGGTGCACACGTATATGTCTTCCTATGCTAGGGCCTGGACAAATCACTTACTGAAAAATATACCTACAGGGCCTGAGCTAAAATGATATAGTAGATGGAGTATAAGAGAACACAATTGTGGTCTCCTAACTTTACACCCCATGAACACACAATACCGTCAACACGTACAGAACACAACACACACACAGATACATACATGTTACTTTTAGCAGTCAAGTAATATGAGTGTTCACATGTGAGAACCCACTGTTTATGGGAGTCCTTCCTTCCTTTCATCCCTTCTGCTTCCTCCTCTCCCTCCATTTCTGCTTCTTTGTCTCTTCTTCTCTCCCTTCCTCCCTTTCTTTCTGTAATAAAAACAAAAGAATGGTTTAGTCGGATAAATAATTGCTAACCTATCCTTTTTAGGAAAAATGGACTTTGTAAAGAAGATGTAATCTTAGAAAGAACTGTACTCACGGGCTACTAGAGACTGGTCTGTGCGTATAAAATAACTTTTCATTTTCAGTGGAAAGTTTCCATTTGTCATTATGTTCAGGAGATCAGAAACAAGAACATATATACAGTGTCTCAAACAGCAGTTTAGTGGGCTTGGTAAATTTTGTATGGAATTAGACATAGAAGTGTTTAATACGTACTGTGACAGAAGTGTATCACATCAGTAGGTTGTACAACTTAAACTCACAAAATATGATGTTAATTATATCTCAATAAAGCTGGAAAAAAAAGAAGCAGTTGGCAGTGAAAGACTTGAATAAGTCTCTTTCATAAACAGCCTTAAACAGAAATAAATAGTTAAAACTCTACGTGAGACTCATGCTAAGGTATCAACTGCTTTTTTTTCTCCTAGGTACAATTTTAATGTATAAGATTTTAGTGGGTGTAATTTTTTATATGTCAAAATTCCTCACTCAGCGAAGAATCGTTGGTCATACATTTTGATGTCAGTAATCTTGAACTACAAATGCACTCCTACAGAAATAACGTAGTTCAGCCTTCCCCACCAAGTACTAGTGAGACGTCTAATTTGGGAAGCCATGGAGGCCGTGGTGGAAGTCAACAGCCTGCCTTCACACTTTGGTGTGTTTTCAAATTGGATCTTCAGTAACAGTTTCCTTTGAAATAACGTATTTCTCTTATTTTACAATGTTTGAAAATCAATATTGTAATTCATGATTAAATTTCAAGCTGAAGCGTACTTTCTCTTGTTGCATGACAACAACGTGCCTTTGCAATGAAAATGATAGCCAGTCACAGAAAGACAACTATTACATGATTCTACTCATATGAGATATCTGTAGTCAACTTCATACAATCACAGAATGGAACAGACCCCCAATGTGACTGCACTTAGAGACAGGACCTTTAAGGAGGCCAAGTGGAATAAGGTGAGAAGCGTGGAGCCCTCATTTGATAGAAAGGGTATCCTTGAAGAAGAGGAAGAGACACCAGAGACCCCTCTTCGTGCACACACTCAGAAGAAAGGCTATGTGAAGACACAGAGAGAAGGCAGGAAGCCAGGAAGAGGCTTCTCACCAAAAATCGATCCTGACAGCTCCTTGATATTGGACTTCCAGCCCCTAGAACTGTAAGAAAATAAATTTCTGTTGTTTAAAGAGTGGAATGCTAGTTGCCAGGGACTGGAGAGAGGAGAGAGTGAGGAGTCAGTAATCAAAGGGCATAAAGATTCAGTTATGCAAGATGATTAAGCTTTCAAGACCTGTTGTGCAACATTGAACCTGTAGTCAACAATACTATATTATACACTTGAGAATTTAACCGGGTAGATTTCAACTGAAGTTTTCTTACCACAATGAAGTAAAAAAATTTTTAAAGGAATGAATGAACTACAAAAAAAGAAAATAATAGAAAGAGTGCCATGAAAAAGGAGTAATTGAAAACCTAAACAAAGTCACTGAGTAGGATTTTTATTCCATGTCTTGGGCGTGATACTTAAGGAAAGCAGATCTAATTGGGAAAAGACAGGAAGCAGATGAAGACTTTGGTGAGAGTTGTAAAGAGAGAATTAGGGCATTTTCAAGGGCTTTGAGCTCGAAACAGTCATTACATCCTAATTCACTTTCCATTTCTTGGCTGTTACTTTCATTATTCCTACATTTATTCATCATGGGGGTTGTTTGGGAACTTATAAGTCAGTTAAAGAACTGGGGGAGAGAAGTCTCTTGTGATGATTAGACAAGCAAAGAGGGAAAGGAAGAAGTTTGGAGAATGGTGTGCTTTTGTGTGCTGATGTGATTGAGAGGGAAATAGTTACCTGTAAGAAGCAAAAGGGAGACACAGACAGGTCATATGCCATGGATCATCCCTTTTACGAAGCAACTTATCAGGTATTCATTCACTTACTGAATATTTAATGAACAGGTTTATATGAATACAGTGTCCTAGGCGAAAGGCATTCATGACGAACAAGACCTGCCTATAGCTTTCAGTCTATTGGGATAACAGGCATAGAACAAAGAAGCAAATACCATTAAGTGCTAAAAAGAAGTAGAGCGTAAAATGAGAACATTTGATAAGGGAACCTATTATCGTCTCTGTGCTGAGAAATGACTTCTCTGAGGACATCATGTTTAAGTTGAGACCTGAATGATGTGTGAGAGTTAATTTATGTGTTGAGGGAAGGGAACAGTGTTCCCAATAGAGGGAATAGCAAGTAATAAGAAGAGGAGAGGACATTGAACATTATATATATATATATGTGTGTGTGTGTGTGTGTGTGTGTGTGTGTGTAAACAAACTAAGAGCTACTTTTTCTCTTTATCTTCCCTGACTAATGGGATGAAATCAGCATTCTCCCAGTTACAAAGCCAGTAATTTGGGACCCTACTGTTTCTGCCTTCACACCCTTTACCCTTATTCTAGTCACCATATCCATTTAATTACAATTCTTTCTCTTTCTATCTCCAGATCTCTCTGGGTCCCTCTCCTGCACTTCATCCTTAACTTAATTGAGGGCCTGGTCACTTACTGTTCAACCAATTGCCTTCTCAGTTTCAGCAGAATTGACTTTCGGTGTTACTTGGTGATGACACTCTCAGCACAAACCTCTTTAATAACATAGCCCTCCCTACAGAATAAAGAGCATCATCTCTATATGCTCTCTCCATTGTAATCCAGATAGTTTCTCATCTCCTGCCACTGGCTTCACACTCTGGCCACATGCACCTCCTTGGTATTAACTGGTGCATTAGCAGTCACAGGTCTGTACAGATCCTTTGCTTTCTGGCCAACATACTCGGAATCCATCTTGCCTTCCTCCTTTTAATCCTATGACTTTTACCCCCTCCTCCCACTTTTCAGCATTTCTATCCTCTGCCTGATGCTGTAATGTGTCCTTTAGTGGCTCTCCAACTAGATTTTAATTTTTTTAAGTGTATTTATTTATTTTGAGAGAGGGAGGGAGAGAGAGAGAAATACCCAAATAAGCTCCACACTGTCAGTGCAGAGCCCAACGCAGGGCTTGAACTCTCAACCCTGAGATCATGACCTGAGCTGAAATCAAGAGTCAGACGCTTAACCGGCTGAGCCACTCAGGCACCCCCAACTAGATTTTAAATTCCACGAGGTCAAGAGATTTGTCTTCATCATGTTTACATTCCTTTTATGCCTTGTTTTTCTAATTTTCCAAAGTTGGAGGCAAAACTCTATATTCCAGGCTTTTAGCAACTTCCTGGAACTGAGAAAAGGGGGCTGGGGAAGGAGGAGATAGTTAAAGGGTACCTGGGGACAGTAATATAGATTATTTTCTGGTTCATATTCTCTTCTTGATCAGCTGTGAGTATCCTCAGCATATTGGCTGTGAATAATGATCTAAGAAAAGTCATCAAATAAGGAGACTTCAACTTTGTATGAGATCAAACATTCACATTTTGAAAAAATGAACATTTTTAGCAATCATATTTAAGCTCCTTGATGGCTGGATATCTTGTATTAGAGCAAAGGTCTTTAAATGCTTGCTTTTAAAGACTTG
Source organism: Herpailurus yagouaroundi (assembly GCF_014898765.1). Classification (NCBI taxonomy): domain Eukaryota; kingdom Metazoa; phylum Chordata; class Mammalia; order Carnivora; family Felidae; genus Herpailurus; species Herpailurus yagouaroundi. Next base: position 8,038,096 of record NW_024420586.1, read on the forward strand.
CATTACAAAAGGTGAACATTTATGATTTCAGAAACGATGTTATTGAATATAGTTCATTCATTTAACAAATACTAATTAATTACTCACGGGGCATCAGGTATAATGAAACCCAAAATTCGCTCTCGGCTTTGGTCATGCTTGTTTTACTCCATTGCTAACTGAGTCTCAAGACTCACAGCAGGCCTATAAATTGCCTGGCCTCTGCTGTTGGCTCCTTCCCTCACCCTGACACTAATAACACACATGAATCCGAGGATGGAGAACCACCAAGTTTTCACCTGTGTCACATTCAAGCTCTTGTTGTTCCCTGAACTAATCCTTTGTGCAAATCAAAAGACATGCAGGCAGAATACCAAATGAAAATCCTTTTGGGCTTTTCAGCCAACAATAAAATATTTCTATAAAAATCGAAGTGTACAAGATGGTGGCCATCTGTTGTTTAAGAACAACAGAACTATATTTAAGCCTAATTACTGTGCAGGTCTGTGCCTTGAAAGCAGGGGCAAAATTGTTTGTGTTTATCTAAATGAGGGAAGCTTTTGTGTTTTACTTTGTTTTTGTTCATCTAGGCTAGAATGAGATTGGATAACTTTTATTAACCAAATATACTTACTCATATTTATTAATAGACAAGATTGGTTGAGAAAATTGCCCTTTTATTTTATTATTCATGAACCACACTGCTGTCAAATTGGACAATACTGATTTTTTTCCCATTTTGAGCGGCTTGAAATCCTGACATATTAGCGTAGTAAATCCATAAGAATTCAGTGATAATGGAAATCACTAGCAGAGACTGAACTTTTTCTCATTTTCCCCCAAAGATTTGAAACATATAAATCATGATAGAAATAGCGATTAGAATAATTGCAAAAAGTTTTCTCTGAGGGGCGCCTGGGTGGCTCAGTCGGTAAGTATCTCGCTCTTGCTTTCAGCTCGAGTCATGATCTCAAGGTTTGCGACTTTGAGCCCTGCGTTTGGCTCTGCGCTGACAGCCTGGAGCCTGCTTGGGATTCTCTCTCTCCATCTCTCTCTCTCTCTCTCTCTCTGCCTCTCTCCTGCCTCTTTCTCAAAAATAAATAAAAATTAGAGAAAAAAATTTTAAAGTTTTCATTGAAGTATATACTAATGCATGTTAGGTTTTTACTGAAAAGTATTCTTTCAGATATTCAATAAAATTGATACTGTTAAATTGTATTATTAACATTAATCTTTTTTACTTTAAAAATGACTTCAATGAAAATCTTGTACATTTTTTCATTTTTGGCACATTTTCAATGTTAACTAAAGGTTTTACATACGTAATCTTGTAAAAGGTTTTCATTTGTACCATTATGCTTTATGTGAATGCAAATGTATGTGAGGTATGTATTTTTTGAAGAAGGTATTAGTATCACTATTGGAGAAGTTTTTTTCTTTTTCTTTCTTTTTTTTTTTTTTACACAGAGGGTAATAAGCGATGTCCAGCAAGCACATGTTGCTCAGATATATATTTTGCTTAATCTGCACTGTAGTTGGAAAACATGCTAGCGTGTTTTATGCCAACATAAAAATCCTGATTTTTGCCTTCCTTTATAAAGTATGAGAAGCAAACACTGCACATCCAGACCATGATGTAGATCACAATCTCAGAATACCTGAAATATGGAGTGTCAGGGGAAAAAATGTATTGTTCTTTTGAGATGACTGTGCTCTCTGTGGTCATGATTTAAAAATGTAAAGTAGGGGTGCCCGGGTGGCTCAGTCGGTTAAGCGTCCATCTTCTGCTCAGGTCATGATCTCTCAGTTCATGAGTTCAAGCCCCATGTCAGGCTCTGTGCTGACAGCTCAGGGCCTGGAGCCTGCTTCAGATTCTAGCTCCTTCTCTCTCTGCCCCTCCCCTGCTGTGTCTGTCTCTGTCTCTGTCTCTGTCTCTGAGAAATGAATGAATATATTTTAAAAATCTTAAAAAAAAATAACAGTGTAAAGTATTCCGGGCACCTGGGTGGCTCAGTCAGTTAGAGTCCAACTCTCCATTTCAGCTCAGGTCATGATCTCACGGTTGTGAGTTTGAGCCCTGCATCGAGCCTGCTTGCGGTTCTCTGTCTCCCTCTCTCTCTCTGCCCCTCCTCCACTCGCACCTACTCTGTCCCTCTCTTTCAAAATGGATGAATAAACTTTAAAAAAATGTGAAGCATTCTACCTGAATGAGAGCATTTGTGAGGTAACATTTCAGACGTGGAGTCTCCCCGACTAGAATGCAAACTCCATGAGGGCAGGGATTGGGTGCTGCTGTGTCTTCCAGTCTACCAGAGTCCTTGGCAGGTATTTGTGCTCAACAAAGATTTTGTTGAATGAATGAATGAATGAATGAATGTCCTTTTTCTCTTTCTATCACCCTCATCCTGTTGTGTCTCTTACGGTCCTCTGCTACCCCAAGTTACCATTTTCTAATTTAACGCCAGAAAACCCTCCAATGGGAATATTCCATGCTCTTCACTTTTTTCCGTTTTTTTGTTGTTGTTTTTTTTTAGCGTCTTCACTTTCATACCTTTAGTGCTAATAGCAAAAGAACCAAAAGTCCACACACTAAGATGTGGTTCAGCCAGAAATATTTAAAATTTAAAAGTAAGTATATTAAGCTCAGTGTAGCTGTAATAACAAATACAGGCTATAGGATGATATCAAAAATCTCAATTGTATAGAAGGAATAATTTTGGAGAAGGAGTCTAGTATTAAGCCTTGCTTTCCAAACTTGAATGTTTATATGAATCACGTTGGGGATCTTGTTAAAATACAAATTCTTATTGGGTTAGATGGAGTGGATCCTGAGACTCTGCATCGGTAATAAGCTTCCAGGTGATGCTGATGCTGCTGGTCCACAGACCACACTTATTCTTTTGTAAACAGTCATGGTTTGAAGCTATACATGATAAAATTGATGGGCATTTATCAACTTGCTGGAAGAACTTAGTTTCCTGAAAATATCCAAATGGGACACATACTTGGAGGAAGGACTTCATAGTGGTACCCTGGATGGGACCTCAGATATAGTCTGTTGCCTCATTTTACACAATGGCATTCTGAAGCCCAAAGATATTCAGTGACTTACATAAATCACACAACCCCTTTGATGTTGCACCCAACTGGAACCCAGGTTTTTTGTTCTCAGATCCATGCTCCTTAAAAAAGACCCTGTTCCCTCTTAGCTATTGAAATTATAGTAGCATTCCTTATATAAAACATTAAAAATTTACTGAACTTTAAAATATACTTAATTTCACTTAATATTAAAGGGCTTCATTAAGGTCAGTCACAATGAAAGGAAATAGCGCATCTGTTTCGGAGTGATTTCTCCTGGGGCAAATTTATTAAATTGACAATTATTAAATTTTGAAAACAGTACTGAAACCATTCAGAATGTCTTTTATTGAGCGTTACTATCAGATGATGAACAACTTAGGTGAACTAATGTGTTTCTTCCCCAAGAGAAAGTTTAATTTTATGACTAAAAATATAAAAATTTAGAAAAAGAAAGCAACAGAAATACCAAAACTCAATATTACTAAAATGAAGGATATATATTTAGCTAAAGCGATTTTTTTTAATTTTCAAAAATCTACACATATTCCCCCTCAACACCCATGTCAAAGATTTCTAATCTGTTTTATTCTGTAGTCTTTCACATCTAATCAGAAACCATCTTCCTTTTACTGTGTGTGTGTGTGTGTGTGTCTGTGTGTCTGTGTGTGTGTAAGTCCGAGTATTACAAATTCTTAAAAGGAAGTAGAAGGGAATGATTTTTCCCCAGTGTGGTATAAAATAGATGAAAAGGGAAATTATCTAATCTGCATAAATTAGACACTTAATATTCATTGGAGGTTTTATCATACTACTTAACATTCACTGGAAGTTTTATCACACTTGAAACATTCAGTTGGTCTAAAGATTTAATTACATTATGTCACCAAATCAGAGGTCACATGTATCGGTAAGGATTTACTGGAACTTCTTGGGGTTTCATGGGAAAAAGAAAATATTTTCATATGGAAGTCGAAGGACTCATCACCAGCCCTTCTCCCCTATGCTACGCTCAGCCTTTTATTTCCCTGACATGTATTAGCATTATGAGAGCAACAAATGGAAGCTTCTTCTGACACAGGTTGGAAGAGCACGTTAGTATGAGAGCATAAAGGGAAAATCAGGCAACATAATTGCTGGGCTAATTAGGCTCAGACCATCGAAGATCCTCTAACATCCATATTGTTGTTGTTCTTAGTATCACCTGAATATTGTCTCCCAGATTACAAAGCACTTCCTCATATGTTAGTTTCATATCACAAACTATGAAATGCTAGCAATATAAATCATAATAACATTAAAGAATATCATTTTACTTTTACATGAATTCTTGATTTTCAGTGATGCCATCTTGTTTCCATAGTGATTATGAGGAACTAATTGCAATAGATTCTCAACCAGCATTTCCTTTTGAGAGTTGACAACAGGTGCTGGCATTTTAACAAAGTAAATTAAATAATCCATGGCATGCTCAAAAAATTGATATGGTTACTAGGAATTTTTAAAAAATCGTAACGATGCTTTGGTGATGCCTAGAATTTTCTCGTACCTGTAAGTTTTCAAAAGGGCCAAACAGACCTCTTTTCTAGTTCTTTGCGGGGCACTCATACCAGTAACTTCTGACTGTTAGGTATTTATGCCTGTGAGGTAATAGCAGTCTTTAAAAGAGCCTAAAGATTCTGACAGACTTGAAAATAACAATTCATTGAGACGTTTTCTTTACAGTTCTCATTTTGTTGTCACTGGCTTAATTTGCTTGCTTTGGTCCAAAGTATGAACCAATATTGGTCCAGGGAAAAAAAGGCATCTTCTTCACTGGGAAAGAGGCCGGAGCTACCGAAAAGAGTGATGAATGCCCAGGTGCAAAGAGGGGAACCTCAAGGTGTGGTGTCAAGAAATGGAAAGGTCGCCCCCAAACCAGATTTGTGTGGGCCGCTCTTTCCCTTATGCCTGAATAAAACCCGTAATTCCTGATAAAGTGTCTTACTACAGTTCAACGGTAGTAACTTTTTTTGTGGGTAGAATCCTGAACTTGTAAAGTTATTATGCTCCTTGTCGAATGTACTTTCAAATGAAATCGTTGCTGTAATATGATATGCCAGTGAATCCTAGGCTGTCTTGAGAAGTGACTCAGAGTTCTTGAAAGATCGCTAATTTGCAACTTCTTCAACCTTCTTAAAATCAGTTGAAAACTGATTGTGCTGCTGATATATATTATTTGAAGATACATATTTTTTTAGACCACACACTTTCTCCTGTTCTGTGTCAATTGGTTGTCCACATTTAAAAATTTGGAGATCTCCCAGGGCGCCTGGGTGGCTCAATTGATTAAGCATCTTGATTTTGGCTCAAGTCATGATCTCGTGGGTTTGTGGGTTCGGGCCCCCACATCGGGCTCTGCACTGGCAATGCAGAGCCTGCTCGGGATTCTCTCTCTCTCCCTCTCTATCTGCTCCTCCCCCACTCTCACATATGCACGCGTTCTCTCTCTCTCTCTCTCTCTCTCAAAATAAAATAAATAAACTTTAAAAAATTGGGAGATCTCCCATAAGCATCACCTGTCTTCTTGAAAAACTAAAGATCTAGCAATATTGGATTCACATTCTGCTGGAGCTGAGTATAGCTGTCTCTGGAAGGGAACTTCTCTCTCCAATTTCCCAAGTCCTGGCAAACCTACTTCTTTTAGAGAGCACAGTTGTTCTGTCACATATTGGTATTCATTGTAGAAATGGCTTTCCTAAAATTTGACCAATGCCATGACTGGTTGATTGCTTATTTGTAAAGAGCTGAGTGAACCATTTTCACTTGTCACTTGCTCTGTTATATATACTGAGTATGTGAACCATGGAGAAGTTACACTTTTAAATGGGTCAGTTTAACACTGTACAATTGTAAAGCCTACATTGAAACAAAAGGTAATTTAGACCATATTTCCCCATTTAAAGTTTCATGTCTTCTAGGTAGGAGAGTAGAAAGAAAAGAAGAAATAGAACTAGCTCTTATATCTCCTAGTGGTTCTCATTTTGGAAATATTTCATATTGTAGTGAAGAGTCATTTGAGAATCTACTCTCTGTCAGAAGTACACAGTTCCTCTCTTCTAATTCATGTTATGGATATAAGTAGGATATGTTCCCTGGTCCTCCATCCATTGCATCATCTGGTGGGTAAAAAATAAAAATATAGCAATAATTACAATCGCATGTGATTAGGGCTATAGTACAGCCAGGTCCACAGGCAGGAGGAAGTGGACAGAAGGCATTCTGCTTGAGATGATCTCTGAAGATTCCATAGAAGTGGCCATTGAGCTGATGCTTAGAAAATAAATATGGTTTCATCTGGCAGTGGAAATAGGGCAAATGTAACAGCAAAGACCCAGACGTGTGAAAGTTGATTTTATAAAGTTTCTGACTGTCAGAAATAGGGGATAGTGAAGAAAGACGTGCAAGTTAGATAAAAGGCCTTGGAAGAGGCTTTTTATTCCTTCTCCCAGAGCAGGAGCCTTTTATGATAGACAACAGGAAGTAGTAATGGTTTGAAGGGAGGGTCTGTGTGATTAGAAAGGCAACTCTGAAGGCAGTGTGGAGTTGTGATTAACCGTGGGAAGAAAACCTGGGAACCTGGAAGTCAAGAAATTCCTTAGGAAGCTCTCAGGGATTGGCCAAGGAGAGGGGCTGTGAGCAAGAAGTGAAGCAACTGGTAATAATTGAAATAACTGAAAGCTGCCTTTGAAGAAATATTTCCAGTTGGATGTGGGTACTCAGAGGGGAAGATGAATTGGAGGTATGTAGCTTGAGAAAGAGTAAAGAATAGAAACCAAAACCAAAATCATGGGGGCACCTGGGTGGCTCATTCGGTTGAGCATCCAACTTTGGCTCAGGTCACGATCTCATGGTTTATGAGTTCGAGCCCTGCATCGGGCTCTCTTGCTGTCAGTGTGGACTCTGCCTGGGATCCTCTGTCCCCCTCTCTATCTGCCTCTCTCTTTCTCTGTTTCTCTCTCTCTCTCTCTCTCTCTCTCTCTCTCAAAAATGAATCAACATTTTTTTAAAAAATGACGGTGACCAAGAAGGGAAGTCTTTTCTGCAGCATGCATAACAGTTCCTGACAAATGTAGAAACTCTGTCATCAGCGTCTCTTGCCCACAAATATTAATTGGGTATTTAAACCAAAAATTATTTGGTGTCCAATGTTGTTGTTGTTGGTATTAGAAGGAATATTTTGAAAATGTGAGTGACCTAATGCTGTCACGCACATTAGGAATAACGGTAAAATGAAAACAACAACCTTGATTTCATGCAAGAAAAACACACATTTACTTAGGCTTGCTTTTTCTGAGTTATTCTAAAGAATCACGAACTAGTATTTGTTTTAAAAGTCCAAGCTGCTGCCTTTCTGGTGAACACGTTAAGTATACAGTTAGCCTGTACAGAATACAGTTTAAGTCTGCAGCTGCTCAGGAGGATAACAGCCTATTTCTTTTAAGTGCTGCCCGAGGGCCTCCCAAATTGTATATATCACGTATGTTGTATTTTAAGTCCTGCTATCCCAATTGTACCATCCAAATTCGGTTAAAATCTATGTAGCCATTTCACATAACATAGAAACTTAATTTTATTTACATAGGTTCTTTTTCTTTTATCACCTTGCTACCCTTTGTCTCCCTGGTTCATGATTTCAGCTTTTGTGGAATTCCACCTTTATATGGATAAATACCCCGTGTCTAATCTCACTAGATATCCCATTGCTGAAATAGAAACGTACCTTGGGCTCATTTAGCCCTTTGACCCTGCACTACACTTCCCATTATGTAAGTCTCTAATGCAATGTATTGAGTACAGTATTATGCATACCCACTTTGCACTGGCTACTCCTACAGAGGCATATATCTTATATTCAAAATGCGACAGCATTTTTAGGGTGTTAAAATCATACCAATCCAGTGGTCTTTTCACTGGAGGATGAGTAAAAAATCAGATTGTACTTTTGAAGAATATGTGTGGATATGAAGTATGATGAGTAGCTGCTCTACTTTATCAAATTCGGAATTAAAACAGGATTTAAGTGATTAAAAATAGAGGCATTCTCAGTTTATGGACTTTCTTATTATCTTAAAAAAAGTGATAGTGAGGTTTCCAGCTGAGAGGAATGGTTGCAAAAAACATTTTGTTCCAGTTAGTTAATTTTTCCCTACATGTGCTATATTCATCGTATCCATTTTAAAAGCAAATGAGCCATCTCTATCTCCTCTCGCATTTGTGGCAAACTCTTGCTGTGCCAATTTCAAATTACATGTATCTTAGGGAGAATAAAATGTTCTAATCTTGATTATAATTTTAAATTAAAAGAATGAAAATAGTTCAATATGAGGATATTGATAGGTTGCACTAGTCAGACTGCCTTTGTTCCTTTCAAAAAAAAAAAAAAAACCAGAAAAAAATGCCTATACCCAGGATAAAATGTGTAATAGAATGCCTTATACTATGGATGCTACTAGATTTCAACTCATTCAAGTAATCAGTTCATCAAAGCTAAAATTTGTTGATAAATATGCTGTATACTTGAGAGTTCAGCCATTTTGCAGATAATTGCAGCACAGTTTCAATGAAATTATTTTCATTATAAAAACAGATATTTCCCAAATGAAGATGCAGGAATGGATAATAAGCACATGAGAAGATACTTGGCCCCATTAGTCATCAAAGAAATGTAAATTAAAACCACAGTGAGATACGAGTATACACCCATTAGAATGGCTAAAATCTAAAAGATTGATCATACCAAGTGTCATAAAGATATGTAGCGAGTGGAATCCTTAAACATCACTGCTGGCAATGAGAGGAAATTCACAGATTTTCACTTATAATGTCCCTAAACTGGAAACAAACCTAATGCCCGTCAATAGGTGAATGAACGAACACATAGTGATACAACCATACAATGGAAAACAGCTCAGCAGTAAAAAGGAACAAACTACTGATACGCATCAGAATGTGGAAGAATTTCAAGCCATTATGCTGAGTAAAGAAGCCAGACGTGAAGGAGTGCATAGGCATTAACATGAAAACTAAGCAGTGGTGATAGAAATTACCTGTTATTGCCTGGTCATGGGGGAATCTGCTGAGGGAATGGGAATATTCTGTACTTTGTATGATAGAAGAAGTGTCATCGACCCCAACAACTGAGCATAGAGAAGATCTTCAATTTCAAATTGCTTTAAGATGATTTAAGTATTCAGGCCACAGAGGTAGAAAAGAAAGGCACAGTGGGAAGGTTGTACATTTAGGAGTAGAAGCCGGCTGTGAAAATGGAAGCAGGATTGAGTGATGAGGCATTCATTCATTCAATCAAGAGCCAAATAGTTATTAATGTGCGAATGACGAGCCAGACCGTTCGAGGCACTGGGGATATAGGTGAGGTCTCTGGCTTCGTCTAATTTATACTTGAACGGTCTGAGACATACCATAGATATGCGACAGAAAGAATGATCACAGATTAGTGCTCTAAAGGAAATAAGACCACCACAGACAGGAAGACTGTCACAGATCCATTTCTGGAGAATCCCTGGAGAAGAGTGTACCTGGTAGGGGCAAAGTCCCCAAGGTGCGAAGCAGCTTATTTTGCTCGATGAGCAAGGAGAAGGAGCGCAGTGTGCCTAAGAGGTGGGCCAACTTGTGTGATGAATGTGAAGAGCCAGGCAGAGAGATGTTTCTGTTGAGCCTTGCAGGCCACAGTAAGGCGTGGGCACCGAAGCGAAATGGGAAGCCATTGTGGAGTTTTAAGTTAGAGTTGCATTACTTATTTGTGTTTCTAAAAAATGGCTTTTGTTTCATATTCATGTGTGGATTGAAGTAGGAGGAGAGTAAGAAGTAAGGAATAAGCTCATAAAGACTATTGGAATAAAAAGAAAGTAGAAAGATCGGTTAGGAGCTTATTGTAATACTCCAGAGAGAAAATGAGAGTAGCCTGAATTAGGGGGTCGGCGGGGTGGCAATAGAGATAATGAGAAGAGGACAATTTCAAAATGTATTTTAGGGGTAGACCCGACAGGACTCGCTAAGAAACTGGATGTGGAAGAATGAGTGAATTGGAGAAACCAAGGTGATTCATCGTTCTTATTGCTGGAGCTCTGTGCCAGTTACAGAGACGGAGAAGTCTAGGTGTATGAGGCAGGGTGTCATGTGGGAAGGCGTGAGAAATAGATGCGTATCTCATCAGAGAGAGGTTCAGCAGGGAAGAGATGGTAGTCCCAAACCTAGTAAGATGAAGGGAGAGACTAGTTACAAAGCTGTGGGAAGTGCGTATGAACAGTGGGATAGTGTTGGACCCTAGGGCTTGTACTGATAGGGAGTCGTTACTATCCCCACAGTACAAGGGACAAGGGGAACAAGCAGTTAGGATGGCTTTATGGAGAAGCCTCCAGACAGGAGGTGGGATCCTCAGTAGAGGAATCCAGCAAACCAGCAGAAACCTGGCAGGAGGGCCTTTGTTCTTCTTGTGGCTGGAAAGCACTCTCACTAGCCAGACCCAACCTGGACCTGAGGGGGTGGGAGGGGATAGGTGATGGTGAGTTGTAGGGAGTAGGGGTGTGGCGTTGGCGGTCACCCAGGACTCAGAGGGAGGAGGGTGAACCTGGAAAGGCACAGCAAGATACTTAGCATAACGCCCATATACTGAATTCCATACAATTTAAAAGCACATTAAACTTCCTCACAATTAATTTGATTTCCCACATCTAAATTACAGCCAACATATTTTGTGGCAACGTAGAAATTTCTGTCCCTAAGAAGGCTTAGAAGACTTTTCTAGTTATGTATGAGCCATGTATTATTGTTTTACTACCGAGTAGAGGGAGCTATTCCCTTACCATTTTTAGAAGGAACAAAGCGTATTAGGAATTATGGGATGCTCAAAACCTGAGGACAACTTTAGCATTACAGAGGATCTTGAGAGTACTAGACAGATGGAAGTGAAGAATGCATCCGTTTTTTACCAGTAAGACCTTGCATAGGTGTTTGTGACATTTGGAGCTAGGATAAGAAAATCAGGTTTTATTCCATATGCTCAGAGTCTTTATTATGTTTGTCAGTATAAGTTAATCTTTTTAGGTATCACATGTAATTCCATTTCTGCATTTTGCTGGATTGTCTACAAAGACAGCATCTTTATGTTTTCTAATACAAGTTATCCCAGGGTCACATTGACTACTATAAATGGTTTTGAAAGTTTATTTAGTCAGAAGGCATGATTGTCAAAGCATTGACATCAATTTTTAATGAAACCCTCATTTAAACCAGACAATTAATGCTTTCCCGATATTTGTTGCTCTGTGATATTTTATTAAGTCTGTGTGGTCATGCAGTGGTTGATCAGCAACAGGTAATAAGGCCTTTGGAAATAAATAGGATTTAAATTTGATATGTGTGTATGCATATGCACATACAAATTATTCAGTGAGGCAACGGTTTTGGATTTATTCAGAACTTAAGAACATTTATTGGTTCCACAAATATTTACTGAGTGCCTCCTATATGCCAAGCACTCTTCTAGGCACTTGGGCTACATCAGTTAACAAAATAGACCCAGATTTCTATTTCTGTAGATACGATATTCTGGTGAGGGAACACAGACAGTAAGCAATACATATAATAGAAAACAAACTACATAGTAGATTAGAAGGGGATACACTGTACTGGAAAAACTAGAGCTTGTACAAAATAAAGCAACATTTAACCAAACCAAAGAGGGTTCATCTACCCAATGAGCAGCAAGCCAATAAAAACTAATACTGAGCTTTTGCTGTGAGGAAAGAAAGCTATTTCCTGGTGTGGCACTACCCAGGAGAAAGAGGAGCTAATGCTCAAAGGTCCCAAACTCCCCAATGGCTTGCAAGTAAGGGCTTTAAAGGCAAAATTTGAGGCAGGTGTCTCCTGAGAAGGTGGGCACCACTGTTTGGAGGCCCATGAGGTCATGTTAGCAGTTGCTCTGGTGTTGCTTTGTCTGGTCCCCTGGAGGTCTTTTCCATCTCAAGACTGAGAATCTGAAAAATATCTTTACTTGTAAGCTAGTGGGGTTGCATTTTGACAGGTTGCTTGGCCTGTCCAGCCGTGCCTGGGTTGATAAGACCTCTAGTGTTCATTCTTTCATCTGGACTGACAAGATGGATGCCTGGATGCTGCTTCAGTATTTGTCAGGGTCATGAAACAACCTTAGCCCTACTCTAATCTGATCTCCTGATCTCCTTACATTCAGAATTGAAGCTTTTTAGGCATCAGTTCTTAAATAGTCAACCCAAAATCTTTATCAGAAATCCCTGACACATTCATGCTTATATTAACATGTATGTTAACATTTTGAATCCCTAAATTAACTTACAATAATAGATCAGTCTTTCAATTTTCATTCATAAACTTGCTATAATTAACTATGTTTATGATGTTGGGGAGGAAGAATTTCCTCTGTCCTTCAAGATCCTTCTAGCTGGAGTAAGAATCAAATCGACATGAGTCAGATTAACAGGAGAAAATCAAATTTAGTTTCATGCTTATAGGGAATCCACACAGACAGGAAATTCCAAAAACAGTCAGGCAACATGAGGCTTATATGACCTCCTGAGCTAAGGGGAGGGGTAGCGGTCTGAAGATAGAAAGAGGAGGAAGACCATTACTGGGAAGGTGGGAGGTGTTTAGAAAACGAAGGTTGCCCTTCACCTGTTGGGATGAGCACTGGGTGTTGTATGGAAACCAATTTGACAATAAATTTCATATATTGAAAAAAAAAAAAAAACAAAGGTTGCCCTCATATGGAAATAAATTTCTTAGACAAAGAGGAATCTCTGTTAATAGCTCTCTTCTGGTACAGGCAGGCAGTTGAGGGGGAGATAAAGAGCTTTTCCTGAATCTGCTGAGTTTGGATTGCTTTTGCCTTAAAATAATGTTCATGCCAAAGTGGCCCAACCTGGGGCGGCCTGCCTTTGGCTCCTACAAAGAAAACAAAACGGACAATAATTTAGATAATTTCATTTTGTAATCAATCAATCAATTCAGGATCTGTTTATTGTAGCTTTTTACTGGTATATCATTTGTCTTTTTAGGCATGTGCTGAGAGCAGTGAATCTGGAACATAAAGGTGTTAGGCTTTGTTTTGAAAGAGATTCTATTCACATGAGTTTTAATCTAATTGATGTCTCTTTCTAGTATTGAATGCAAAGGAGAAATTATTTGTGCGTGTTGGTTTTGAAGAAACTATATTCCCATGAGGTTTAATCCACCTTAAAGTTTCCTTTTTATTAAAGCTTATGGAAAATTGCTGAAGTTTCATAAAGCCAAGTCACTAAGCAAAATTCCCCAAAATGACAACAGTTAGAAAGTGAACCGAGGGCAATCATCCCTTTAGGCAATGGGCAAAGTGCCCAGTTAGGAACCCTGAACTCACTCAACTAAGAAATCTATATATGATACTAGTGTCTATTAGACTTGTCTTCCTTTTAACCAGCTTTATTCTATTTAGACTCCCTCTTTTTATTTCAAGGTACACTGGAAAATAGAAGAAAAGGATAATCTCGTTTTGGGTAATTGGTAACTTTCGAAAAAGTGAATTTCTTTGGTATCTTTCTGGCAATAGTCCTAGGTGAAACAAACTTCTTTTTCAACAACTTGAAACAACTTATTTCCTCCAGATTAATAGAGTTTGCATTTGACATCAGATAAGTGGTTCTTCTAATTTGTCTAGGCTTTCAGCAAACTACTGAAAAATATTCCCTGTCATTTATTTTCCATCTTTCTTCATGAGTTGTTTTGTGTGTGTTTTTTTTTAATCTCAAGGTGTTTTTGGAGATTGGGGGTTGGCTTTCTAGCTCCTATAAGAATCTAAAAGAAAACATACCATTAAGCATTTGAGCTTCTAAGCTCAAAGTCAGTATTTAGGACCAAAATATTGTTACACAAGGTTTTCTGATCTTAAAAAAACCTATAGTGACTTGCAGAGAGTGATTGTATCTGTCAGCCATTGAATTAACATTTATAAGTCTAATACTCCTGATGAATTTACCTCTGTTCTGGTATTTTTCTATCAGGTATATAACTCATGAGGCTAAAGCAGTATCCAATCAGCATAAAGATTTTATTACTGCCATATGTTTGGTGACTTTCTGTTTCTTTAAAGGAAATAAAGTTGTTCTTTAATGTTTTGGTGAATTTATATGATTTCTTTGGGAAAGTTACCACTAGGATTTACCATGATTTACAGCAGTATACTTAGTGCTATTCAGAAAACATTTCATCCCTTTCCGGTTTTTTTTTTGTTTGTTTGTTTGTTTTTTTGAAGGTTTATTTCCTTTCAATGTGTCTTTAATTCTCCTTATTTAAAGCCTGGGCCTCGAACATCCATGGTTCTTATTATAAACTATAAAATATGTGCTTAATGCCATTATGCTTTCTAAAAATTATCTTGAATCCTTATAGTTTAATCACACATCTTGCCTGTAACTAAATTTACCAATATATGTAAATTCTCAGAACTCTGGGAAAACAAAATGACTAAAAATATTATGTAATGATACAGCTTTTTAGCAATGGCTCCATCGCTTGTTTTGTAAAATTATTTTATGTAGCTTTTTAACTTCTATTTGCCCATTATGTGTATCTAATAAAATCAAACCAGAATTTAAAGAGTGAATATGTTTAAAGCCAACAACCTTGGTGCCATCCTTCATTTTTCCTTTTCTCTCACGTCTGACATCTAATCCATCGAGTCCTATTGGTTATATCTCAGAATTGGCCCTGTACCTGTCCATAGTCTTATGTCATCCTCTTATTTCAAGCTTCCTCCCTGTTCTCTCATTAATTCATTCTCCACAAAGCAGTGAAAGCCACTTCTCTTTAAAAATTTTTTTTAATGTTTTTATTTTATTTCGGGGAGAGAGACAGAGACAGAGCGCAGGCAGGGGAGGAGCAGAGAGAGAGGGAGACACAGAATCAGAAGCAGGCTCCAGGCTCTGAGCTGTCAGCACAGAGCCCGACACAGGGTTCACACTCACAAACCGGGAGATCATGACCTGAGCCGAAGTCAGATGCTTAACCTACTGAGCCACCCAGGACCCCGCCATTATTTTTTTAATGTTTATTTATTTTCGAGAGAGAAAGAGCAGGGAACAGGCAAAGAGAGAAGGAGACAGAGGATGCAAAGCAGGCTCCATGCTGCCAGAAGAGACCAACACAGGGCTGGAACCCATGGTTCCATGAGATTATGACCTGAGCCCAAGTTGGATGCTTAACTGACTGAGCCACTAAGGTTCTTAAAGGTAAATCAGATTGAACTACTTTCATAGTTAGAAGTGCTCAATGACCTCCTGAAATCAAATGCCAGCTCCTTAACCTGGCCAGGTAGTCCCTACATCAGCTGGCTCCTGCCTCCTTCTCTGATCTCATCTCCTGTCATGTCCCTTTCTGGTCACATACCAAGCTCACCTTTCCACTTTAGGCCGATGGCTCTAAGTTGCCCCAAACTCTTTCTTTGCTTCATGGTTTCTCCCTTCTCATCCCTCAGATCTAAGCTCAGATATCACCTTTCCAAAGAAGCCCCTGACCGTCTGTTGTAAAGTAGCCCCAAGTCATTCTCTCTCATATCCCCCAGTGCTGTTTATTTCATTGCAGTTAGCACCATCTGAAATTACTTGTTAGTTTATTTGGTTGTTTCTTTGCTGTCTAAATCCCCATCTTCCCAACCCCTTTAGATGTTTAAAGAGAGGAAGACCCTAATCTTGCTCATTGTAATACCCAAGATCCTAGGTTAGAATCTGGCATATAGTTCATGCTTCCTAAAGATGTGCCGAATGTATTGTATATTAATGTGTCAAAATTCAGGGCATGTATCAAGCAATTATTTTTTGAAGCACTGGTTCTCATACATTTTCCTCTGGTATAACTGCTCAGTTTACCTCGCTCTACTTGATCTGCCTCCCCTAAAACTGACTCAGTATTCTCAGGCTTCTCTGCTTGTTAGAAACACTTTTTCTACCAGTAGAATTTAATTTTGGTAAAATGTTCAACAGGTCTTGAGTTACATAAATCATGCTGGAACTGCCTTTCACATAAGGAGACCAGTAAACTGAATGACCATGTACGATGGTAATCAAGAGTTTCTGAAAGCATTAAATCACTTCCTTCTACCTTCACCTCACCTACGCCTGAAATCTTAGGTTTAAAGTTTTATTTCTTTAGTTGACATTTGACCCATGTTAAGATAGAAATGCTCCTGGAAAGATTAATAGTAAACTCATTCATCTGTTTAAGTATATGTTATGAGACTCTAAAAGGACATTTTGAGAACGAAAAAAGGCAAACAGTAAAATACCAGGAAGCTGCGATACAGTCAGAAAGAAGCCCCTACAGGGTGAAAGCCATTCAAAAATCTTGATCTGCTTGTAAGGTAGGTGGGTAGGGGTTTAGTGGGGTGTTATGTCCTTTTCCTGGCTCTGCCATTAACTGCAAAGTTGGACACACTATTCGTTCTTGATGTGAATAATTAAGAGACTGAACTGAGTGACCTCAAAACAATGCCGGGTTGGTGACTCTATACCCAATACTTTTACCCATACTTAACCCTCTCCTCTTCTCACAGGTAATGGAAAATAGGAGAGAGCTGATTTCATTAAAAGCCAATATGGTTTCTATACATACAAATACAATAGCACAGGACAAAACGGTACCTCGAATTCAATTTTTAGTATATGTGTTTCATTCCACATATATTTACAGTGTTTCATTCCACATATATTCACAGACATGAACGCATGTGCCTATGCGCTCTCACATGCTCATTGCCTCCTTCACTGAGAAATTACACCATTATCCATTCAGAGGCACTGACTCAAAGAGTGAAACAGAAGATACTTCTCTTTTACACAGTATCCAGTAAGCCATTCCATTTTCTGATTTTCTTCATTACATCGCATTTTATGTATCAATACTAGGTTGAGCCAGAATGCACAAAGCCATAGCAGGCTGAGAAGGTTAGCAGAAGATCATCTATTTCTTTTTTTCAACTCAGCCTCTTTTCAGAGAATTCATTCTTGGTGAGTCTCTTTCTGATTTAATCTCCTTCCTTTCACCAACTCCCCTGATTAATTCGTTAACATGGGGTCAATTGTAGGGATCCTGGCAACACAATAACAATTAACAATTGCTAGTGCACTAACAAAAGACTTAGTATTTTGTTAATATTTTTAAAATCTCCATCAGGGTCACAATGATACTTACTACATTATTACACTTAATATACTTATTGCTTATTATATTTATTACAATAGTCATGGCCAAAAGAATGATCCACAGATTCCAACTCTCAGGACGCACTCAATAAATATTTGGTGAGTGAATGAATAAATGCAATGTTGGAATTAAAATACACCCTCGACATTTCAACAGAACACTTCATTAAAAAGCATGGCGGGGGAACATGGGGTCAGAGGCTGTGCCCTGGAATGGTTAGATATTTTCCCATAGCATGAGATCCTGTCCTCCTTAAAATGCATATAATGTGAAGCTTTTGCTCCTGGAGGACCTGCTGTGTCCTATTGAGATTCTCTTCACCAATCTGTGGATTAGCTAGCAGGAGGGGAGGAGAGGGCTGATGTTTGTCTGTGCCTATGTATATAAATGACTGAAGAAAAGAAATAATAGGGATTAGCATTCTGCTTTTACAAACGTAATTATAAGTTTAACACCGGGACTTTATTTTTAATGTGTTCATCTGTGCATTATGAATGATATCTTCAGGTCATATCATTTTTGAACAGCATTTTTGAATGCTTTTTTGTATTCATGTTCCATCTTTTGTGGAATTGGAGTAAATTCATCCAATTTACAAGTGAAATTCAGAACTTCACATGAAGATGAAACAAGGCATTATTTTTGAAAGGTGAGGATAAATAAATCATCAAAACTTTAATATTAAGTGTTCAAAAATTAATCTAAAAACGTACTTAACTCAGTCTGTTATTTCCCTGTGCAGTTGCTCTAAATGTTTTAAACTTCTGGTATAAAAACTAACCTAGGCTCATCTGACCATTTAGTAGTTTTCAGGTTCTTAGAGCAAACTTAGAAGCCTACAGTTAGAGACAGGTGGAATGATCCATGGCAACCTACCAGGTGCTATGCTAAAATTAAAACAAGTCATAGACAAAATAGCCCAAATTCTGTCAAATGTACCAAATTTAGTAGCATATAGGCACAAAAAAACATTCTCACTCTCAGTCTGTGGGAACTTCCACTAAGTCTCCTTACAAGATGGGTTCATTTTGAGAAATATTAGCCAGACTTCTAGTCAGATTAAAGGACAGCACATCTTCCATGAAATAGAATAGAGGGCAGACCAGGGGTGCCTGGGTGGCTCAGTCACTTAAGCATCCGACTCTTGGTTTCAGCTCAGGTCATGAACTCATGGTTTCCAAGTTTGAGCCCCACATCAGGCCCCATGCTGACAGTGAAGAGCCTGTTTGGATTCTCTCTCCCTCTCTCTCTGGCCCTCCCCTGCTTGTACTCTCTCTCCTCAAAATAAATAAATAAACCATTAATAAATAAATAAATATTTTTAAATAATAAATAAATAATTAAAAAACCAATAGAGAACAGACCAGAGATAGTTTAGACCTAGATCTAATGCACTTGTCTGAAGGTATTAGGCTCCTGGCTTTGCTGAGTGCATATGCTTCATTCACGGTAAGGCCCATAACATCTATCTGGCCAAATGAACATCTAGAACTCATCTCATCAATGAATAATTACTTTGAGCATGCCTTTTTTGAATTCATAAAACCTCTAGTGTAGATGTTGGTAATGATACGTAAAATTCTTACATAACCATTTTTGAATTGTGGATTTTTAATTTGGGAACTTAAAATGCTAATCACCTTAGGTATGAATTAAAGTGAATTTACAGATGCATAATTCCTAGTGAAGTATTTTAAGGTATGTCACCATACCCATAATGTAATAGTTTTCTAAATAGATTTATTAAATACCATAACATATAGCTTTTAGATTTGCACTGTAATGTTACATGCGCACCAAGAAGATATTGATTGAAATATATAACATTTTATAGATTTCCTACACATGTTATTTCATATATATTTCTACTTCTATCTATCAGTGGAGGAGGAGTAATCACAGAAAATGAGGTCATTTGGGCCAATGCCCCTTGGTCATTAAATGATATTAACTTCCGGGGTGCCTGAGTGGCTCAGTTAAGCGTCCGACTTCAGCTCAGGTCATGATCTCATGGTTCGTGGGTTCGAGCCCCGCTTCAGGCTCTGTGCTGACAGCTCAGAGCCTGGAGCCTGTTTTGGATTCTGTGTCTCCCTCTCTCTCTGCCCCTCCCCTGCTCACGCTCTGTCTCTCTCTCTCTGTCTCTCAAAAATAAATAAATGTAAAAAAAAATTTAAATGATATTAACTTCCAACCATGTAAATTCTTAGGTACTCAAATAATGTAAATTTTACAGGTATGTGAGTGATCTGTTCCAACTTTTAACTCTATCGACTGCATATAACTTTCTTATATTTAAAAGAAGTCTTGGCTGGTGAAGGAGACCAAGTCAGTTGAGTTCTTAAAAATCTTTGGAAGGAAAACAGGGACAAGTTAAATGTCTGCCTTTTCCCACAGAGGAATTCCCTGGATGAGAGAGAGCTCTCAAATTTCTTTTTCCAAAGAAAAGTTTATAGACAAGGAAAAGTGCCCTAGAGTAAAAGTTCTGGCGCTTGCCTAAAAGGTAGGTCTAGAGATAGACTAAGAAGTGAAGTTTCAGGAAACCTTCTCTCTACCCTAATGACAGTAGTGTGCTTCCCATCTTTCAGTTAACCCTTTGTGAATGTGTCAAGTGGTTTGCTTTTCAATAGTATATGAGCTCCTCTACCTTTGACAAGAGGATTTCCATTCATACTTCTGTATCCTGTTTTCCTATAATCAGTTATGCATAAAAGCATTGGAAATCAACAGAACTTTCCATTATACTTCTTTACAGATAGAAGGCTCAGAATAAATCTGAGATTGAGTGCTTCCCAGGTGGAATCAATGAGTCTCCTACTATCTACATACATATGACTACCAAATTTTTATTTCTAACTCAGACTCTGCTGAACAAAGACTCATGTAGCCAAATGACTAGTAGAAAACGCCTCCTGAAAATGTAGCAGGCAACTCAACTATAGCATTCAAAACAAAAATAATGGTTTCTTGGTCAGCACCCCAAATGGCTTCCCATTCATTCCTCCCCATCACAATTAAAGTTTGCAACACACCCACTGTTGTTCAAGGTAAACCCCTAAGAGGCATTCTACATTCTCTTTATTCCTTTTTTTTTTTTTTTTTTTTTTTACAATTCATTTATTTATTTTGAGAGAGAGAGAGCATGAGAGTGAGCGGGGAAGGGGAAAACAGAAAGGGGGAAAGAGAGAGAGAGAGAGAGAATTCCGAGCAGATTCCTCACGGTCAGTGCTGAACCCCACATGGGTTTCGAACTCATGAAACACAAGATCACAACCTGAGCCAAAATCATGAGTCGGAGTCTTAACCGACCTAGCCACCCAGACACCTCTCCATTCCCTTTATCCCTTATGCCCCACAGCTGATCTGTCAACATTTTTATAAGCTGCAACTCACCATCTCTGTTGCTATTTTTCCAGTCCAAGCCTCCATCAACTCTGACCCCAAATGCAGTAGTTTCCACCGACTAGCTTGCCTTTCTTCTACCCTAATTCTTCTCTGGTCAACAAAGCAACTGAATGATAACAAAAAGGGGAGCAAAAGATCCTATCACTCCCTTTATTAAAACCCTCATATGGCTTGTCTTGTGGAAAGAATCCAAACCCTTAACGGTGGCCTACAAATACCCCACACAATCTTTGGACCTTCAGATCTTACCGGTTTCCTCCTTGCTCTGGACACATAGACTTTTCTTCTGTTCCAAACAGAAAGTCCGCATAGCCCAGCCTCAGGGCCTTTGCATTCACTACAGACCTCAAAGTTTCTTAATTGGTTGTTAGGTGCTTATTGTCCCTCTATTCTGAATATAATGTAAATTCCGTAAAGTCAAGGACCTCTTCCCCTCTATTTGCACAGAGAAGTGCGTTTTGTTGAATGAAGGAATGAGGACTCCCACCTGGGAAAGTCCTTTAAAAAAGGGGAGAGTCAAAGTGACCTTTTCCAGTGTGGTTTGGGTCCTTGGTATTATGCTGCATTAGCAGAGCTATTCTGAAAGACCCAGAAAATAGACCACCCTAGTTAAATCCAGTTCTGAATATATTAACTGCTCCAGGAGCCACCAACAGGCCGATAGGATCATTCTGAGTGTTTCTCTTTCCCTCGGGTCCCTCCGTCCTTCGGTTTGATAAATCGATGCAGGAGGAAGAGGAGTGGCTTCACATTCAATAACAAGGATGGCCTATGATAATTTGCATCATCTCCAAAGAGAATTCAAAGGGACTGACTTGATCTCAGAGCCCGAGGGCAGTAGTTCTCAAAGTGTGGTTCCTAGACCAGAAGCATCAGCACCACCTGGGAACCTGTTAGAGATGCACATTCTCAGGGCCCACTGCTGGCTTGCAGAATCAGAACCTCCAAACCTGAGCAAGCCTTATGCTAAAACATGAGTAGTACTGTGCTAGGGCCACAGTGCCCAACCTTGATTGCACTTGATAATCACCGGCTGAGCTTCTAAAATGTCTCATGCCTGAACCCCTCCCTGTGCTAGAGTTTCTGATTTAGTTGGTGTGTCACGGGCCAGAGCTCTGTTCTAAGTTCTCCCAGGTGATGCTGGTGAACCTCCCAAGTTTACAACGACTGCCCTAGTGTGGGAGCAAGATAATTGCAGGTATATCCAGGTACTTGGCAGAGGTTCCTCCTGGAAAGGAATCAAACTTGGAAGTCAAAAATTGTTCACTTGACAATTTTACAGTAGGGGAGAGGGGAAATGACTTGGCCTAAAACACAGCATATGGTTATAAATGTTAGTGTTGTATAGCCTCATCCAAAGCATCAGTTCATAGGGAAGCACATTAAAGCAGTATAATGTTCAAAACCAAGTTCCGTGGTAAGCATCTACTATAATAGAATGACTTATTCCAGAAGGGAAGTTTCATTTCAGGGGAGCTTATCATGATATCAAATATGTTTTGAGTTAATGAAAATGCAGGAAGCACCAAGTTAATAGGGCAATTTTAAACCATAAAACCTAATTTAACTGCACTGAGAATGACAATGCTCTGCACAAAAGGAAGTCTCACAACTTGATTGATCAAATAGAGAATAACTAGGAAGCTTTGTGGCATCTCCTTTGAAAAAGCTAAGTTGACTGGGAGAGGCAGGCTTCTTTAGAATATGGTTATTTACTTCTTAATTAAACTCCGAATGATTAAAAAGAGATTTCCCTTTAGAAGGCCACAGAAATTGTTTGATAAAACTGTTGTGAGCCTCCAGACTCTCGTTTCCATTGTTGTATTGATTCCTTATAGTTGTTTTCAGAGAGATTAAATAGAGGTTCTTCGGGTTATGTTTCCATATTTCCTTTTTTTAGTTGTTGGTAGAAGTAAGATAAAATTTGAGTGACAGCAGAAAGGGTGTTTATTTTCACAATAAAAACTGAATTGGTGTAACATCGAAACCATCCCTTTTATTATAGATAACCCTGTATTTTAGCTGCTTAATTTGGAATTATTGCGTTGAAAAACTAAAAGTCAGTTACTAATGAGAGAGGGCTACATGTTTTTCTCATTTTATAGATGTTTTATACAATATAAAGCCAGCCATTTCATTGTAGTTTTCTGAATTGAATCTCCTTGAGAGCTTTACTGAAATTATATTTGATCAACAGCTCTTTTACAACTTCTTAGAAAATTTACTTCTTAGTAGTATTTTCTTTACATATCAAAGTGTATTGGTACTGTTGTATGCTGAGAACTTTTGTTAGGTCTCCTCGATTCATTAGGACACCGTATTATGATTAGCTAAACCAGTTAAGCCATTTACTGAACAGAATGTTGGAAGCATGCTACCTGCAACGCATTGTGCTGCAAGCGGTTCAAGTTTCTCATTTTGAAATTAGATTGGGAGCATAATACCTTTAGAAAACGTGGCTAGCTAAATTTACAGTTTAAATAGTCCAAATTAAATAATATTACAAACTTACTTCCTCGGTCACACTAAGGTACATTTCCAATGCTCTATAGCCGCATGTGGCTAGTAGCTATTCTATCGAACAGAGAAGATATAGAACACTTCCGTCATTACAGAACTTTCTGCCGGGCAGTGCTGTATAGGCCAGTTTGTGAGGAAATCGATTTTTAAAAACATTGTTTTCTGGGATATTGTAGGATCGCTTTAAGAATTCTTAAATAGAATTAAATTAAATGTTGACTAAGGAACAGTGCCTCACATGGATGATTTCTTAAAATAATTGACCTTCTAGAAGAGGGGTCTAAGTACACAACACACACCATTTTTTATCAGAGTTGATTGCCTAGGGCTGTTTTACATCTCAGCTTCATAACTACACCATAAGGGTTTGGAAGGTCATATCCTTAATGTATCCAGTGTCCTCAAAGCACCAAGAAAGGGTGAAATGCATAAAGTGAATTTTTACCAAAAGCACCAAAGCAATTTGAAGCTACGAGAAACTCCATAAATATCAGCTTGGAACTTGAACAGGAGTTTGTGATTCTGAGCCCAATCAGCACTTCACTATAGGGTCATTCTGAACAGTAGTAGGCCATGACTTTCCTTTAGGTCAGAGACTTCATGGTAGAGTCACAGAACCAAGTGTCCTCTCCACCACTCCCTAGACTGGATGCTACCTGCACTAACACAGAGCTCCTATTCCCCATCATACCCTCTTTATACCTGGTCCAGGACCAGCCAACGTGAATATAGACTGCCTCCCAGGATTTTCATGATTTGATTTTTCAGCTTGAATTATCATACGACTTCCACCATCAAAGTTTACCCATCTTCAATTCCGTTTCTTTCCTTATTATAGGAGATTGATACTCCAAATACATGTACACACACACAAGATCAACACATGTATGCAAAAGCAGCAATGAAATTCCTCCCACCAACTCAGTGATCTAGTTTTGTTTCCAAATATTTGTGATGCATAAATGTCAGAACGTACTCTGACCTTTAACTTAACATTTAATTCAAAAAAGATTACTTTATTTGGAAAAAATATCTTTGTGTATTAGTTTAAAACTTAGAGAAGCACACACAAACGGCTTCATTCCTGAATTCAGGTAAGGCAAATATTTCCAAGTATTTTCTAATCTCTTCATGATTGTTTGACACAAAATACTGTATCTCCTTTCCCACTAGACTGTATGTATCTAAAAGGTACAGATTATTGCAAAAGAAGGCAGGATAGGAAATATTGACACAACTTTGGTCTGAAAATCTTCCCTTAATACATCGCATGTGTTTTGAGACAGATGTTTGGAGGACATGTTAAGCCCTTCTGTGCCATCTGCTTATAGGAATGTACACATGACCTTAAAATAGTTGCTGCTTTTGGAGGTCATTTCACCAGGGTTGAGACTACAACTCCCACAACCATAAGTCCTAAAAAGAGATTTATCTCGGAAGGCAGGGTTGTCTCCAAGCATGGGCTTCATTTCTATGAGCTAATCTTGAAGTCCCTGACATTTAGAAATGACAGTGTGTCAGTGTGAGGTTCTTTCGAATAATCCTTCTAAGTTTTATCAGCTTTGCAAAATGTTACTAAGTGCCAGTATTCCATTTATGAAATGTTTTAACTGTTGAGAGTGTGATGTCGGCCAGAAACGGTAGAGTCCTTAGCTAAGATTGTTCAAAGATAGTTCAGGAAGAGACTGTTTTATAAGTGGGGTGGTAGTGATGTTGTTGCCTGGTTTTGGAGAGAAGTAAAAGGATTCTCTAGTTACTGTTTTAAGATGTATACTCACTTTTACATCTTTTATTATTTTTTTTTTTTACTGTTTTTGGGTCATAAAATGTTTAAATTACCTTTGGGAATTGAAATGGGTCAAGAAAATGTTTAGAAAAGTATTCATAACTAAAGAATGTAATTCAACTACTGAAAAAGGAATTTAACGACTTAATACACCTTAATATTAAACCTTTATATGATCATGAACAGTACTTGAGAATTTTATGAATAAACATCCCAAGAATGTGCATGTTCTTTTGTGTATGCATATGTATGTCTGTGTTTGATTTAATGAGGGTCATTTGCCAAATTTATTTCCCATTCCTTTGAAGATCTTGCTTAATATATGCTTCATTGGAAGAAAATAGGCATAGAAATGTCTAGTGACTAGCTTCTAATAAACTTATCAGAGAAAAGTTGTGATAAAGAAACTGAGACTTAAGAAACTAGGCTTGATGATGTCCAAGCTTGATTCTTAGATGAGAATGAAAAACAATTTTAATTTAGCTTTTAAAATGATAATAACATTAACAGTGATAAAATACATGAATGCTTCCGAAACTACCTGAGGTTATTTACCAGGTGTTTTGTTTTGCTTTGCTTTAATTTCCAGCCCCTTGGGGACTGAAACTTTGGTAAAATATCGTAAAAAATGAATAACTGCAACCAGTATTTTTTTTAACAAAGGCATACAAAAATATAAGCTAAGTTTTCTTTTTTGTTGTTTCACTCAAATAGCAAATTAGCAAATTGCTCTAAACGTAACTAAATATTTACCCTCACTTGATGTCCTTCAGGTATTGAACAACAATAAAAACAGTTTGTAGACTGGCTCTGCTCTTTTGGGCCATATTTTAAATAGATTTGCCCTATGTCGCTGTGTATTAAACTTGGTACATAGGTGTATTCTCAGGGAATTATGACATATCTACAGAAAAAATAATATGTCTTTATATGTACACCTGTATGTGTATAAATTTGTTTTGATTTTGAGGATAATTTTTTAAATAATTTAACTGTTTTCTGTATTATCTGGCTGACCAGGAAGTACAGACATAGACACATGATATAAGTTCCCATGTCTGTGTTTATGTTTGCAATCAAGTCAGCAGTCAGTATTACTCTAAATGGCAAGGTCTGATGAGTAAAGGCAAGGGGAAGTTGAAGAGTCTCAGACTTTGAACAGTCACCTCTATTAAAGGGAAAGCTGGGCCTTGAATCCAGGTCTTTTCATTCGTACTGTAAGGTGCTTTTGTTTGTTTGTTTGTTTTTAAGACAAATGCACATCAGAAATGAAATGATTTGGTCTACGGCCATACCACCCTGAATGCGCCCGATCTCCTCTGATCTCAGAGGCTAAGCAGGGTCAGGCCTGGTTAGTACTTGGATGGGAGAAATGAAATGATTTGTATGAATCTTTCATTTGAAGTATATTTTATTACTTCAAATATATGAGAAAATAATAAAACCAGACCGTTCGTTTCCACTGGTTTTTTCAGTCACAACTTATATAACATTTTCCCCCAAAGTACACTACTTTTATTTGTATAATTACATATTTTAAGGCAAAATTAGAAACCAATAATAGAATGTTTATGATGCATCAAATGCATTAGAGGCCTGATTTATATTCTCAAAGTTTTAAATGTCCATTCTGGGGTTTGGGGGGTGAAGGAGGAATAGTTACAAACATGCAAAATGCAGAATAAGATCTTATAAGTCAATGGCCATTTTGTGTGTCATAATTAAATATATTAGGAGTTCAGAGAAGAGGATGTTCAAATTCAGGATGAACTGGCTTCATCACTGGTAGCCTCACCAGAGAGCTTGACCAAGCTTCAGGATGAATGGTGTTTCTTTCGTTTCTCTAAATAAATAAGTAAATAAATAAATAAATGCCCATTTTTGTTATTTGAATAACCCTTTTATGTTGAATGTCTAAACATTATTTGCAGGGTAAAAGATTAAATAGAAATTTGTGTATGTCTCACTAACTTAGTAAGACTCTGGCAATTAATTTTTTCCTTAACCATTATAGTAAACTGAATATTGGTTAAATAGTAAATCTTTTATTTGTATATTTCAGTTTGGATATTCCTGCTTTTTGTGTATGGTCATTCTCCAAATGACAAAATATTACTTACTGAAGGATTTGGGATAAGATTATATTATTTATTTTTTTTTAAATTTTTTTTCAATGTTTATTTATTTTTGGGACAGAGAGAGACAGAGCATGAACGGGGGAGGGGCAGAGAGAGAGGGAGACACAGCATCGGAAACAGGCTCCAGGCTCCGAGCCATCAGCCCAGAGCCTGACGCGGGGCTCGAACTCACGGACCGCGAGATCGTGACCTGGCTGAAGTCGGACGCTTAACCGACTGCGCCACCCAGGCGCCCCAAG
>NW_024420586.1:8065608-8094197 GCF_014898765.1 Herpailurus yagouaroundi
AAGACAGAGCATGAACGGGGGAGGGGCAGAGAGAGAGGGAGACACAGCATCGGAAACAGGCTCCAGGCTCCGAGCCATCAGCCCAGAGCCTGACGCGGGGCTCGAACTCACGGACCGCGAGATCGTGACCTGGCTGAAGTCGGACGCTTAACCGACTGCGCCACCCAGGCGCCCCAAGATTATATTATTTAACATTCATGGCAATATTACACAGTGAAACAAGCACTTCCATTTGTGCAACATGTCGGTCACCATTCTGCTTTGACAAAGGGAACGGTGTTAAAACATTTTATGAATGGGGAATTCCCAGGGTCACACTGTAACACATTAGTTGGGACTAGTATAAATTTTGTAGGTTTCTCCTTAAAACAGTTACACACGAATATGTGCATGGGCATACACCTGCACACAAATGCATGCACACACTAGCTTGGAAATCGTCAAGCCAAGAGTGCAGTTCATGGTGCTAAAAACACTCCACTCACTTTGAGCGCATGCCAGGCCTAAAAAAGTCTCTACCCATTGGAAAAAGGGTCTATAGTTAAATTTTCTAAATGATCTCTAGTAAGATTATTCTGCATTATAAGAGAAAAATAAGAATTTTCTTGACGATTCAAAGTAGCAACAAATTTTTGAAAGTATGTTTCTACTAAAAGAGGTGAAAACTGGGTGCTGTATGGAAACCAATTTGACAATAAATTTCATATACTGAAAAAAAAAAAGAGGTGAAAAGTTTAGAAGATTTCTTGGTGTTCTCAAAAAAAAGCAAGAATACATGATCACTATGAATTAAAAAACTGAGAGCCCTAGACAGAAATGTTAGAGAAGGGCAGAGATGCACAAGAACTTGTCAAAATGAGAAAGGAACATAAACAAAACCAGATGCAACCAAGAATCTAAAAGTTGCATTTAAAGGTATTAGAATATAGGGGCACCTGGGTGGCTCAGTCAGTTGAGCATCAGGTTTTGGATTAGGTCATAATCTTGTGGTCTGTGAGTTCAGGCCCCATGTCACTCACACTGCTGTCAGCCTGCCAGTATCAAGCTGGCTTTGGATCCTCTCACCCCCTCCCTCAGCCCCTCCCCCACTTGCTCTCTCCCCAAAATAAATAAATCTTTAACATAAATAAATAAAGCTATTAGAATATGAAATAATACAGAATACAGGATAAAAGAAAAATATATACAAAAATGAAAGTTTTGGGGGCAGAGTTCTAACCTTGTAAATACATCTAATTCAGATAAAGAAATGAGAAAATGGTAAGGGAGTAACTATATCTGCAATAAAAAATTACAAAGATGGGGTAATAGGAGTAATGCCTTCATTATCATTCTTGCTCTACACATACACAAATACATGCACCTGCGTGTGTGTGCGTGCGCGCACACACACACACACACACACTTGACTAGGAAGGTTGAAGGCAAATGAAGGAAATTACAACCTTGACAAAGAGTGATAGGTAAGCCTTTCGGTAAATGGAGATATGTATGTATTCTTCCATGGGAGAACAAATAAAAATATAAGAAAGGCATAAAATTCCTCCAAAGGTTTCCAGCCAAACTCAATTCTAATTAAATCCAATAATGTTTTTTTTTTTCTTAAACTTGACAAAATTATT
Source organism: Herpailurus yagouaroundi (assembly GCF_014898765.1). Taxonomy (NCBI): domain Eukaryota; kingdom Metazoa; phylum Chordata; class Mammalia; order Carnivora; family Felidae; genus Herpailurus; species Herpailurus yagouaroundi. The sequence goes on from NW_024420586.1 coordinate 8,067,231, forward strand.
CTGAAGTGCATTTGAAAGAAATAGTTAAGAATATGTTTAAGAAGATTTCCTATTTCTTGGATTCAAGATTCATGATTCAGTCATGGTATCTTTTGCATTTTTAGGAATTATCTGGGTTTTTTTTTCTAAATTATCTGATTTGTTAGTATATAATTGTTTATCATAATCTCTTATCACACTATGTATTTCTGTGGTTATCTATTGTATTGTTTTCTCTTAATGTAGTTAAAGCATTGCCAACTTTGTTTATTGTTTTAGAAAAACTGCTCATTACTTTCAATGTTATGTTATTTTTTATTCTGGTCTCTATTTTCTTTATTTCTGATCTTTGTTATTTCAGCTAAGTTTCTTCTTTTTCTAGTTCCTTGTGGAGTAATGTTGTTTGTTTGAACTTTTTTTCTTAATACAAGCATTTGTAGCATAAATTTCACTCTAATATCTGCTTTTGCTGCATCCCATAGGTTTTGGAATATTGTGTTTTCTTTTTCTTGTTTTGAGATATACTTTGATTTATCATTTGATTTTCTATTTGGTCATCACTTGTGCAGTAGTATGTTGTTTAATATTTACATATTAAATATTTAGTATTTTTATTTTTTTAGGTTTATTTATTTTGAGAGAGAGTGAGTGGGGGAAAGGCAGAGAGAGAGAAAGAGAGAGAGTCCCAAACAAGCTCTGCACTGTCAGCACAGAGCCCAATGTGGGGCTTGAACCCAGAAACCATGAGATCATGACTTGAGCCAAAGTCAAGAGTTAGACACTTAATTGACTGAGCCACCCAGGCACCCCTAGTATTTTTTTAAAGAATACAAATATACTCAAATATATTTTTAAAAATATACGCTGTATACCATCATTTTCAATAGTAGTATGGTTTTCCATTTTAAAAAAGACTATGTTTAAAGTTTTAAAGTAATACAGGAGTACTTGCTATACTAAATGTGTCATAGATTATAGTCATTAAAATAATATGGTGAGTGATAAGAGCAAGATGAAGCAACATGAGATCCACAGCCCACATCTCTCATAGAAAAATATATTTGGCAGCCATTTATAGAGAAAAAGATCTTCGTGGAAGTTTTGGTATCCAGGTAGGAGGTTGCAAATCCTCAGTGGAGCAGAAGATCAAGAAGGACCACTTTAAGAAAACTCAGAAGGCAGGCCTGTGTACTGTCCTCTTGTAGTCTCGCTTTGGCCCCACTTGTCTGTGGTCTTGCCACTAGCTCCTTCCACCAAGGGACCTGGGAGGAGTCACAGCAGTTCATGTTACTGGTAAAGGCCTACTGACCTTGGACCTACTGTAATGCTTGTAACACTCTCATGACTCAGCTCTGGCCCTGCTCTGCCACTAATCCTAGACAGTCTTGCCCAGCCGCAGATCCATCCAAGGGATGTGGCAGAAACAATGCCTATAGGTACACCCAGTAACCGGCCCACCAACCTCCAACCTGACTGCAGTCCTTGAAGCACTCCTATGACTCAGTTTCAGCCCTACTCTACCATAGTCTAAGGCAATCTTGCCCATCCAGAGACCCACCAATACGACTAGGCAGAAGCTATGTCCATAGACACCCGTAGTTAATAGGCCTGATGACCTTGGACACAACTGTGGTCACTGAAGCAGTCCCATGACGCAGCTTCATTCGCTCTCTACTGCAGCTCAGGGCAGCCTGTGTGCCAGGGACTAGCCCACTGACCTGACAAAAGCATGCCAGGAACCCACCAGAAGCCACACCCAAGTATTCCCCTGGTAACAGGCCTACCACCATGAATCCAACTGTAGAGTCAGTAACAGCGATGAGACCTGATTCCAGCCCTGCTCGGCTGCAATCCCAGAAGCAGTCCCATCAGCCCAGGTATTTGGCAGAAAAAGTTTTTTGCTTGCCAAACCCAGTCTGCAAAGATAGGAAGAAATGTCTGCTCCTTCCAATGCACCGACACCAATGGAAGCAGCACAGATCACAAAATATCAGGAAAACATGGTACCACCACAGGAAACTAATAAAGCTCCAGTAACCAACCCTGAAGAAATTCAGATCCATGCACCACGTGACAAAGATTTGAAAACAATTTTCTTAAAGAAGCTCAGTAAGCCACAAGAGAACACAACCACACAAAATCAGGAAAACAATACCTGAACCAAATGAAAAGTTTAATAAAGAAATAGAAACAATAAAAAAAAAAAGAACCAAACAGCAGTCTTGGTGCTGAAGAATGCAGTGACTGGATTGAAAAATTTAATGGAGAACCTCAGCAGTAGACTCAAACATGCAGAAGAAAAATCAGTGTACTTAAAGAAAAGTCCTTTAAAATTATCCAGTTAGAGGAAAAAAAGAAAATAGCATGAGAAGGAATGAAAAAAGCCTCTGGGACTGTGGGATTAAATGAAAGGAACCAATATATGCATTAAGGGAGTACCAGAAGGAACAGAGAATGAGAAAGGGGCAGAAAGCTGATTTAAAGAAATAATGTGAAAACACCTTCCTAATCTGGAGAAGGAAAGAACATCCAGATCTATAATGCCCAAAGAACGTCCAGTGGGCTGAACTTCACTGAGACCCTGAGACACATTATATTGTCAGAAATCAAAGACAGACTTTCAGTTTCCAATTCCACGTATAAGGAGCTTGGGAAGCTGCCACTCCATCCTAAGAACAAGTAAAAAGCTGGACAGACTGAAAAATCAACAACTCTTTAGAGAGATGAAGAAAGAGGACAAAGCAGTGCCCTCAAGATTGAAGACACAGAAAGGCAAATACCAGGAGTTGTGGCTTATCAAAGCAGACACTAATGAGGAGAAACTGCTGCAGAAACCAGTGCTAGGTAGGAAAACCTGAACTGTAAATGACAAATCACTAGAGGTTTAGTCTGAGAATTCAAAGTCCAGAAACAAGTGGGCCCACACAGTTTTGTGAGATTCACCTCTAGGAGTTCTGTTCTTCTTAATAAGGGCTAACCGTGGGGTAAATGATTTCACCAAATTCTAACCTACTAGGGTATCATCAGAGACTAACCGACCTGGAGGAGGGAAATAAATAACTCCAGTCAGCTTTAGCCTTCCACGTGGGGAAAGGGAAATACCCAGTTCAAGCCCACTGTAGCAGTGCTCTCTCCCTTAAGGGGGGGGGGGGGTGCATAAAAAACTGAGATACACTTGTGAAATTCAGAGGAAAGAGGTCTAGGCTCACCAAAAGACTGAGACCTAATCATAAAACTCTAGAATGCTTGCCTGTCTGCCCCCATACCTTACACCGTATTACTAAACACTTATTTACAGCAGTTCCTTTTGCCCGGTACCTCATGTCTGGCTATTAAGAAAAAAATCACAAGGCATAATAAAAGGCAAAACATAAAATTTGAGGAGACAGAGCAACATTAGAACTAAACATGGTAGGGATGTTAGAATTATCAGACTGCTAATTTAGAACAACTATGATTAATATGATAAGGACTCTAATGAGTAGAGGAGATAACATGCAAGAGTAGATGTGCAGTGTAAGCAAAGAGATGGAAATCCTACTAACCAGCAATAACTGTCAAAGATCAAAAACACTGTAAGAGAAATGAAGAATGCCTTCGATGGAATTATTCGTAGACTGCATATCGGTGAAGAAATGATATCTGAGCTTAAGAATGTCTCAATAGAAACCTCCTAAACTGAAAAGCAAAGATAATGGGCTGAAAAAAATACAAGAATAGAATATTCAAGGACTGAGGGACAACTACAAAATGTGCATCATAAGCATAATGGGAATACCAGAAGGAGAAGAAAGGGACAACGGAACAGAACATATATTTGAAACAGTAACGACAGAATTTCTTTCAAATTGATGTCAGATACCAAACCACAGATTGAGAAAGTGCAAGAATACCAGGTAGGACAAACGCCAAAACAACAACAACAGTAATGACAACTACAAAAAACACTACACCTAGATATATCATTTTAAGACCACAGAAAATCTAAGGTAAAGAAAAATCCTGAAAGAAGCAAAAAGCACCTTATCTAGACAGGTGCAAAGATAAGAATTACATCCAAATTCCCCTCAGAAACCATGCAAGCATGAAGACAGGGGCTCCTAGTGGCTCAGTCAGTTAAGCATCCGACTTTGGCTCAGGTCATGATCTCACAATTCATGAGTTTGAGCCCCACATCAGGCTCTCTGCTCTCAGCACGGAGCCTGCTTTGCTTCCTCGGTCTCCCTCTCTCTCTGCCCCTCTCCTGCTTGTTCTCTCTCTCTCTCTCTCTCTCTCTCTCTCTCTCTCTCTCAAAAAGTAAATAAACTTTACAAAACAAGAGAGTGGAACAGAACATCAAGAATGAGAACAGAAAGGAGGGCTGGTAAGAGAAATTGTCAGAGTGAGGAGAGAGGGGAATGGCTGTGAGGACATAAAAGAGAAAGAGTGATGTTAAACAGCATGAGTTCATAGTGAGAGACAGGTTATTGATAGAGGAATATAAGAATGGGCCAGAGAGGCAGGATGGAGAATGAAAGCTAATTCCCCACCCACAAAAAAACAAGTGAAAAATGAGAATGGGGTGAACTATTTAATGTTTTGAGAGAAAAAAATACTACATCAAACCAGAACTCTGTACCCTGTGAAATTATCCTTCAGCAATGAAAGAAAAATAAATACATTCTCAGACAAACAAAAAGGGAATTTGTTGCCAATAAGCCTGCAGTGTAACAAATGTTACAAGAAGTTTCTTAGGTAGAAGGAAAATAATACAGTTCCAGAAATCATATCTACATAATGAAAGGAAAAGAATAACTGAAAGTAAAATTAAAACTTTTATGTTTCTTATTCTTAATTGATCTAAAAGATAAGAGTTAGTTCAAAATAATAATAGAGACAATGTATCCAATGTTGTAGACTTATGTATTATATATATAATACATATATATGTATATATGTATATATATATGCTTATGTATTATATATATACATATATATGTATATATATATGCTTATACATAAGTGAAATGAATGATTCCAGTGATACAAGGGAAGGGTAAGAGAAATAAGGATTATTTTGCTATTATAAGGTACTTACACTACCCGTAAAGTGGTACAGTACCATTTGAAAGTAGACTTTGATTAGTTGTAAATGTATATTGCAGATTCTAAGGCAACCACTAGAAAAAGTAAAAAGTGTAACAAGTGAGACAGAGGTGGACAAATACCATATGATCTCACTCATACGTGGAATTTGAAAAAAACATACAGCTCATAGATAGAACAGGTTGATGGTAGCCAGAGGCAGCGGTAGAGAGTAGGCATGGAGTAAAAATAAAGTAAAAGAAGTATAACTGATACGCTAAAAAGGAGAGAAAATGGAATTATACAAAATCCTCAGTTGAAACCACTCAAAGCAGAAAAAGTAAACGATTAAAGGAGGAACAAAAAATAAGGAACAACAAATAGAAAACAGTAACAAATATGGTGGTTATTAGTATAGCCATATCAATAATGACTTTGAGCATCAATGGTAAAAATGCACCAAGTGAAGAGTTTTTTAGAGTGGATCAGAAAACAAAAATCCCAACTACATGTTCTCTATAAGAAACCCACTTTAGCTCTAAAGACACATATAGATTAAAAGTAAATTGTGCAACCATTTTTACATTTTTTTATGTTTATTCATTTTGAGAGAGAGAGAGAGAGAGAGAGAGAGAGAGAAAGAGAGAGAGACAGTAAAAGAAGGAGTGGAGCAGAGAGAGAGGGAGAATTTCAAGCAGGCCCTGCACTGTCAGCACAGAGCCCGACACAGGTCTTGAACCCACAAACTGTGAGATAATGACCTGAGCCCAAATCAAGAGTTGGGCACTTAACCTACTGAGCCATCCAGGTGCCACTGTACAGCCACTTTTTTATGACAGTCTGGCAGTACTCTTACATGATCCAGCAGTACACCAGGGAATTTAACCAAAGGAGTTGAAAACTTAGGTCCATACAAAAACCTGCACGTGGATGCTTATAGCAGCTTTATTAATAACGTCCAAAACTTGGAAACGACCAAGATTTCCTTCAATTGGTAAATGGATAAACTGTGATACATCCAGGAAATGTACTGGTATTCAGCACTGAAAAAAAAATGCCTATTAAAACATGAAAGATATGAGGAACCCTAACTGTATATTACTAAGTGAAAGAAGTCAAGCTGGAAAGTTTACATACTGTATGACTCCAACTATACGACATTCTGGAAAAGACAAAAGTATGGACACAGTAAAAAGATCTGTGGTTTCCAGGGGTTGGGTATGGGAACAGGATATACTCTGTATGATACTGTAATGATGGATAAATGTCAATATTCATTTGTCCAAACCCAATGAGTGTACCAACACCAGGAGTCAATCCTAAGGTAAACTATGGACTGTGAGTGATTGTAATGTATTGTTCATCAATTGTAAACAATATATCACTCTGTACTTTCTACCTAGTTTTGTTGTGAACCTAAAACTTCTCTAAAAATTTAAGCTATATATAACTTGAGAAATCTTGTCATTTACAAGAAACCAAAAGAGAAATTAGAAAATGTTGTGAAACAACCAATTATAGATTGAAGAGATACCTACACTCCCATGTTCATTGTAGCATTATTCACAATAACCGAGATATGGAAACAACCAACGTCCATCAATGCATTAATAGATAAGGAAAATTATATTCAATGGAATATTATTCATGTTTAATAAAGAAAGAAATCCTGCTATTTGCAACAATATGGATGAATCTGGAAGATATTAATGTAAGTGAAATAATCCAGATGAAGAAAGACAAATGCTGCTTGATCTCACAATGTAGAATCAAAAAAAGTCAAATTCATAGAAGCAGATACTAGATGGTGGTTGCCAGTGGCTGGGGGGTGGGGGGGGGGGGGTAGGTAGATGGAATGAGGACAGAGTTCAGAGTACAAAGTTTCAGTTATGCAGGATAAATACATTTTGGAGATGTAATGTACAGCATGGTAACTATAGTTAATAATACTGTATTGTAGGGACACCTAGGTGGCTCAGTCAGTTGAGCTTCTGACTCTTGATTTTAGCTCAGGTCATGATCTCACAGTTTGTGGGTTTGAGCCCTGCATTGGGCTCCATGCTAACATTGTGAAACCTGCTTGGAATTCACTCTGTCTCTCTGTTTCTCTCTCTGCCCCTCACCCCTCTCAAAATTAGTAAATAAACTTTAAAAAATGATAATAATACTGTATTGTACAGTTGAAATTTGCTAAGACAGTAGACCTTAAATATTGTCACAAGGAAAAAGTAACTGTGTGAGGTAATGCATGTGTTAATTAGATTGTGTTAATTATTTCACAGTTTCTATGAAAACATCATATTGTATACCTTAAATACATACAATTTTTATTTGTCAATTATACTACAATTAAGATGAAGAGACAAGTCAATGGATGGGGCACAGGGCCTTGAAGTTGACATTACTATATAAAAGATTAATATTTAATTTTTTTAAATATATCATTGACCAGTTGGAGAATGGTTTTATAGATTGATAGATTAAATATACATATTATTGGGGCGCCTGGGTGGCTCAGTCGGTTAAGCGTCCAACTTTGGCTCAGGTCATGATTCACGGTCAGTGAGTTCAAGCCCCGCGTCCGGCTCTGTGCTGACAGCCCAGAGCCTGGAGCCTGCTTCGGATTCTGTGCCTCCCTCTCTCTCTGCCCCTCCCCCGTTCATGCTCTGTCGCTGTCTGTCTCAAAAATAAATAAACATTAAAAAAATTTTTTAAATATACATATTATATAGTGATTTAGAGAGTACATATTAAAAAAAGAGACCATAAGCCATATGGAAAAGTTACTGGTTAATAAATTTCTAAATAGAAAAAAGCTTTCCAAAAGTTTTTATTGAAAAAGAGAGGGTCTTAACAAAAGAAAAGGTGATTTTGATTATATTAAAAAGGACAACATTTTTAACAAAAATTATCAGAATACAATAAAGTTAATAACTAGGTTAAATCCCTTCACAGGCAAAAAGGGATTTAATTTCTAACATAAAAATTGTTTTTTAGGGGCACCTGGGTGGTTCAGTCAGTTAAGCGACGGACTTCAGCTCAGGTCATGATCTCATGGTTCATGGGTTCGAGCCCCGCATAGGGCTCTATGCTGACAGCTCAGAGCTTGGAGCCTGCTTCAGATTCTGTGTCTCCCTCTCTCTCTGCCCCTCCCCCACTCACACTCTGTCTCTCTCTCTGTCTCTCTATCTCTCTCTGTCAAAAATAAAATAAAAACATAAAAATATTTTTAATTGTTTTTAAATCCATTTTTTAAAGCAGCAAAGCACATGATTGAATGATTAAAGAAATAATAAGTAAAATGGCTAAGAAAGATATGGAAACATATTCAAAATCACAAATAATTGGTAGTCAAAGAAATCCTAACTAAAATGATAAGATTATAAATTTTCTCCTGATAGTTTTGTCAGAAATATTGTAAGATAGACACACTCATACCCTGTTGGTCAGAATATGATTAGTAAAACTTTTTTTGCAAAACAGGTTAGCAACAGCTACAGAGAATTTTAGGTCTAATAATGCATAAGATTGATCTAACAATTTAAATTCTGGAATATATTCTCAAGAAAATAATCCGGCTCAGACAAAGACTTATGTAATAGCTTTGAGACAGTGATATTTATAGTAGCAAAAAATTTAAATTACCCAAATCGTAAACAGTAGTTATGCCAAGACCATTCAGTGAAAAATTCAGACACCTTAACAATATGCAGCAGGGCAATTTACTTTTTTCAAGTAAGCAAACTATCCCTTTTTTGGATTAGGACTTTTTATTTTTTTTATTTTTATTTATTTATTTTTTTAATGTTTATTTATTTTTGAGACAGAGAGAGACAGAGCATGAACAGGGGAGGGGCAGATAAAGAGGGAGACACAGAATCTGAAACAGGCTCCAGGCTCTGAGCTGTCAGCACAGAGCCCGACGCGGGGCTCGAACTCACGAAGCGTGAGATCGTGACCTGAGCCGAAGTCGGACGCTTAACCGACCAAGCCACCCAGGCGCCCCTGGATTAGGACTTTTGAAAAAAAATAAGATCTCACATCTAATACTAATATAACACATAAAAGAAACATTATATTAGGATAAATTCATTTAATGATACTAATCTTTTTTAAATTTGTAGAGTTGCAGTAAGGCCCAGTATGTTATTCATTTCCATTAATGCTCCATGTGTGTTTGAAAGGCTTTTGTATTGTGAAATTATTGGGTTCATTAGATCAAGCATGTTCATTGTATATCTCAAATCTTATATATTATACTGATCTTTGTGTTGTTTTGTTTTGGCCTGCTTTATCTATCAGCTGGTAGGAGGAATTTTGAAAACCTTTCACTAAGGTGGTCTATTTGTGTATTTCTCTTCACAGTCTATCAAATTTTACTTCGTATATTTTGACACTACGTTTTTAAGATATATAATTGTATAGTCTCAGTGTATATCTTAGGTATATCTTTCTGATACACCAAAACTTACCATTATCTGTTGCCTCTATGTCTAATAATACCTGTTCTTTGAAGTCTATTTCATGTGTTATCAATATAGTTATATAGTTAAGCCAGCTTTATTTTGTTTATATATGCTATATGTAAATATTTTTTATCCCATATATACTCTTAATTTAAATGTGTCTCTTATGAACATATTAGTTGTGTTTGATTTTTCCTGTGGGACAGCCTTTGTTAACTAGAAGTTTAGTTCATTTTAATTGTAATCAGTGGTATTTGGATCCTCTCTACCATATTTTGTGCTTTCTGTTTGCCTGACATTTTTCTGCATCATGTTCTCTGATTTTTTTCCTTTTTTTCACATTGATTGAGTTTAGAAATTTTATACCTGATATCCATTCTTTTCTTTATACCCTAGAAAATTCACACATCTGCTTAATTTATCAAAGTTCACTTTTAACTCTGTTTTTCTTTTCCTCCAGAACAAAGTAAAAACCTTAGAAGACTTTTTTTAATTCACAAAAGGTGCATTGTTCGATGCTATTCCTCCAGCGCTTAAAGCATGGCCTTTCACATAGTCATTGTTCACAAATAATTATTGAATCTGTTCATCAAACATACCCAAGTATTTAACACGTTTGTTTCTCATCGTACCTTCCAGCATCACTTTCTTTCTGCCTGAAGAGTAATTCTTTAGAATTTCCTTCAGTGGGGGTCTGCCAAGTACAACCTGTTTGTTGTGTGAGAGGTTTGAATTTTGCTTTCACTCATTAATTATACTTTTTTTGAAACAGACTTTTTTAATTTTTTAAAGTTTTTATTTATTTATTTGAGAGAGAAAGAGAGAGAGAGAGCCAGGGAGAGGCAGAGAAAGTGGGGGACAGAGGATCCAAAGCGGACTCTGTGCCGATAGCAGAGAGCCCACTGTGGGGCTTGAACTCAAGAACCGTGAGATCATGACCCAAGCCAAAGTCTGCTCACCAACTGAGCCACCCAGGTGCCCTACTCATTAATCGTACTTTGATGGTTATTTAGTTCTGAGTTCTTGTCAGCACTGTGAAATGTTATTACACAGGCTTTTGACTTCCATTACTGCCTCTGAGAATTTGGTTGTCAGTCTGTCATTCTCTTGAAGGTACTCTGTCTTTTATTTTATTTTTTTTCTTTTCTCTTACTTTAGAAGTTTTGCTTTGTTTAGTGCCACATAATTTCATTTTATATACACCACAGTGGATTTCCTTTGATTTTCCCTTTTGAGAGCCATTAGTGTTTGTAAGTGTGGGAATTGGTGTCTTTCACCAGTTATGGAAAATTCTCAGATATTATCGCTTTAAAGATTTGTCAGCCTTATTCTTTCATTCTTTTTCTCCTTATGGATCTCCACTTAGAATAAGATATACCTTCTTATTCTACTCTCCATATCTCAAACCCTGTTTTATACCATCCATTGCTTTGGTTTTCTTCTGCATTGTGGATAATATCTTCAAATCTCACTTTTTAAAAACATTAAAAAAAATTTTTTTTTAATGGGGCCCCTGGGTGACTCAGTCCATTAAGCATCGGACTTCGGCTCAAGTCATGATCTCACAGTTCGTGAGTTCGAGCCCCGTATCGGGCTCTGTGGTGACAGCTTAGAGCCTGGAGCCTGCTTCAAATTCTGTGTCTCCCTCTCTCTCTGCTCCTCCCCCGCTCATGCTCTGTCTCTCTCTCCTTCAAAAATAAATGAAAACATTTTAAAAAGTTCTCAAGTATCTTCAAATCTCACTTTCAAATAACTATTTCTTTATCTGTTTCTAATTAGGCATCAATCTAAGTGTTCAATTATTATTATAACCATCATATTCAGTGATTATATTTTATTTCTAAAAGTTAGAATGCTTAAATTTTAAATCTGCTCAATCATTTTCTATGGTCTCTTGCTTCTTATTCATATATTCAACCCCTTCTTTTTCTTTTTACAGCATATTAAGCATACTTTATATTTAATTTTTAATGGTTAAAATATCCCAAGGCTTTTTAGAATATACTATCTATATTTTCTTCTGCTTCTCACTTATGGTGCCTACTGTCTGTCTTTTTTCTATGTGATACGCGGCTCTTCTAGGAAATGTGGTCTAACGTACTATGAGTGACAAAAGAGATGTATCAGTGATTTTCTTCGTATGTGGAAAGGTGGGCAAGGTTACCGAGATTGAGATTACCTGAAGGGCACAAGAATACTTTTCAAAGTGATGTATATGTCCAGTATATTATTACTGGGGTGCTGGTTACAAAGGAGTATTCATATGTAAAAACTTCTCAAATTGTATGCTTTATGCAGTTTATTGTATGTTGATTATACCTCACTGGAGATGTTTTTGAGATGTTGGAGAGTAGATACCAGAATCTTAATAATGGCCAGTCTCCTATATGGTGAATTCATTGAATTTTAGTAGCGCTTTTCTCACTTTTTTATGTTGAAAAAAAAATACTCTTTGACATAGCGATTTCATGTTTCCAAATTCAAAGCAAGTTCTCAGAGGAACAAAAGCTTACACACAATCGTGTGCATTCCAATTTTGCTGATAAGAAAAATTTAGAGGCAACTTAAATACTGAACAGTAGAAGTTAGGTAAATAGATTGTGAAATGGAGGTAATGGAATATAATATAGCCAAAATCATCTGGGGAGGGTTCATGATATAATGTTGAGTAAACAAAATCGCATAAGATCAGATTGTTTACACTATGATAATTTCATAAAGATTCAAAGGGTGAGAGAAGATAAACCAAAAGAATTGTTAGTTATGTTCGGGAATGGAATTGTGGGCAATTTTTCTTTTTCTTTTTATGCTTTTCTTCATACTCCGAATTCTCTACCATGAATATGCATCACTTCTCTCAGAAAAAAAAAAATTTTTTTTAGAAAATGACTAAAAGGAACTTTCCCAAATAATTGTTCTTTTATCTTTCCATGAGAAGGCTTTTAAAAGAATCCTCTCATAGAGGATTTCAAGCACGTCAAGAAAACTGTTCAGAACTGCTAAGAGTCTTATGGTGAATGCGACAAGGTTATATTCCAACTTTTGACATGTTCATCATTAACGTTTGGCTGGTCCCTAGTCTGTCTGAACAGAGAGATGAATACATTAGAGATGGGTAAATAAAAAAGTGATTTTCTTTCTAAATTAATATAATGACACACTTTCATGATGAATTTTCTAAATCGTTTTAGGTTATACCTTCCTCTTTGTGAGTTCAATTATCTTTGTCATAAAAAACTTTTTTTTTCCAAAGACAACCTTTACCCATTTTTCATTGCCTAATTTAACTATAAAGCTGTTAACATCCCATTTTAAAGCTGATGATAAATTGCCTTTTAACCTATTAGAAATTTTTGAAATTAGGTGGTATAATATTCACAGACATAACCTTACCAATTATAAGGAGGAAAAAAACCCCTGAAAACATAAATATGGCTCTAACCTTGAAGCTTGACAGGCATTTGGATAAGAAAAAGAACCATTTCATGTATTTAAATTCCTCTAGACTTCTAGCTCTCTGTGTGTCATTGTTATGATTAGTCCTTCTTAACACTTACCTTCTACCGAATGTGGGAACAACATGCATTTCCTGTTGTTAGTGACTCAGTAATGTTTTACTCAACTACATAATCTGTGAAAGTTTCAATAAATAAGAAAATTCACATTAGCATTTACTGATTCTTTATATGTATGTGTGTTTCATACCTTCTCTTTGTAGGCTATCAAAATAGTGTGAAAATTCAGACTCAGGCTTAGAATAATAGTATCTTTTACTCCAAATCTCTTAGTAAAGGTTACTCAAATTAATTACAAGTGGGCAATATACCTTACATTTAAAATGAATACCTCCTAACACCTCTTTTGTTTTACCCTGTCATCTACTAACCAAATGCCAAGATTCTGACATAGGACAGTAAATAACTCTTAAACCCAAAATAAGAAAAATCTTTAAAAGTCAATTTGTTTTAAAAAATCAATTTGTTTGGGACTTTATTTATGTGAGCTATTATTTTCTAGCATTTTACCAACGCATGGGTATTCCAGGTATTAATGATGCATTTTCTTACACTGACCCCTTTTTTTAAATGGCATTTAATTTGCCCCTTTTTCCTCTTTCTGGCATTCTACCCTATGATTTTTGTTGTATCTAGCACTAAGCAAGTGTCTTAGGAAACAAATATTATTTTGTTTTTTTTAATGTTTATTTGATTTATTTTTGAGAGAGAGAGAACGTGAGAGGGGGATGCGCAGACAGAGAGGGGGACAGAGGATCTAAAGAGCCCTCTGCACTGACAGCACAGAGCCCAATGTGGGACTTGAACTCACAAACCCTGAGATCATGACCTGAGCCGAAGTCGTTGCTCAACTGACTGAGCCGCCCAGGTGCCCCTTAAATACCATTATGTAAAGTTCTGCAGTAGCCTGTTTGTTAATATCATTTATTCTTCTCGTTGCCATGATAATGTAAGGGGTTTAACTCTCAAAATTATATTCTTTCAAATATAGATAGAGAAAGCTATCTATCGTATACACATATACCTGTAGGAATATAACATATAGAGAGAGATCCATTTATCTATTTCTCTGTATATATCTAAATCTGTCTTATCTCAATCTGTCTATATCCAGAGATAGAGAATATGTAGAGAGGAGAATCTCAGAACAGGCAAATTTTAGTTTGAGAAAATTAAAGCCCTGATGAGGTCTTTCACTTCTACATGCCACCTCAAGTATAGTTTGGGAACTGTGGGAGCATAATAATGTGTTGTCTCTTTCTTCCTGTTTGCTTTTGCACAGTAGCTTTTGAGTTGGAGGGTTTTTTTTTCTGTTTGCTATGCAATTAGCTAAATATCTAGTTCAGTTACAAGGGTCCCTTTGGCGGCTTTGGTGGTATGTCTTGACAGCCTGTTAGCCTTGGAGATTCTAATGCATTTCACATTACTTATCTCTCGGTCATCCCAGTATAATATGGCTGGTGAATTTCCACTTGTTTACTTGTTTTGTGGAATGTTTCCCAATTGATCTACATTGCACCTGTGGCTTATTTCCCTGTGTTGGCAAAACTCAGAACTGGAAGGAGTATAAAGCATAATGCTATTTCTTAGCTAATTCTTGGTGGTAAGTTGGCGCTAAATATGCTGATGCATATAGTGTTTTTCTGCAATGATATCTCTCTGGGAAATCCCATTTAACTTGAATTACAAGCAGCAAAGATAACAGCAATAGCATAAACCCAAACTTTTCAGAGCATTTAAGGGCAAAGATCTCAAACAGTTCATAAGAATTAAGATATTTTTCACTACAAGTAATGGAAATCCAAACTCCACCTGATTAAAACAATAAAGAATGAATGGCCTCACTTGACAGGAAGTTCAAAGATGGGGTGTATTTCAGGGCAGGCTGATTGAGCAGTGTCATCAAGGGCGCAGGTATTTTCTTTCTCTGCCCTGTAATTCTAAGCGTGAGTACATCATCGGCATAGTAGCAAGAGAGTCACAGGTATCATATCTATGTCCAGTAATGTCCAGGGGACAAAGAGAATCCATCTCTTCCTATGGCTATCTCATAGGAGGAGGAAAATGTTCCTTTAGTCTCTGGAAGACTTCCCACTACATTTTAGGTCAAAATGGGGTCATATGCTGGTTCCAGAACCAATCATAGGCAAGATTACTCTTGAAACAATTTCTTCCTGGAATTAGGATGCATTCATTTTCCTCTGAGACCTATCGGTGCTTGGATTTAGGCAGATATCTGATAAAAAATTGTGGTTTGAATAGTATTAAAAAGTGGAGAAATTCTGGGAAGGTAATAAATACTGTCTACTACGTGGTTGTACTGTCATAATTGGACCGTGAAAAAATACAGAGGGAAATGAGTGCCCCTGTGGCCAACTCACTGTGACCAACATGTGTTTCTAAAGCATAGCTTGGGGAAAACAGAAGAGAACAATAAAATTGCCCATCTTTCAGCCTGGGGCTCAAATAATGAATATAATTTCTTAGTGAACAGATAGTATAACTTGGCTCACTGAACATCCTTTCCAACCGTTTTTTCCTGTTCTGTAGAGATTGCAAAGTAAAGTCCTTGATTCACAGGCTCTGTAGCAGCTTGGGTTGGCCATGAGGAGAATTCTGGTCAATGAGACTTAGGAATAAGTCACTGGAGCAGGCCTCCTTTCCTGAATAAATGTCAAATTTGGATGTGACGTTTGGAAGCTCTGTATCTGCCTGGAGACCAGGAAAATAAAAGTCACCTGTCAAGAATGGTGGAGCACAAAGGAGGCTAGGCTCTCAATGGCATCATTCGCGCTCTGAACTGTCTACCTCCAAACCTTTGATTATGTGGAAGAAACCTAAGCCACAGTAGTAGCTGAAGGCAGTACAATAAAATATGTAAACTATCAAAATTCATTACATACATTTACTCACACGTTATCTCACTTAACTTAGCCTTTTGTTGTTTCCGAAAAGCCAAATTAGAGAAACTCCTCAAATCGCTTGTATCACAACTATTTGAACTCATATCAACCCAGGAAGCCAGCTAATCACGCTCTGGGCGCTTAAGCACAGACAGCTGTGGCTGAATCTGCACAGCATCATTGATATGGGTAAAACGCCCGATCCACTACAAGTTCCACAGATCAGCAGTCCATTTTGAACCCACCTGTCAGTCTCATTAAAACAGTGAATGCAGCTCAACTGAACAGAGAACAGTTAATTACGTCTTACGTAAACTGATCCTGAATTAGGTCTGAAAATATCAACATGCATGAATGGGGTTGTATTACAGCAAAGAAGTGAAAATTTACATCAAGGATACTTTGCTTAGCAATACTATTTGAACTGTTCACAAATAGTAAGCAAAAATCATTTGATTAAAAAAAAACAGATTGCTTAGAAAATATGACTTCTGACTACGTGCAACCACGTGACAACAGATGATAGCTGGAGGGAAATCTGTTCTCTGCCAATAAAAAAAAAGTACCTTTACTTTTTTACTTTACACAATTAAAGGGGAAAACTATTTTTAGTTTAGAATTACAAGCTTCTCAACTGCTTTAATACCACAGATTTATTCCATTTGCTTCTCAACTATTCCTGCTGGGGTTTCTGCCGCAGTCTATTGACATGTAGAAGCGTTTCCCTTACCTTTGAAAAACAAAACCAGCAATCATTTTTCAAAAGACACTTATGCTGTCAGTATGTAATTATTGCTAATATTAAACATTCGTTATGTTACTGAATGCACTGCACACACAAATTCATTGGGACAAACTTACATTCCCAAAAATGGGGGGGGGGGGGCGGGAGGCTATTCACAATTTAGATCGACCTAAAGGGTATTATTTCAAGTGGAAAAAGTTAAGTAGAGAAAGACATATACCAAATGATTTTACTTATATGTGGAATCGTAAAAACAAATCAAGCAGAAATACGAATTGGTTCTCTGGTTGCAAGAGGGGAAGAGGCCAGGGGAATGGACAAACTAGGTGAAGGAGCTTAAGAGGTTCCCAATTGCTGTTACAAAATAAGGAAGTCACAGGGATGAAAAGTACAGCCTAGGAACCATAGTCAATAGTATTTTTTTTCAACGTTTATTTTTGAGAGAGAGCGCGAGCAGAGGAGGGGCAGAGAGAGAGGGAGACACAGAATCCGAAGTAAGCTCCAGGCTCTAAGCTGTCAGCACAGCACCCACCGTGGGGCTCGAACTGATGAATGGTGAGATCATGACCTGAGCCGAAGTCAGACACTTAGCCAAATGAGCCACCCAGGCACCCCAGTCGATAGTACTTTGATACCTTTCTATGGTGACAGATGGTAAGCACACTTACCTGGGTGAGCACAGCATAATGTAGAGAATTGTCTAATCACTATGCTCTCCTCCTGAAACTAATATAATATTGTATATCAGCTATACTTCGATTTTAAAAAGTTGTGGTTTAAAAGAAGGTATTAAAATTAGAGCTTAAAAAAATGTGATCTTAATCAAAGTTGGGACAGAGATACCTGGGAGACATTCTACCAAAATAATTATGTTCAAGATATGATTCTGTTGTACTCTGGGTCTGGTTTCTATTAGAATACCTCATAACCATTTAGTCGCCTTCAGGTAAAATAGGAAAATAAGGACTAGCTAGACGAATATGAGGCGGCTTTTATACAGACCCATTCATACAGTTATAAGTACTAATACAAGCTGCTACATGGTATGTTGATAGTTTATTCTTTTCAGTAACATTCACCATTACTGTCACGTATCATAAGAAAAAGAGGAAAGGTTTAGGATTGAATAATATCCTGGAACATTCTCCTCTAATAGATGTATCCAAAACTGGAGACGGTGACTTTGAAATGTTCCACGTTACTATTTTTAGCAGTGTAATCCTTTCTTTAAACCAGAGCTTACGAGGAATCCCAGTGCAGAGTCACAGATAAATACAGAGCTCTTGGTTGAAGCACAGCTGGCATGTTTAAAAACCGGTCTTCTTACCTCACTCATTCCTCCTGAATGGCCCCTGAGGCACTTCTGCCCAACTACGAGAATCTTTCATAAGTCCCAAAGAACCTTGGGACCCTGATGTTTTTTCCTTTGTTGTAATAAGCGTACCTATTTTAGCTTCCCTGTGGGGATGATTTAGGTCGCTAAGAATCGGGAAGAATGACCCTTCGTCTGGGAAATGGAAAGTGTCCTGAATTCCAAACTGTACTTCATGCCATCTCTCTCATCTTTTGGGGGCATCTGATTATTGTATAGAAGGGACGTCTTAGTGGTCCTTGGCATTTCCTAACTGGAAGCTCCAACTCATGTTTTACTGCGTAGGTAGCTGTATAAAGTTCATAGTGATATTAGAGTACTAGACATTAAAGATCCTTTCCCTTCTTTTTGTGAAAAAGTGTGTGCGTGCATGTGTGTTTGTGTGCATGCGCACGCACATGTGTGTATATGTGCTTCATGACCTGAAGTTTAAAACCATCCAGTTAGCTTTGGGCCAGTCCTGAGACGTGCATAGAGGTTATATTAATGTCGCTCTAAAACATTGCTGGTGAAGGTAGAAAAACAGAGTATACTTTACAATTGGAGTGATTGTGCTATTTCATTCTAATTCCTTTAAGCAGAGAAACTAGCCTCCATGGTATACATAAAAAACCACACAAGAGGTGACACAGCCACAGATGCTCTTTTGGCAAACCAGCTACAGACCATCTGAAACCCATTCTTCATATCTCAAGCTGCCTCGAGTTTCCTTTTGTGCCTTTACTTCAGACTGTACACACACTTTCACTTTTCCTGGTTAACCCCTGGGCTTCTGTAGGATACACTAGGCTTTCTGTACCAACAATATACACTTAGATTCTCATGTATTAGGGAGTGTTCAGTTAGGAAATTGCTGACAAACTCACCAGGACCGTGGGAGAGAGAACATGATGTAGTTGTAAGAGGGGTCTGCCCAACTTGACCTGTGGCCTTGGGCAAAAGGACATAACCCACCAGAGGGTACTCAGCAGGGAGGTGGGAGAATAAATATCTTGACTTCATTTTTACCTCACTCTTCTGCTAGTGCCTCTTTTTGGCCATACCTAAATTAAAGTGTCCTGGGGCACAGAGGAGGGTTAAGGAGGATTGGAAAATACAGAAGAAAATAGAAGAAAAAAATCTGGCACTCTTGGAGATGCTTTTTGTATCTAAACCCTTTTATGACTAACAAAACCTATCATTTACTACATTCCAGCCTCTGTACTAAGCATTCTATAGGCATTATTTTCATGTACACATTCTAACTTGTTTTAAAACACAAGTACTATTATTATTCTTTCCATTTTACCCGCAGAGAGTGAGGATGAGAGTTACAGTACCTTTCTGAGGTCTTATAGGCAAGCAAGTATTAGAGCCAAGCCTTGAGCCTACATATGACTCTGAAACCCATACTTGTAATCAATTTTTATGTAATCTTCCATTGATACTCCAGTATCATTCTCCACTAACTCATTAGGTTTCTCTGCTGAATTTCTTGAATTTTTAGACTGCATTGGACAATCCTATCCTTTAAAATATAACTTTGGGGGCGCCTGGGTGACTCATTCAGTTAAGCGTCCAACTTTGGCTCAGGTCATGATCTCACAGTTGGTGGGTTCGAGCCCCACATCAGGCTCTGTGCTGACAGCTAGGAACCTGGAGCCTGCTTCCGATTCTGTGTCTCCCTCTCTCTCTGCCCCTACCCGACTTGTGCTCTCTCTCTCTCTCTCCCTCTCAAAAATAAAATAAACAGTAACAATTTTAAATATAACTTTGAACCTGTAAAGCTCCATATTGTCACTTAATTGTGGTAATATTGATGAGAAAACCACAAAGCTTTTATTTGTCTTTGGTGGGAAGATGATATAACATAATATAAATTTTGGGAGAAGACTAAAAAAGCCTTATAATACCCTGCAGATCTAAGCATTTAGCAGTTAACATGATGAATGGCTGACCTTCCAGAAACTGAATAAAATCTTAATTCTTATTCATGCAGACAAATAGTAATGTGACCAACCTGATATCGCCCATTAGTAACCAATCATTTCCTTCTGATTCCGGTACCATAGAGAATGGATTTGGAAGTTACATCCTTACTTTGAACATTAGTTTATTTTCCCCAGGTCACTTACAAAACACTATTTATGACAAATTTCTATCATGACCTGACCCATGTCATTAACCTGGCATTTAAGAGTCTAGATTCAAGCTTTTTCTATTCAAATGGCCAGGACTAGATCTATTTAGAAAATTAATATTACTTTTAAATGTGTGTAACTATTTCCACACAACAGTAATGACTTTCTCTTTCAAAAGGGAAAGTTTTCTTATCTGAAGGCACTTGTTTTTCCACACTAGAAGAGACATAATCCTGTACCTTAAGCAATTCATTCTTAGTGCTCCAGCTTTCTTGTGCAGTATAATGAAAGGTAGGTTGGCTCTGGACAGGACTTCATTTTCTGGTGAGAGCAAGTTGACATTGATCAGAATGATTTTGTATGCTTGGTGTGTATGCCATCCAATCTTCCAGCAATGTATGTGGGCAATATATAAGTATCAGAGTAAAACAAAGTTAGCCTAGTTATCTTCTAACTCCTGGCTTATAACCACTCACCTGGAAGCCAGAAAATACAATATAGAATTTCAGTTTTCTTCTGTTTATTGTTCTTATATTTAGCATCACTTAGAATAATAATGTGGATACTTAATCTAGCTACTTCTCAATGAATGTATTTTGAAGTCATGTGACTGTGATTGTCAGAAATACATTTTATTATAAATGCCTCTAAAGAATTCAGATTAAAACACGTGTGATAAATACTTGTGGAAAAGTATTCCATGTAGCAAGTATGTGAATGTTTTAATATTAAAGAACTAATAGAACTGATTAACAGTAGGGGTTTACCAGATGTGAATCATAGAAAGAGATCGTGAACTTATAAACATTAAGACCAATATGTTTGCAATTTATATACACTAGACTTTTAAAATTTTCAAACTTCTTTTGTCTTTGTGTTTAAAATATTTTGTTTTCATTCTTTTGTCTGCATATATAGCATTTAGATATTCTGAAAGTTAATTTGGTAAAATCTTCTTTCAGAATAGAATTTCCTATTAATTTATCATGTTATAAACCAGAATTTATGTTATTGTAAGTGAGATGAGCTACTCACTTATGTATTCCAAATATATCTTTTCAGTACCGACAACATGCTTGACATTGTATCAGACAATGGGATGGCAAGGATTGGATTTTATTCAACTTGGCAGCTTCCATGTCTAAAACATTGCTTTAAAAGCTATTGGTGTTCTGTAAATATCTGTCGAAATAATGAAAACGAGCTCCTTGACTTTGGGGGATTACACATGCAGATAATGACAATATCGTACTACAGTAGGAGAATAGTTCTGATATCTGTAGAACTTCTGGTGGAAGGCGCAGGAAGTTTGCCTGGAGGGGGAGGTATTATGACTTGGCATTTAAAAGGTGGGTAGAAATTTGATAGGTGGGTATGGTGAGAGGAGATGGTGTGGCCAAAGGCACAGCTTTGGAAAAGAATAAAGTATCCGTATTTGAAGAATGATCTCTAGATCAATTTGACCAGACATGGTCTCTGTGCAAAGGAAACAAACTCGGGAAGGTTGTGCATGTTCTCGAATGCAGGCTGAGAAGGTTGAACTTTATTTGGGAGTGTCTGGAGGCTTCTGGGCATATGTGTGATACGATTGAAGTGTCCTTCACGAGATTAATCTAGCTGCAGTGTACAGGATGGGTGTCGCAATGGGAGATCAAAGTGAGGAAATGCACTGTAAAATTGATGTCATTGTTCACATGGAAGGTAGTCAGAGCCTGAGTAGCCAAATGGCATTCCTGTATTTGAGACTATTTCTCCAACATGCTTCAAAGTGTTTATGAGAGATTTCAAGAAGTCTCAAGTTTGAAGCAATCACTCTTACTCTAAAATAGCACCATATTATGTGAAACTACCTCACTTCCTCACTACTTTAGGATATTAGGCATCCTAAAATATGCACAACACAAGAGCTCGGTTGTAAATCTGAACTTCTGCTAGCCTCCATTGGAGACCATCTTGGGCCCTCGCTGAGAGTCTCTTTGAACTTTTAAACACAATTTAATGAAACACATTATACTGGTTTCTGGTAAATGAAACACACTATACTGGTAACGTATGAGATCAGATTAAGCTAACCAGAAGGTGACAACAGGCTCAAAAAGCATAGTCCATTTTTGTAGGCACAACAGCACCTGAATCATTTCTGATGATGTCAGTGTACTTTGGCAAATAATATTGAGAATGGTGGTAGTTATCCCAAAAAGTTTAAACTTTCTTTTGCCATTTCTGTTAACGGAAGCTAGAATATTCACTTCGGGGAAACCAAAACTGAATACCTTATTTTTGTTTCGTAACCAGCGCCAGTGCCTTGAAGGGTGAAAATTGAAATTGGAGAGGCAAATACAACTTTGTATAAAATCATCACTTTTTTTCTATTAATTAATTAATTAATTTATTTATTTATTATTTATTATTTTTGTTATTTATTTTGAGAGAGAGAGTGAGCATGAGCGGGGGAGAGGCAGAGAGAGAGGGAATGAGAGACAATCCCAAGCTGGGTCCACACTGTCAGCATGAGCCCGACTTGGGGCTCAATCCCACGAACAATGAGATCATGACCTGATCCGGAATCAAGAGTCAGATGCTTAACCAACTGAGCCACCCAGGCGCCCCTATAAAATTGTCACTTTTTTAAAGGTCCGAGTCTTAAAAGTACATTTCAACCTCTTAGAACACATGTTTCCAAGGTAGAACTTAACATCAACTAATGATGATTGTTGAGGTGTCAGGATTCCATACTAATGGAAACGTTATGTCGCCAATGCCTGAACATATAATTTGAGATTTAAAAATTAAGGAACTTGATTTTATTCACTGTCATTTAAGCTCCCTATGTTTGTTTGAACGTTTCTCTGAAGCACACTTGCTCTGAAGTACAGCCAGTATTTCTTCCATTGCGGTAGCTAGTTCCCCTCGAACTTTTCATGTCAGCAAAATCTGTCATATAGGGGTGCATATGCGCACACATTCTTCCTTCCCTTTCTCACTTCCCCAGATGCCCATTGCCCTTATGCCTCTCACTGGGTCTTAAGCTTTACGGTGTGCAAGTATCACCAGAATCAATTGTTTAAAATATGTACTCCTGCTCCTCCGTGCCCTGGAGTTCCTGGAGTTCCACGGTTTGGGAGCCTGAGACTCTGCATTTTGATAAGCCTCCCTACGTGGTTCTGAGGCAGGGTTTCCAGGGTTCATACTGTGAGTGGCTGTAACTTAAGCCCTCTCTCTTTACTTGTGTTAGACGTCATGGTCTTGTCTTTAAAGGGGGGCTATTCATTATTTAATTCAATTGATGGATAAAGCCAAGCAGTGTGGATGGCCAGGAAATTTTTACTGAAATTCAGAAAAACAGCACGCCCAGCTAGACCACGAGTAGCATCATCCCACATTGAGAATTGCAGTTCTACACTTGCAATCCTGAGATGTTGCATTGTAAGTCCGATGATGTAATTCATACTATGTGCTGAGATGTTTCCAGGGACAAATCACTTCCAAGGGTAGTACCTTTTACGCCCTGAATTATGCTTGGGTTCCAATCCAATTCAAAACTGTGTCTACAAAGGCTGGCATTTAGTCAACTGAACATTTGACTGCTTCTTTGTTCCTACAGAGGAAAGCACAAGACTAATTTCTGTACATGTAATTGCAGGTGCAGGTTATGTTTGCAGTCTTAAAAAAGGAAGTGTCTCAGTGAAGGGGAAATTAAATGAGAGGGTTAAGTGCCTGACCTGGAAAGGATATTGGAATCACCTGTGATTTTCCATCCTGTTTTAGAATTCATCTTTTCTACACGGTGTGGCCACGTTACTAGCTGTGTCCTTAATAGAAGGAAGTGAGGGAGTGGAGAGAGAGAGAGGAAAAAAAAAAAAAAAAGACGGAAAAATGAGCCAAACACAATCACCAGGACATATTAAATCTTTTTAAAGCTAGCAGGAAGTAGGTCAAGATCTACACAATAAAGGGGTAAATAAAAACACATTAGGAAAAAATGCCTGAGTGCTTTCCATCCACTAAAGACAGTCACATGCTGTCGTTAGGTCTCTTTGCCCAGTTCACTTGGGAATGAACTTTCTCAGCTAAAATATCAGCTGTCGTTTTTGTTGGCAGAGAATATCTCCAAGTTCTCCAATCTGATAAAAAACTGTTTCTGAGGAGTATCAACATCAGTAAGACAGGTAACTTGAGGCCCTTTTTCCTCCAGTGTGGAGTCCGTCGCCGCATTTGTCCTACTTACAAGCTTTCCGGAGACGCTGCTGCCGCCTGTCCGTGACCGCACTTTGAGACCGCTGATCTAAAATGCATTGCTTACTCCTCGTAAATACTGTACGCTGTGCATCATTCATTTTTTTATACTGGTAGTGGTTGAGCTGTGCTTTAGACATTGAATAGAACAGAAGAATTCATTCCACAAAATTTTATTGAGAACCTGCTAACTGCCAGGCACTGTTCTAGACATTATGAAATATATCTCTCAACGACAGAGGCAAAGTAGAGTTTATATTCCAATGTAAAACAGTAGAAAGACAGTAGAAAATAAATAAGCATCTAACATATCAGGTGTAAAGAAAAATAAGAGAAGCTACATCGCTTAGAGAGGGGACAGTAGGGAAGGGGAAAGTGGCCGAGAAGTCCTCTCTGAAGAGGTGATGTTTGATCAGGGCTTTGGAGGCAATGAGCTAGCAGCAAATGCAGATTCAAATGCACATTGTGGTCAAAAAGCGTAGAGGCTAGCCCGAGTTCCACACTTAGCACTGGCACTCTTCTAGAGCTTTTTGACCCGGGACAAATTACTTAACCACTCTGTGCCTCAAATTCCCAGTCGACAAAATGGGGATAATAACATCTCCACTGAAGTATTATTATAGCAGTTTAATGAGGTAGAATAATAAAGCATTTAGAGCAGTGCATGGCACATAGTTTCACATAAGAGGTGGATTTACTATAAGGCTATTGAAGCTAAAAGTTTGGCCCCTCATATATATGGACCTGTTCTGGGGCCCCCTATTGAATTTTGTGTACAAAGTGTCATATTCTTTTTCTAAGGAGATCCCCCAAATTGTACAAACCTCAGGCCATGTATAGCTTGGACCTGCCCCTAATCTTAGCTACTGTTTATTTTTTTATTTTTTTTTTAATTTTTTTTTTCCAACGTTTATTTATTTTTGGGACAGAGAGAGACAGAGCATGAACGGGGGAGGGGCAGAGAGAGAGGGAGACACAGCATCGGAAACAGGCTCCAGGCTCTGAGCCATCAGCCCAGAGCCTGACGCGGGGCTCGAACTCCCGGACCGCGAGATCGTGACCTGGCCGAAGTCGGACGCTTAACCGACTGCGCCACCCAGGCGCCCCTTAGCTACTGTTTATTAATCTCTGGGATAAATGATGGCAGACAAAGGCAACAAGAAGTGCAAAGGCCCAGAGGCTGGGAGAACATCAAGGAGGACACTGTGACCAGAGGGAAGCAAATGAGAGACAGAGAGATCAAGGAGCAGAGATGAGATCGGAGGGGACCGAGGGTAAGATCCTAGGCCTAGGGCAGGCGTTGGTCAAGTACTTTGTTATCCTGAGTGAGATAGGGAGACGCTGAAGGGTGCAAGAGAAGGGAGAGATGAACTGGTTCACATATTAATAGGGTCACTCTGGCGTTTAGAGAATAGGCAGCTGGGGAGGCAAGGTTAGAAGCTGGAAGACCCATGAAGAAGCAGCAGTGTGGGGAGATGACGGCCCTCGGGACTAAAGCGGAGGTGGTAGATGTTGATAGTTTCTGGATATATTTTGCGATGCAATACACAGGATTTGCTGACAGATTGGACGCAGGAGTGAGAAGGTTGTTCCCCATGTTTGGAAGGTTTAGGTCTGAGTAACTGAGGAATGAGGACCAGGACTGGACATGCATGTGAAGTGAAAATCAAGACTGTGGTTTTGGACGTGTTAGTTTTGCGAAGCCTCTTTGATGTGTAGGATTCTGGTTTGTTTTTTTTTTTTTTTTTTAACTTTTTTTTTTCAACGTTTATTTATTTTTAAGACAGAGAGAGACAGCATGAATGGGGGAGGGGTAGAGAGAGAGGGAGACACAGAATCGGAAGCAGGCTCCAGGCTCCGAGCCATCAGCCCAGAGCCTGACGCGGGGCTCGAACTCACGGGCCGCGAGATCGTGACCTGGCTGAAGTCGGACGCTTAACTGACTGCGCCACCCAGGCGCCCCGGATTCTGGTTTTTTATCCCAGGTATATAGCCTTGATGGACCTGTTCCAGGTGTGCTTCAATTAAATTGCTTTACACTCATATGCCTATTACTTGACCACCTAACAGAACATTCCAAGACTATCTTGAGCTTCAACACATTCTATTTCATATGAATTTAGTTTTCCTACCTTTCACAGCTTTAAGATTTACCATGGAAATGAGACCTTTAAAGATACGCTGTGATACTTGAAGGTTTACTGCATCTGAAAAAGCTGTGTTTATCATTATTACTTATGAAAATATTTATTAAGTGATATCATCGTTAATCCCAGAGTTCCAAATTTTAGGTATTCTGTACTCAGAGAAATATCCACTGAGTTTCTTTTATTTGTTCATTAATTTAAAAAATATTAAATATGTTGAGACACCTGGGTGTCTCAGTCGGTTAAGCCTCCGATTCTTGATTTCAGCTTGGGTCATGATCTCGTGGTTTGTGGGTTTGAGCCCCACATTGGACTCCATGCTGATAGCATGGAGCCTGCTTGGGATTTTCTCTCTCTCCCTCTCTCACTGCCACTCCCCCACTTGTGCTCTCTCTCAAAATAAATAAACATATATATATA
>NW_024420586.1:8099197-8104055 GCF_014898765.1 Herpailurus yagouaroundi
TTTTATATATATATATAATATGTCAAATTTGTAAAAGATGTAAAGAATGGTTTAAAGAATATGCTTGTATTTTCTTATTTGTCCAACCTTTATCAGTTTGTCCTCCATGGCACTATCATGAGTCTGTCCCTTTTATGTCACATGATGTGGAAGGTTTCAATTTAAACTCTCTCATCTAACTAGATAACACTATCCATATTATTTAAAATATTTTGTGTTCTCGGGGTGCCTGGGTGACTCTATCGGTTAAGCATCTGACTTTGACTCAGGTCATGATCTCAGTGTGTGGATTCGAGCTTGATGGCTCTGTGTTGACAGCTCAGAGCTTGGAGCCTGCTTCAGGTTCTCTATCTGTGTCTCTCTCTGAGCCTCCCTGGCTGCCTCTCTCGTTCTCTCTGTCTCTCTCTCTCTCTCTCCCTCTCTCTGTCTTTCAAAAATAAACAAACATTAAAAATGTTTAAATATTTTGTTCTCTTAGACATAAGGCCCCGGGGAAAGGGTCATTTTTACTCATTTCATAACCTACTTCCTATCCCTGTGCTTGACCACAGTAGGTGCTAACCATGTTGCCTGAATAAAAGTTATAATGATGTGTATGATGATGAGGTTATTTGGGGTATTCTGTTTTTGTCTAAGAGACTTAGTATCCACAAGGCACTATCGATGACAGCTTAAGAATGGACAGTGTGGGAAAGGCATGTGACTTCAAATTCCAAGTCCATCGATTTGGGGCTTAATTGACAATAGGGTACACAGAAGATTCAAGGGCCAGATCTTGATGCCCAGCATTGGTTACAGGAACAACAAGAAAACAAAGCACATGCTGCCCAGTGGCTTCCAGAAGTTCCTCCTCCACCACGTCGAGGAACCCAAAGTGCTACCGATGTGCAACAAACCTTACTGTGTGGAGACTGCTCACAGTGTCTCCTCCGAGAACTGCAGTGCATTGCAGAAAAGAGCAGCCCAGCTGGCCATCAGAGTCTTCAAACCGAATGCCAGGCTGTGCAGTGAAGAAAATGAGTAGCTTATGTGCACGTCGTATTTGTATTAATAAAACCATAACACTGCAAAAAATATATGGAAAAACATGATCTGGAAAGTACCAAAGATTGTATTTGGATCTATGTAATCTGGAAGAACTTTTATCGACCGTGTCTAATCCTTACTCTGAGAATAATGTATTTTGCTACAGTTGCCAAACACTTTGCATAGAATTAGTGAAATGGACTTTCAATAACTTCATTTCCCTCAGTATAAATTACAAAGGGTTAGTCATTTAACTTCAACTCCCATTAAAAGGTGAGGTTCTTTTTAAACTAAATTGGCTCTCTCTGAGATTCATATGTGGAAAATAATCTAGTACAGGAAGGCTTACTGCAAAAGTCCTCTGACATTTCGTTTTGAATTTGACATTTCAATTCAATTATTCTGAATTTAAGGTTTGTTAAATCAGTGAATAAGTTTGAGGGATTAAATGTCCCCGTGCCTTTGCATATCTTTCATAACCTCTTACACATTAGCCAGATTTAGAAAAAGAAATAATCATTTTTCCTGCCTTAAGCTAACATAGAATAGTTGGCACATTTAAACAATAAATGATGAAAATAAGTGACAATGACAAAGTTTCACTGAGTCATTATGAAGCCCATTGTAGTTCCATTGGATGATCATATGCAAATTTCCATATGATTCAACACTTTATCCTATTTATACTACTATTTTAAATAAATTTTTTCCTTGAATATATTTCCATATTTTCCCATAGTTCAACAAGCATCCAGTCACCATTTACCAACTAGCAGACTCTTTGAAGGGATAAATGAATGCGGCTGGCCCAATCAGTGCAGGTCCCAAAGGACAGAAGTTAGGAGTACATTTTGTCCATATATCTCATTGCATGGTGGCATAGACACAAAATCATGTTCCTAACAGTTTCAGACCACAAGGCAAGAAGAACTGCCTTTACCCAAATGGATTGTGAAAACAAGGACAATGTGAAGCAGTATTTATGAGATGTGTTTTGGAAATGGGCCTGTGAGCTGGGGCCATATACATTATACATAAAGTATGTACATTATACATAAAGCATAATGGTTCCAAATTACAAATCAAGAGGAAAATTAGAGACAGTATCCCTAGAGACCAAGATCCTGCTTGTCTTATTCACTACTGTATTCACCATGCATAGTGCTTGAAATATAAATATTTGTTGGCTGGAAAAAATGCTCTTGATCACCTGTGTTTGTACATGTCCCTGCTAAGGGGTCATGTGAGCAAACTGGATGCAATGATGGACTAAGGAAGGAAAGAACAAGATGACAAGGTGTGCTCCTTGCCTTCGAATACCAGGCGATTAAGCTTCCCACGGAACTCAGTTTACAGGAAGCAATACTTACATTATTTGGGAGAAAAGAGTCTCAAAGGATGATTAGAAACTGAGCAGCAGACATAGTAGGAATGGAATCCCAGCAAGAAGCCAAAGTATGTGCAAAGTTTTTGAGCTGTACAAAAGGATGGCTTGTCTAGAATATGCATTATAGTTTAATATGAGTGACGTGACAAATGACACTGACAAGATGACATGAATCAGATTATGAGGCATATTCAATGACATGCTAAGGAATTTGAACTTTGTTGAGACTAAGCCTCAAAGAGTTAATTCTAGCATGTTGACATAAAAGTATGGCCCAAATATCTTAATCGTGTTATAGGGAAATTTAGCTTGTTAGTAGAGGTATTATACTGATCAAAAGAGCGTACTTAAGTCATGAAAGTGGAGACCCTTTAGTTCTAAGGAGAGAAAAAAATATATATTGTCAGCAGCAGTGATAAAACATGCACCTTTCCCCTCCCTCTCTAATACTATTCACTTAAAAGATCTTTTTTATATCAGTCTTCAGGGACATTAGGTCCCAATATGTGTACCCTCAAGTTTTATTACATAAGATTAGTAATAACCTTGTGTATATTTATGGTTAGAGTTAATATACAAGGGGGTTTAAATTTATGGTATCTCACAGTTTGAGTTATTGTTCATACAGTTTTTCATAATGTCATCAACCTATAGGGCCACCAATGACATTGTTTGTCAGGAACCAACATCACAACTAAGATTGTACATGATGTTAAAGTAGCAGAAGGAGCTGTTCATGACACAAAAAGAAATACCTTTCTGCTTCTATTAGATTATATTGAAGGACCGACAAATACTTCAGATTTGGGTGTACTTGGTGTGAATGATTTTATGAATGTGTGCCTTTGATAAGGATAGGATTACAGAGGATGAAATTAAAGCCATGGTCTGTCTGCCTTATACATGCTCATATTATCTCTTCATTTTGAAATATCTAACATCCTTATATAAAGAAAAACAATCCCCACATAATTATATTTTTTCCTACCTAGCACATCCAAACCATCAAATACAAGCTCTGTTTTCAGTTTGAAAAAAGAAGGAATAGTCACCAGCAAAATTTGGGCGTGTCTGTAGGGAACTAGAGGCAGAAAGAGGAAGGGATGGAAAGAGAAATCTTCATGAACATCCCTGACTTTGTACTACAAAGGAAATTGAGCATTTCATGCATAAAACAAAATATCACTTGTTAGGCAGCATATGATCATATCAAAGGAGTAGCAAATATCACCTGCCACATACTGACTGGTAAAAAAGAAATGTGTTCAAGTGGGCCATGACTCACTTCTCAATGCCCCATAAGCTTTTTCCTCCCTTATTTCTTCGATAAAACCTCACTGTCAGTTTTTTTGCCATGCAAATGCATGCAAACACACACACACACACACACACACACACACACACACACACACACACACATTCACTCACCGTGCACATTGTTCTATAGAGTTTCCTCCTAGATCCATTCATTGTTTACAGTCCTCCCTTGCTCTTCCTGTAATGAATATCTGTTGGCTTTGATGTTCACTGTCGGGGATAAAGAAATTTCACCAATATTTGCTTCATGCTGCTCAAACTTGTGACATTGAACAAGATGTTACTCATTAGTAAGTGGCGGGGGAGAAACTCAAAGATTAATAAGTGTTGTCATGGTTGCTGATGGAATAGCTTACAAAAAGAAAAATACCTACAGTTGCCCTCTTACTAGTTTAAAGTACAAATATCAAAAAATATTTGTATATTTAAGGTATTTGGTCCATTAAAATTCTCTTCAGATATCAAATAACTGTTGTACTGATATAGAGCAAAATATTTCAACCCCACAAATTCTTCCAGAATTACCTTTCATACTAAGATAAAACTAAGATCATCAGATTATATAGGCTCATGTATATGCACACACATATATGTAGTAGATACGAAACAGTAATAGATGATAGATGGATGGATGGATAAATAGATCTAGATAAATGGAGAGATAGCTAGATGTAGATACTTTCTCTTGCTGTGTTTAAAGAGGCAGGAAATGAAATCTAATAGTATTTGAGTGATAGTCACATTTTAATCATATTTACAATGGGTCAGTTTTTTTATTTTTATTTTTACGTTCTGTATATTTTGGCCCACACTTATTCTCAGCCATGGAGCTGAAAGTTGCCTAAGTGGCCTTATAGTTTCACACTTTCTTACATGAATCCCTTCTAGAGCACTTTCTCATGGTGTCCCTGAATACTTCCCAGAGACTTTTAGGGAGAACATACTACTCTGACTGAACACATTTATTTTTTTTTTATGTTTGGTAAGGTTTTTATTTTTTATTTTTATTTTTCCAATATATGAAATTTATTGTCAAATTGGTTTCCATACAACACCCAGTGCTCATCCCAAAAGGTGCCCTCCTCAATACCTATCACCCACCCTCCCCTCCCTCCCACCCCCCATCAA
>NW_024420586.1:8104155-8153771 GCF_014898765.1 Herpailurus yagouaroundi
GCTTTGGCTCTCTCCCACTCTAACCTCTTTTTTTTTCCTTCCCCTCCCCCATGGGTTTCTGTTAAGTTTCTCAGGATCCACCTAAGAGTGAAAGCATATGGTATCTGTCTTCCTCTGTATGGCTTGTTTCACTTAGCATCACACTCTCCAGTTCCATCCACGTTGCTACAAAAGGCCATATTTCATTTTTTCTCATTGCCACGTAGTATTCCATAGTGTATATAAACCACAATTTCTTTATCCATGCATCAGTTGATGGACATTCAGGCTCTTTCCATCATTTGGCTATTGTTGAGAGTGCTGCTAGAAACATTGGGGTACAAGTGCCCCCTATGCATGACTGAACACATTTAAATGTTAGAAATGTATTTATATGGGTCTAAAATGTGCCACTAGGGCACTTGCGTTTGTTCTACCTGGAGCTCACCTCAGAAACTGTACATGTTTCTGAGACGACAAAGACTTTTCATCTCTTGAGAAACTTCTGATTGGGAATAGCTGGCTGGAGCATTAGAACGGTTCTCAGGTGTTTGCAATCTCATCAGGAAAGAGCGCAGTGATTTATTAGTGATGCCTGCTGTGGGCAGCATATAGGACTGGCCAAGGTGGGGTTAAGTCTAATTCTTCTTCCTCATGAAAGTCCCTCAAATATATGAATATAATAAACATGTTCCTTTTAAGGAATATCTTCTGCCTAAATCTGAAATCTTCAGCTGCCTCACGGCATATCGTGTGGTGTCCTCTCTAGCCCCCCAGCACACTGTAGCTTGGTTTATGACTATCGTTCTAGCCAACACCTCGGTGATAAAGCACAGAGATGTTCTGTGCTTGCAGAAATTTCATAGGAAAATCTTTCTCTCAGGGTCACAAATGAAGCTTGAACACTTCTTGACAGTTTCTCTGAATTCATATCTATATGCAGTCCAGTGTGCTAAAAGCAAACCATCATCTTGTCATTTGACTACTAAGATAGGTTGCCACAACCATCAAAAATTTGCTTAAAATTGCATTTTTGTTTCTTACTCTGCTTTTAAAGGGCATTGCTGATCAACTACATATTCTATTTCTACCTTGAAGATTTTGTAGTCGTCTGTGTGTGGAAAGGCCTAGCTGAGGGTACCTTGATGACTCTAGCAGTAAGTGCGACAACACAGTTGACATAAAAACTGCTTACATTGGTTAAATGGAAATCCACTTTTGAAAATATCACAGCACAGCCCCTCATCCCAACCCCTCCCAAGAGACTGTGAAACAGGCATGAATTTTTTCCTTTGTGTTTCTTTGGTTGATGACCTTTTAAGAGCTAGTGAGACCAAGTGGAATGTTATCCCTTTTAGTGCTACTCAGGTCCAGATTCCATGTGCCCTTGAATGATGGACTTCCGGAATAGCCCTGCATCAATCCCTAGAAGGTTCTATAATATACTTTGAATTACAAACCTATTGATATAAAAGTATTTCAGTTGTGAATATCCTCCATTCCTGCTGCATAACTGGTTAGGTAAAACCATGTTGACCTTATGATGAACAATTTCACTCATATTTTATTTTTGATGTACTGGTGTACGTAGGGTTTTATCTTTCCCTTTTATAAGCTAGGCTATGTTGTGTCAACAATGTATATAAAGCTGTTCACGTTTCCCATTATGACAGCTGTACAAAGTCCGTGTCTCAGAGCTGTATATCAAAGTAGCAAACATAATAACACAACACAGATCTGTTTTGACAGTAATATGGATTTCATGCTTGTTTCACAGCCCCTTGGCCAAACATTCAAAAACATTGTAGTACCCAGTAAATAACAGACAAGAAGCAAAATCCAGAGGCTATGTCCATTATTTCAGAGCAAAAATTATGAGCTACAAGAATGCACAGTCCGTTTCTGTATCCTCCATTTTATTTTGTGTCATGTGTTTTTAGGATTAAAGTACTTCGTTCCCCCCAACTGTAACTGAAGGTGAAATAACAGGCTTCTTTAGAGGTTTCTCTTAATTTTAAAATAAAAGTATCATTGTTTTGCCCCTAATTGTCTTGATTTCTTTTCAACTTACTCTGCCAGGCATCTAGTTCTTCATTTTTATAAGAATTAGGTTGTTTAAGTCTTAAAAGGACCCTTGTTAGGCAGATTCTATTATTACTCCCTGTCACAGGTGAGAAAACTGAGGCTCAGAGGGATTAAGTGGCATGCCCAAGATTCCAAAACAATAATAGTATGGTCAGGATTTGGACCCAGAAAGTCTGGCTCCAGAACCCCCAGAGTTATCAGCGTATCATGCCATCCAGTCTGTAAAAATTACAATGAAGGTGAAGGTTTGAGTAAAGTACTCAAGTTTGTTGAGCCCCTGCTGTGCCTCAGGAACCATGACAATCAACATTGACAATTGTACTTAGTTCTCACAACAGCCCTATTAGAAACTGACATTACTCCGCGTTGTAAGTACAACTCTGAAGGTTAAGCAAATAGTCAATAAAAACTTTCTCTAGAAGGTAAGAAGACCTTAGTTACACAGCCGGTGAGAGAGAAGAGTTGGATATGAACTGCCATTGGCCAACATCTGGACCAAACATTCTTTCTCCTTTTATGTCATCTCTGTTCTAAAACCACATCTAACTTTACAATACAGCGGTCGACTAAATTTTCTTCCCTATTTTCTCATTTCCATGATATTTCTACATTGAAGGTCCAAGAAAGTGAAAGGCTCTGGGTGAATCAGAACATACTACTGTGTTTAAACATCTTGAAGCCAATTGAAATCCTATTAGTGTAATCTTGCATTAATTTTTTCTTGGAAATTGAGTGGCACTGTTAGTGTTTTGAAAGGCAGCAAATATAACTGCATATTATATCATAAGAATAGACCATTAAAAAAGGAGTATAAGATGAAGTACCTTCACACGAGCTCTAATCGCAGCTGGTAATTAAACTGAAGTGTTTCATTTTCCCAGTCAGCTCATCAGTGACACCAGAAAATAAACAATTTGAAAGTGAAATCCTTATGGGCAAACAATTGTAATTAATTGCATTTTCCAAGGGAAAAGGCATTCCTAAAGCCTGTTTGGGGTGACTTCTTAAGTAACATACACAGTGATTTACACTGTGAGCAGCAGTGTGAGGTTCAGAACCAGGCAGGATGTAATTTGAATATTCATGAAGTCTCCAGTATGATTTATACTTCAAACCCATCTCCATTGTTAAATTTATTGTCTCTTAGGTGAAAAAAGAAAGCAGATTTATATTGTGAATAATTCACATTGCGCAATGAGATGATCAGCTCAGAAAGAATTTACCATGGTGGAAACACAGAAAGTGCGACTGTTATTAATTTCTTCAAACTTGGATTCTCCTCAAGTATCAAGAGTATTTTTGTAGAGATGCTTGGGAGTCGAAATGAAAATATTCATGCATATCAATTTGGGTCCATATCTCATAAGCCTATTGGATTAGAATCATAACATTTTCCCGTTGTTCATTTGCACAGAGAGCTACGTTTGGGATTTGTGCCCATCTTTTTGGCTCTTCAGATCACATGGAACAACCTGCTATGACTTTAACTCTGATTTATGCTGCTTGCTCTGGTACCTGACCTGAAGTGGGCTAACTTCTACATAACTCCATGTAATTTAATCAAGAACTCTAATACTGCTTTCTCTTCTCTTCTGTGTTTTTACTTATGATGTGAACATGGCCTTTGAACTCAGATAGGCATGGGCACAGAGCCTGACCCCACTGCTTACTAATACCCTGTATCAGTTAGCTTTTACTTTGTAACAAAGAACCCCAGAATGGCGACTTAAAATAGTGCCCGTGTATTAGCTCTTGATTCTACAAGAGGGCTATTTGGTCTGGGCTTAACTATATGGTCCTTCTGGTCTAGGTTAGGCTCATCTAATCTCAGTTTGGGCTCACATATGCATCTGAAAGGAACTGCCAGGTTAGGTGGGGTAGGGTGGTCTAGAGAGGTTTCAGCTGGCAGGGCTTGTCTCTGTGTCGTGTGAGCTTCCATTTTCTAGCAGGCTAACCTGAACTTTGTCAAATGATGGCGCTGCAGGGATCCCTAGATTGGTAGGAGAGGGCAAGTCCAAACATTCAAGTACTTTTCAAGTCTCTGCTATTGTCCCACTGGCCTAATGACCAAGCACAGACATAGTGATGGGTACCACCCAAAACTGAGGATACCAAGGAACATAAGCAAATAGGGTGCCATTACTATAAGAATTCAGCACATATACATATAAGAAACTCTGAGCTCTCTTCTTAATCCCTCAGTCCCAGTTTCAGCATCATCTCATAGGGTTTTGGGGGGATTCAAGTAACCTAATATGTAAATTGGTGGGTAAACTGCCTGCCATATGGAAGGCACTTAATAAATATGGGCTCCTTCTCTCTTTTAGATGTCTATGCAGACTCATTTATTGGTTGTACAAAACAGGTATTTTTTTTCAAGTTTTATTTATTTTGAGAGAGAGAAAGAGAGAGCATGCACTGGGAAAGGCAAGAGAGAGCGGGAGGGAGAGAGAGAATCCCAAGCAGGCTTGGTGCTTACTGATGTGGCACTCATTTCCCACAAACTGTGAGATCATGACCTGAGCTGAAATCAAGAGTCAGATGCTCAACCAACTGAGCCACCCAGGCACCCCCAAAACAAGTATTTTAAATACGAGAGCAAGTTGTTAGTGACATGTCTTTCCTTCCCATCCTTCTTCATTAACAATTTCAGATCAGTCTCTGCTGAAACTATGCATTAACTTGGAGGTTAAACTTCTACAAAGTATATTCCTGAAATTGTGTATGAATGAATGCTTGTATGTAAATGTATTTCCATGAAAATTAAACATTTACTGAGCCATTTATTCAGCTCCTCTTTTATTCCCCTACAGCCCACCAGTCAATGGCAAAACTAGGCCAATACAGTCCATGCATTGCATTAGGGGTCATGGGCTAGCAGAAGTCATAAAGGTTCAGAGTTTTCAAAGTGTTGATCATCGCCACTGAAGCAGCTAAAGCATTATGAAGTCAGGTTGACGTTATAAGTAAATAATCAAAAGAGCCCTTAAATTGAACTCAACTAGTACCCGATTTTCTTTAAAATCTGGCTTCAATATTAATGCACAGATGCTCACATCTTGAATTTGGAACTAGGCCACTGACACAATAGAGTAGATGAGCTTCCATAATTTTCAAGGGCACCCATGCTTTTTTCCATTGATCTGCAGATAATAGATCATTCTATTGGCTTCCTTGCAGCATTCAAATACATTCTCCTTAATTCAAAAATGGTTAGTAAATATAACACTAAAGTACCATGACCTGAAGATCGTATGAATGAAAATCCATTAAAAAGTCACAGTTGACCTCTGTACTCATCATATTTGCTCTGTGAAGTATGCAATTTGTTAATTTCACCAAAATACATTTATTATACATCTATTGTTTCATAGGTCGTTAAAATAGTGCAGAGCTTATCAAGTTTATTATAATGTGCAAAGAGATCTTGTATCTCTTGTGTCTTTCAGGACTATTGGAACCTCTCTGATCTTAGCTGACTTTTTAACCAAAATGAAAAAGAATATTTATTTGGTCAGCATGCACTGATACAAAGAACTATGGTTACACTTGACAGTCCTTTGATACTGACTGTTTTGAGGATAGGGAGGAAAAGAATTTGAAGACTTTACTGGAATATGTTAATGGAGGACAAGGTGAAAGCTACTTTTTTTTAACATTTATTTATTTTTTGAGAGACAGAGAGAGCATGAGCAGGGGAGAGGCAAGAGACAGGGAGTCAGAGAATCCAAAGCAGGCTCCAGGCTCTGAGCTGTCAGCACAGAGTCCGACATGGGGCTCGAACTCACAAACTGCTGACCTGAGCCAAAGTCAGATGCTTAATCGACTGAGCCACCCAGATGTCCCTAAAATATAATAGTACGTTTGTCAAAATATTCTCTTTTCTATTATTCCAATGATAATCTAACATACATATATTTTTTAATTTTGGATCAGTCTATTTTAGTGAGTCAGTCTGCCAAAAGCCAAAGTGATTGGCTCTCTCATCTTAGAGCTTTCTGAGATGACAAGATAATAATTTTATTTTTGTGTTAAATTAATTACTTCTAACCAGACACAGGATTTCAGGTGTTAGCCACCTTTGTTGACATATCTATATTTCTTAATCCAACTTGATTAACTCAAATGGATGAAAAGAGTGAAAAATGAACATCAGTTGTAAAATCTTTTCAAGGGGACCACCAAAAACACTAATAGGGCAATTACTGACTTGTGAGCATTTATTAAGAAGCAGAGTCTTGGGGCGCCTGGGTGGCTCAGCCGGTTAAGCATCCAACTTTGGCTCAGGTCATGATCCCGTGGTCCGTGAGTTCGAGCCCCGCGTTGGGCTCTGTGCTGACAGCTCAGAGCCTGGAGCCTGCTTCTGATTCTGTGTCTCCCTCTCTCTCTGACCCTCCCCCCATTCATGCTCTGTCTCTCTCTGTCTCAAAAATAAGTAAACGTTAAAAAAAAAAAAGCAGAGTCTTAAACATAAAACTATGAACGTGCTTAGATCATCTTAAAATACTACATGAACACAATAAGACTGTTTTGAGGTGTGTACTATATTAGTTTTGTTTTTGGTAAGTTTAGTCACTGTCTTTATCACAGAGCAGTCTGTCTCCAAATATACACCAACTAAAAACCAATCAATTTAAGAGTTATAGAGGGATGATGCTTTATGACATGTATACATCTCATCATAGAAGCTCAAGCATGTAGGAAATAAAATGGCAGTTACTTTTATTTGCTAATTATAAATCATGACCAAGACCATTCTAGGAGTAAAATTCAAAATATCAATCTACTTGTGCAGACAGAATGTGATCTTTATTATATCGCCATGTTTTGCTTGATAATCTAAAGTCTGTGTGTATGCTAAATAACTTATTTAAGCAAAAATATTATCTTTAGTTATTAAAAATGTTAACAATGTAAGGATGCTGGAGCACTTGGGTAGCTCAGTTGATTAAACACCAGACTTCAGTTCAGGTCATGATCTCACAGTTTGTGGGTTCGAGCCCCACATCGGGCTCTCTGCTGACAGTGTGGAATCTGCTTGGGATTCTCTCTCTTTCCCTGTCTCTCTCTGCCCCTCTCCCACTCATGCTTTCTTTCTCTCTCAAAAGTAAATAAATAAACTTATATTTTAAAAAAAGAAGGTAAGGATGCCAAAACTCATGCTTTTGGCTGTATTCGAATAAATCATATTCAATTCTCTTTTTACAAGTTGCACCTCAAATGACAGTTCAACTGAATTAGTATTTAGTGAGCAATTATTTAGCTGATAGTCACTGTGCTAGAATATAGTGCCACAAAGATGAACAAAGCATGATCCCTGCCCTGAGAGGAAATCAACACATAGACAGCAACTATAATACATCCTGCAAAAGCTTCACCAGCGGTATCAATTGGATTACTTAAAAGAATCAAAGGAGTGAGGCTTCGGGGGTAAGAGGAATGAAAGAGCCTTCGCAGAGAAGGTGATGTTGGAGCTGAGAATGCAGAGAGATGTATCTGGGGTCCTTGAGGGCAGCCCCAGTTTTAAGAATTAGTAGAAGAATTCCTAGGACCCAGGAAATAGTTGTACTCATGGCTATGATGTATTATAGTGAGGGGCTACAAAACCAAATTAGCAAAGAGAAAAGGGGCAGGGGGTAAATTCCAAATGAAATGAGACACAAGGCCCCACGAATCTCATTCCAGATAAGTGACACAGGATTCACTTAATTCTTTCAGCAAGAAGTCATGACAGCTGAGGATTTGGAGGTGGGGGGGAGGTGGGGGAGGGAGGGTCACATAAGCACCCTCTGCCTAGCACAAACCAAAATTCCAGAGTCCCAGAAGGAAAGCAGATGTTCAGCATAAACCATATTGCTTGCACAAGACTTTGAGGCACAGCAAGCCATTCTTATTAGAGAACGATGGGGGCCCTCCTGAAATGTAAGTTCCCAGAGGCTGGCTAAGACCTAACCCTGTGATCGGGCCTTCGTAAAAAGAGCTATGACAGGCTTGGTAGGTTAATTCTTCTCTGTACGGGCGAACAGGAGAAATGAATTCAGGGTGAGGAAATAACAAGAAAGGGCTTGGAAGTATGAAAAATGATTCAAAGCATTTCATTCAGTGGAACCCTGAAGCCCAAATGTTACTGGAACTTTTTAGGATGTCAAATCCACATTCCTGAGGTCCTGAGATGATTCTGGCATCCTTGAACAGGCATCATCTTATATAAAGAAGATTAAAGCGGTTGATTGTGTTAATTCAAAACATTTTGCATCAATTGTCTACCTATATTTATGTAAAGATGTATTTCTAGTTTGAAGTATCTGGACATTTGTCTCAGTTTTTCATTTTCACCGTTTCTGGCCATAACACACTTGAAGTCGTATAGTTCAAAGGTGTCTGTTACAGTATAATGGAGAGTTTAATGTTGTCCTCAGGGGAGTGTGTGCCATCAGAGATGACATTTCAGAATATAGGACATTTATAAAAGTGATTGACCCAAAAATGTCATTTTTATCACTAGCACTTACTGCATTAACTGTAAACTGTGGGATTGTGCTCTTTCTTTTTCCAAGCCAGATTAAGACCTGCTTCAGTGTCCATCAGACCCTATACCTGTACATTCTAGAATAGAATCCTCCTTCTCTTTCACTAAGAGAGAAATGACAACTCTTAAGCTTATAAATATTTCACTACAGATTGCTATGTATTAGCTGCTCACTGTTGAATTCAGCTGCTGTGAAATGCTGATAATTCTCTACTGAGGGCTTGAGGACAACCTCTATTTCAATAAATATTATGGCTTGTACTGATTTATGAGTTCTGTGCATTCACTGACAGACAAGATGGAATATGTTAGCCTTACTAATGCAATTGGTGCAATGTACTCAAAGCACTAGGCCTCCATTGGAGAGATTTAGCTGCTTGGGTATAGTCCCACTGTAACATGCGTGGGCCTTAATGGTGTAAAAATATATTTCTTTTTTTTAATGTTTATTTATTTATTTTGAGAGAAGAAGAGCACAGGGAGCAGGGGAAGGGCGGAGAGAGAGAGAGAGAGAGAGAGAGAGAGAGAGAGATTGCCAAGCAGGCTCCATGCTCTCAGTGCAGAGCCCAATATGGGGCTTGAACTCACAGGCTGTGAGATCATGACCTGAGCCTAAATCAAGGGTCAGACGCTTAAGCAGCTGAGCCGCCCAGATGCCCCATATTTTTTATAAAATATTTTACAATGATATCTCTGCTTTAATTTGGAAATACATCAGAAGATATGTACATTTTGTTTATCTTCCGCTGTGTTAATTAATACCATTAGGACATTATAAGTGAGTTCCAAAACCAAAAACACAGCATCAAAACAGGATTCTTATCTTTTTTATTATTATCCTCTTTACCGAAGGCAAAGTAGGACTCTGGAAAAACAAAACAAAACAAAACAAAACGTTACTCCCTGTATTGGTATCTTATTGCTGCTGTAACA
Source organism: Herpailurus yagouaroundi (assembly GCF_014898765.1). Lineage (NCBI taxonomy): Eukaryota > Metazoa > Chordata > Mammalia > Carnivora > Felidae > Herpailurus > Herpailurus yagouaroundi. The sequence continues at coordinate 8,113,682 of NW_024420586.1, forward strand.
AATTACCATAAACTTAGTGGCTTAAAACAACCCAAATATAGTATCTTAGACTTGTGGAGGTTGAAAGTCCAAAATGAGCTTTACAGATTTAAAATCAAGGCGTGGGCAAGACTGTGTTTCTTTCTGGAGGCTCTAGCAGAGAATCCATTTCCTTGCCTTTCCAGCTTCTGGTGGTTGCCTGCGTTCTTTGGTTTGTGCCTCCTTCCTTCGTTCTCAAAGCCTGCAGCAAAGCAGCTTCAAATCTCCTCCTACTCTCTCTCTCCCTCTAACCCCTGTGTCCATTGTCACACCTCTTTGTTTGACACTGATCCTCCTGCCTCCTTCTTCTGACTCTGACTGTACTGCCTCCCTCCAAGAAAGATCCTTGTGACCACATTGGGCCCACCTAGATAATCCACGATTATCTCTCCACCTCAATACCCCTAATTTAATTACATCTGCAGTGTTTCTTTTGCTGTGTAAGGTATCATAGTCATAGGTTCTGGAGATGAGGATGTGACATCTTTGGAGGGCCGTTAATGCTGTCTACCACAACCCCTATGTCCTTGTTTTATATAATTGCAAATACTATAAATAATTCAATACTAATCAATAGTATTTAACCAACTTTTGGCCATTTAGTAAATATTTACTGAGCACCCACTATGTAGCTTGCAGTGTTGTAGATGCTGAGGAACAGCAGTTAACCAAATAAGGTGTTTGGTGTCATGGAGACTACTTTCTAGAGGGAGGGACAGATAAATTAATACTTGATATGTTGTGAATATTTGGTACTGCAAAGAAAACTAATACAGGGTTAGATGGGAGAGTGTGATGGTTATATGTACTGAGTATTGCTCTTGTATCGGTGAATGTGGTCCGTGATGACCTCTGTGAATGTGAGCTTGTATGGAAGTAACTTCTTTGCATATATACTTAGGTTAAGGATTCTGAGACAGGATCGTCCTGGATTGAGAGTGGGCCCTAAATCCAACGACGAGTAGCCTTATAAATGCAGAACGGGAGAAAATAAACTGAGGAGGACCACGTTAAGACAGGCAAACACTGCAGTGATGCATCTGTAGGCCAAGCAACACCGAGGATTGCCAACAATCACCAGAAGCTAAGAGTGAGGCCTAGAAGAGATTCTTCCTCTGAGTCTCCAGAAGAAGCTACCCATGCTGATACTTTGATTCTGCATTTGTGGCCCTCAGAATTCTGTGAGAATACAGTTTGGTTAAGCCACCCACTTTGTGGTCGTTGGTTACAGCAGCCTGAGGAAACTAATACAGGCGATGTTTGAGCAGAGACCTGTCTGAAATGAGAAAACAAGCCATGCAGATATTAAAGGAAACGCACTACAGGGAGAGTGTTTAGTAAGTGGGGGACGCTGGTTTCCAAACAGCAAAAGGGGGCAGTGTGACTGGAACCCAGAAAGCAAGGAAGAAGCATGTTTGAATATGATTTCACAACTGTCCTATGGACCAGATCTGGTAGGGAGTACCTTGTGGGCTATACTAAAGCTTTGGGATTGTCTTCTGTCTATACATTAGTTTAATTGTGACCTAATAAAATATAGAATTCTATATGAAATACTTTATCTTTTTTCCTGTGCATGAGTTTTCACTGCCAGAAGGAAGGAACCACGAAATAGGAAGGTTACATTCTAGTAGGTTCGAGCATATTCCAGTAACATAACTATCCAGTTTCCAAATAGTTTTGGCCTTGGCCTGAACTAAGAAGATATATTGGTCCCTCCACTCCCACCATATGTGCATTTATTTCCTTCTGTGTCCATGTATATAAACTCTGCTGCATTCAGCCTCTGAAGCAGCACTGTTCTGTGTATGAGTAGTATCACTGATAAACGCTGATACTCACACAAGATCACCCTGCCTTGCCCATAAGTGAGAACAGAGGCCACAGACTGCAAAATGGAAATCTTGCACCAAATGTAAAAGCCAAGGAAGTTCACCAAAGTTGTGAACCAGTAGTAAAATGACTGAATTTCAGTTTTACCTCCCCTGCTGATCCCTGCGATCTCTGACTCTAGCTAGCCATAAAATATCATCAAGAGATGGCAGAAGAAATAGATTCAAGGGCTCCTGGGTGGCTCAGTCGTTAAGCATCTGACTTTGGCTCAGGTCATGATCTGTCTGTTTGTGAGTTCGAGTCCCATATTGGGTGAGCTTGAGCCCTGCTTTGGGTGAGCCCTGCTTTTCTCCTCCCCCCACCCCGGGATTCTCTCTCTCTCTCTCTCTCTCTCTCTCTCTGCCCCTCACTCACTTGCACCCTCTGTCTCTCTCTTAAAAAAAGAAGTAGATTCAAAAAGTGATGAATGGCTTATTAAAACTTACAGTATATGTGCTAATATTTGCTAGAACTGCGCTAGAAATGAGAAAATCGTAATGGGGTAGGAAGGTATAATTCCAGGCAGATGTCTCTGCATTAAGAAATAAAGGTCAAGTCTTGGAAAATGAAAGAAAATATTTTCATGGCTTTGAAACTATGTAAGTGTTAGGATCCTCTCAAAGAAATGAGTAATGCACAGAAACAATCAATGTGAGTTTATTAGGAGATGTTTTATTTCTTTAATATTTGTCTCTCCCTCTGCTATGTACGATTTGAATACTTACTCTATATACCCATCAAGGAAGGTAAAACTATCCTATATAGTAAAACTATATATGTGTGTATATACTTTCTATAATTATATATAATAGTGAGCCTTAGCTTACATTCCTGTGGGCAAGAAGAACAAAAGACACATGTAGATTTCATCTCCGCTCATTTTCCCATGCTCCTTCATTCTGTTCGGCATCTCACATGCAAATTAATATGTTCTAAATGACAAAAGAAAATTTCATTTATGGAAAATTAAACATCAAATGTGAACTGAATCTTGATTTTGGAATCTCAACTGTTAAAACAGAACATTTCACACCCCTTTCAAGGTAGCATCTAACTTCATTTGATTACAGTGTAGAAATCTCTGTAGTACTTTGAGTAGATCATGATAATCTAGAAATATGAACACGAGCAAAGGAACGATCTAAGTTCCTTGGAATCAATAAGTTTGAAATATGCTTACAGAAAACATTGCTTTAGTAAAGGCTATTATAATCCACAACTATTACATCCACAGCCCACTAAATTATCCTCAGAGGGGTGGTCACCAGAGAGTGACAAAGAATGCCAGTGTTAGCGTCAGAATGCCAGGATTCTAGCTCTGCCTTTAGGTTAGTGAGATGACTGACTTCACACAGGTCACTTAACCTCACTGTAATTCAAGTTCCTTAAGTTTAAACGGAGCTCGTGTGAACACAGGCAATAACCACATTGACATTTTAAATTGTATAAAATGTGGAAAATGTTTCATTTTAAAATACCATCAATGTTATCAAAACCATATGTTTAGATATCTACAAGTGCTCTAAGCACAATCTATTCTTATAGAAGGCATACATGGATTGCATATAGTACTGACGTTCTTTATTTTGAATGTGAATTAGTCATAGTTGTAAATTCTGTCACTGAAAATAGTTAGATACCTTGAAAGAAGATATACATCGGTCTTTCCACATATAATTTTATATCTAACCCTGTTTTATCTTGGTTTGACATAGTTTAGAGTTTCATCCTGTACATAGAAATAAAAAACCTTGTGATCTGAAGACATTTTTTGGTTTCTCCTCCCATGCTTTTTCATTTGGTTTATGGTTTGCTATACAAATAAAATGTTTTAGAAAAATTATTGACAGATTCACACATTTTGAAGTTTTATTCTGCAAACATGATCCATTCTGCTCATTCTGTTCGAGGACTACTTACTTTATTTACAATAAGCTATTATAATGGAAAAGAAGAGCAGACACATGGTCTTATCCAGTAGACACATTTCTCCAATGGAAGAATTCGACCCTCTGTAGATGATCACAAGTATATTTCACTGAAAAAAATGTGACACTTAAAAAATCACAAATTTTCAGATGATGACAACTAATCAGCAACAGAGGCCAGGAGAATGTACACCTCTATGAGGTAGGTTGTAGGAGAATGGGCACCTGTTAGCATACTCGTAAATGAAAATGGTTGAGTCAGCCTGGTAATTTCCAGTTTGATTATTTTCTGTCATAAATTTTCATTGGGACTAATATATGCTACCGATCCCTTCCTACTCTTCTATGGCTACACTTGCTATGTGCCATGTGGACAAATAAATCAAGTCGCTGCATATGTGAGTTCAATATTTTTTCTCTGTTTCCAAAGTAGAGCAAGAATGTAGTTTCTTACCTCACTCCCAAAGGAATAACCCTTCGAGACATGTACAGACCTGCTTATGTCAGGGATTTCAAATAGTGGCACCCAGGATGTAGGCGATACAGACTGTACATAAAAGGCCAAAGCCACGAGGTCGTTATGTTTTTGTTTGTGTTTAATATTATTTTGTTTTTGATGCTTTAGCCATATTTTGTTCAAAAGGAAGCTATAAAGTTTGATAGAAGTTTGGGTGGAATGTAGGCTGGGCCAATGTCAAGAGAGCTGTACTCTGCTCTATACTACACTACTGACTTACCATGTACCTGTAGTTTCCCTGTCTTAAAAACAAGAAACAGTAAAACTTGCTTTTTATCAACGTCGTGGGGATAAATGCAAGAGAAAACTGAGGTAAGCTGCAGGAAAAGCTTTTACTTTTAGGAAGAAATGCAATTCACTCTTTGTTGCAGTGTTATGAAATTCTCCCTCATGTTTTGACCTAAATTAAACCTTAAGAAATGTAAATGAATATTGCTAGCCAGCCTTGAGACCTGTCTCTGACATCAGAAACTTGAAAGATTGTCCCAATCATACAGTCTGTCTTTTCTGAGATGTTGAATGAGGCATGAAGTCTTTTGGATGCTGGGATACCTGGTGACCATGACAAACCCCTCGAAGTTTGTGTTCTATGGAGTAGACAGACTCTATAAAGTGAAACAAATATTTTCTCAGGTCTCGATAAATGCTGTGAGGAGAAGGAAGCTAGATATTGAATAGACATTGTTAAGTGAAGGGGACACTTCCATACAGAATGGTGAGAGAAGACCCTGCTGAAGTGGTGACCTATGAATTGAGGACAGCTGAGTCGTCCAGAGATCTTAGAGACAATCATTCCAGGCAGAGGGAACAAAAGGGTATATAGAAGGAGCTTGGCAAGATGGAAGAACTTGAGCGTTACTGGACTGGACAGAAGGGAAGTGGGGAGAGAGCAAGGGATCAGGTTGAAGAGGCAGCCAGGGGCCAGAACAGACAAGCCTTGTGAGCCAGGACGAGGAGCTAGCATTTTATTCTCAGTCCAAAGGGAAGCCACTGGGAAAAAATGCACATTGTTAAAAGACATTCCCTCAACATGACAGAATTGGGGCGGGGAGTGTTTACTCAGCATATTACCCAGAAAACTTTGCCCTGATTCCTCTATAGATTTCTCTTCCTCTCCCCAAGGTTTCTCACTCTTGAGTGGCTAAAATCTTCATCTCTCTCTGTCTCCCTCCCATCAAGAGTAAAACCGTTCTATCACCTTCTGTTTTAACACCTTCCACTTTGGCATTTGGGGCACCTGCCCTCAGCCCCCCTTACTGCATATAGTCCCTTGGGAATATAGGTTCTCTTCTCCACTCCTCCTGAGAGCCCTCACACTCTTTAAAGAAATTAAAATTCTGGTGAGTAAAATTCTTCTATTCTGCACACTCTCTGCCTACTTAAACTTTTACAGTCATCTGCCAAGGGGGGCATAATATTTGTTTGTACATCCAGGAGTACTTCCTATTCGTGGCCTTCTGACCCTCCTCCTTTGAATTCTTTCCAGGGCTTCTAGAGATGCTTCTAGGTTAGGCATGGCCATGTACTTCGAAATTCAATCCATCGGTTCTAGGACCTAGCCCATAAGGAACCCTCTGTGCCCAATCTCATTTAGGTTTAGTCAGGACCCCTCTGAGGCCTTTCCCAGGAGCAAGAAAATGTGATTAATGGATGAAAGGACTTGTGGTATAAAAGTGCCAAAAATAAGGTGAGGCGAACCACCTTCTCCTCTACTGGAGTCTCTCTGGTGGCCCGGGATGGGACACACTTACCTTCCAGAGAGAATGCACGTTATCACTGCTCACAGACGCCCTCCAGCTGCATCCCCTCCAGAGTCTGCAGTCAGATCTGCCAACTCTTTCTCTTGTTCAGCCTTTGCAGGCAATGAGAAAGCAGCCCCCGTTCTTCCATTCAATATGAAGTCTAAGATTCTTCGATAATATTTAGCTATTCATCGCTCCCATAGTAACTTTATCTGGAACTTTGGGCCTTCCAAATTCGGTGTATTGTGCCATCCTGGATGGCCCTTCATGACCATTTTTCAATTATTTACAAGTAGGGCACGACTTTCCTCTTCTTTTCCTTCTGTCTGAGGGGAGGTCAGGAATTTTACACCTGAGTCCCAGTATCTGTCCACATGGCTATGCTCTTCTGCCTTCTTCGGTTGGTAAGAAACTGTGCCACTAAATCTGTATGTTTATTAGTTTCTTGTGGGAAATGTGGGGAGGATGCCTAAAGGAAAATCCTGAGCACACTCACCCAGTCATTTCTTAGTAATTCTACCTTTAAAATCATCTTGAATCATATTTCTGTATCTCTGGTTGCGTTTTCAAAACCATTAGGACTCCTGTCTGACTTACTGTGCCCCTTTAGATCTTAAGTCCATGAGTTCGGTTGGCCATGATGAAAATACACCACTAGTTCAGTTTGTTGGCCACGTTGAGGCTGGGTACCTTTGATATGCCATCCTGAACAAGTAGTCCTAAGTATGACCTGTTTATACAGCACCACCACTAAAAAGCCTGTCCATGCACCTATAAAATCAAAAGGCCATAAGTCCAATTCCAGAAAGCTGATGAAATGTTCTAGATTCCTAAAAGGAGATTTTTTTTTAAGTTTATTTATTTATTTTGAGAGAGAGAGAAAGAGAGCACATAGAGAGGGCCAGAGAAAGGGGGAAAGAGAATCCCAAGCAGGCTCCACACTGTCAGTGGGGACCCCAAGAGGGGGCTCGAACCCACAAACCGTGACATCATGACCTGGGACAAAATCAAGAGTCAGAGCCACCACCCAGGCTCCCCCTAAAAAGAAACTTTATGAAGTGTTTTAATTGGCGTATCATACCAAAATTATCTGAAGAATCCTTCTTTGGATGATATATTACTCTCCCCATAGTTTTCTGTTTAAGGAAGTCACAAGATTTCTTGCCTTCTCTGTCATCCCTACCCCTCCATGTTTCCCCCCACTTTGTTTCCACACAGTCAAGGTCAGTCATGCCTTGATCTCTGCATAGGTCGTCCTCTGACATGCATCTACCCATGGGAGCTGTGGGTCCTTTTCCCTTCTCATTGCTTTTATTGTGAGCTCTGTCTCCTTTTCCCTGGTCCCACTCCACCCCCACAATTATGGTAAAGAAAAATTAAAATAATCATAATAACAATATGAAGCCATCGTTGGCTGCAGCTTGCTGCTAGCAAAAGATTCAGTTTAATTCAACAAACATGTATGCCTGCCTACTGGGTATTATGGACGGCAATAATCAGAGTGACAAGTTTTTCTTAAAACACTGTTAAGTTCTTGAAATATTTTAGCATGAGCTGTCTGCCTCCATTCAAACACACACAGGGGCTGCTCTTGAAATTTTTCTCACCAGTTCAGGGGCCGGTCCTCAGACTGACCTCAATGAAAATGTAAATGAATCTGCTCACTTAGGGGTGACCACGCCGTGGAAAAGTGATGGACACCAAGCCAACTTGCCAGAAACTGATTTATAAACCAGAATGTTGATTCATTCAGTGAAATGGGAGATGAATCTGGTAAGATAACTGGCATCGATCATTTGAACATAGCACTCCCTCTTAATGAATAAGTTCATTGAGGAGGACAAAAGTGTAGAGCAGGATTCTTGCTGTAAGGAATTAGAAAAAGAAAATGTTCAAGGGCATTCCTTCAAATTGAGGTTGCTCTGACAATTTGTTCCTCCCCGCTCTGGGAGGAGTCCAGTGGCTGACACGGCCAGTTCTTACCCTTCGGCTGGCTATTCTCTCTTCTCCATTCATACCAACACTGGTGTCTTGGGATAGCAAAGCCCCAGTGTTGTGAAAAAGATTTAGGTCATGGTTCGTTTTGCATTCACGACATTTAGTCTTCTGTGGTTTTAGGAGATAAACCAGAGAATTCAGTAAAGAAATTTGGGAAGCACCTTAAACTCATCAGCCACCTTTTGTATAAGTCATTTTTTATAATGAGTTATTTCAACGGATGAATAACCATGTCTGTTTCAGCTTAATGCTTGTTAGCTGTAATTTTCAAGAGGTGACAATTTTTCCCATTCAATTTAGCAACTACTTACTGAATTCTTCAAGAGCAAGAAAACTCTCCAGAGGAAGTATAAATGAGCAAGACAGTCCTCTCCAGAAGCTTATAGAAATGTTCAAGCGACAACAACAACAAATAGTACAAATAATTATGGTAGAGAATTAAGAAAGCATCTAAGAGAGTCTGTTCCAGAAAATGAGGCAATAACACGCCTGAGTGTAAAACTTGAGGGGTTTTTGAGCTGGACCTTGAGCCTTCTAGGACACACAGGGTTTTGCCAAGAGAGAAGGGTCTGCTCTGCATAGTGGAAGAAATGTTGGTAAGCTTCAGGGAGAACAGCCCCAGGCACATTCCTAGGATGCATGATGGCATGGACCCTACGTGAAGACAGCAAGCGGTGCATGTAAATGACCTGACCTGCCAGTTCTCTTTTGGCCTTCACAAATCTAATAAACAAGCACAGAAATGAAAAACACACATGAAAACCCTATCCCTGTTTCTAACCCCAACTAAGTTAGCTGCTGTGTTTTGCTTGACTTTTCCGGGTGGCACTCACATATGAAAAGCCAGGACAATTAAAAGGCAGTAAGCGTAACATTTAACGATTAAGTATGTTTGGACCAACTAGATCATAATCAGTCATCAATTGCTGGTCCACACTTAACCATTTGTTCCTGATAGTGTGTTCTTAGTAAAAGGAAACATGCAAGATTAATATACATCCTTTAGTTTCTGAACTTTTGCCAATCTAGTATAGCTCTGGAGTCTGGTTCTATGTCCTTTTCCATTATCTGATTTCACTCAGAAGTGCTCTCATTTGGGGTATTTTAATTACTGCCAGTTCGTACCCTTCAGCTGGCTTTTCTCTCTTCTCCATTCATACCACCACTATTGTCTTGGGATGGCAAAGCCCCAACATTGTGAAAAAGATTTAGGTAAGAGTTCATTTGGCATTCACGACATTGAGTCTCCTGTGGTTTTAGGAGATAAACTAGAGAATTCAGTAAAGACATTAAGTATTAATCAACAGTTCATAAGAAGATAGTTTGACGGGCACGTGGGTGACTCAGTCAGTAGAGCGTCCGATTCTTGATATCGTCTCAGGTCATGATCCCAGCATCGTGGGATTGAGCCCCTCGTTAGGCTCTTCACTGAGCATGGAGCCACCTTGAGATTCTCTCTCTCTCTTTCTCTCTCTGCCCCTCTCCCCCACTTGCACGTACTCTCTCTCTAATGTAAAAAATAGGGGCACCTGGATGGCTCAGTTGGTTAAGTGTCAGACTTTGGCTCAGGTCATGATCAGGTTCATGAGTTCTGGCCCTGCATCGGGCTCTGTGCTGACAGCTCAGACCTGCTTTGGATTCTGTGTCTCCCCCTGTCTCTGCCCCTCCCCCACTCATGCGTGCTCTCTCTCTCAGTCTCTCTCTCTCTAAAAAGATAAATAAACATTAAAAAACAATAAATTAAAATACATTAAAAGTTAAAAAAAAAGATAGTTTGAACCAAATAACAAGATTGTTTTTAATTTTCATCTGTCTCCTGTAAATACTGGAAAGGAATCTCACTATATCTAACATGACTTTTTGTGAATCTTCTCTCTTCCTCCTTCCACATTTTGGAGGTATACAAGATGATGTCTGGCTTCACATAAATTGCCCTGAAAAGTTCTATAGCTCGCGGCAGCAGGCTTCCACTTACTTCCAGGAGAAAGATTCTATTCACACATAGTTCAGGCTTTCACTGGCTTGAGCAGCTTACAACAGGGTGAAGAATGTGACATTATCCAAGACTTTCTTCTGACTTTTACTTTATGCTGTCTGTGAATAGCACATACTGGTACCTAAGTGCTGAGGGGCATGGAGACGGGTTGAAAAGAACTGAGTACATTTAACCCTGACACAGGGCTTTCTGGGATGAAGTTGGAAAGGTATTGTCAAGGTAAGAGCCACATTAGAAATAAGTGTTTTCATATGCTGTATATAGTTTCTAATTTTAATTCATTCTTGGTTCAACTCAAGGTGCAGAAATATTGGAAGAATATTTTCCCACCTGGTCATTAGAATTGGTAGGCCACCCAGGGGCAAGACTGGGGACTTGTCGGGCTCTGAAATTCCGTGGCCTCGTTTGAACCCCAGCTTCTCCTTTTTACTAACCGTGACTTTGGACATGTGACTTAATTCTGTACCATTAGATTGATTTTCTCACTTATCCACTGGAAATATACATTCCTGGTATTCCAGTCATGATTAAATGAATGGTGTTTTTAAAATTCTAGCACATTTCCTGGCACAGAGTGATCAAAATAAATGGTAACTGTTAGTAAAAATAAGGGGCACCGTTTCTTCATAGCACCTGTTTATTTTTGTGTGGGTGTTTGTATGCCTCTTTTAAAAAATCTGTCTACATAGAGACATATAAGACACCCATGGCTACTACTGAAACACAATTTAAATACACCCTTCACCATGCCCAGTGAAGAAATAGAGGAATTTCGGGACTGGTATATCCAAACCACTGAATCAGGAAGACAGTATTGGTACAGACATTTCCATCCAGTGCATTTCTCTCTGTGAGAAAAGTGTTCTTTCATGTCAGTGGAGGAGGAAGTTCATTATCCATGAATTGTTCAATGAGACAAATGGTAAGCATGTACTGAAATTCACCTACAGAAGTACGGATACTGTGTTTGTGTATGTGCACACAAATATAGCACCTAAATGTATGTGCATACACACACAGGATAGAAGAGGGGTTAATTAAAACTCCTTTTTTTAAGGATTTTTTTAAGTTTATTTATTTATTTTGAGAGAGAAGGCACACATGTGCATGCAGGAACAGGGGAGGGGTAGAGAGAGAGGGAGAGAGAGAGAGGATCCTAAAAAGGCTCCGAGCTGTCAGCATAGAGGCAGATGCAGGGCATGAACCCACGAACTGGGAGATCATGACCTGAGCCAAAACCAAGAGCTGGATGTTTAACCAACTGAGCCACCCAGGCACCCCTAATAGATTAATTATTCCATCTTTAAATATGCTCCCATTTTACTTAGGTCACCCTTATTCAGTGGGAATGTGAGACTTATTTTAGGGGGTGTTTAGGATATCTATAATTGGCTCAAGACTATGTAGGGGCACCTGGATGGCTCAGTCAGTTAAGCATCTGACTGTTGGTTTCAGCTCAGGTCTTGATCTCACAGTGTGTGCGTTCAAGCCCCATGTCAGGCTCTGTGCTGTTAGTGCAGAGCCTGCTTGGGATTCTCTCTCTGCCCTCCTCTGCACACGCACATGGGCTCTCTCTCAAAATAAATAAATGTAAAAAAAAAAAAAAAAAAAAAAAGACTCCATGTAAAGATGCTGGGGCTAGAAGCCAACCCGACTTTCTGATATCAATTGGTTATTTATACCAAGATATGACAGAGAGGCAAAGTCCTAAGATTTAAGTTTTTAAAGCCCCTTTTCACAAGGGTAATTCATGCTGGAACTGTATAGGGATGGAAGTAGGGTGGGGGATGAGCTCTTAAAGCAATACTATCTCCTTAGCCCACATTTCTTTTTTCAGCACACATTTGAATACCCAAATGTTAAGATATTGCATTATTTCTACAGCCACCGTATTATTCACTTATGCCCCTTGTGAACTGGAAGATTATAGCACATAATACAATGTCTACCCCATATAATTTCCCAGAAAGTGGTAACTGTTATTATCTTAACTGCCTTAAACAGTACCTGGGTCCCTCAGTTTTCTACCATCACTGTTAGTTTCTTCCCGCCACTATCTCCCGAGGTGGTTTTCATTCATTTCTAGGTCACACGCCTCTTGCGGAATTTTGTGAAAGCCATGTATCCATTCTTAGAGAAAAGGGCATATCCCTACATGGATAAAGCAAGCACAATCTCCATATCTCTTTTACCATGCATTGAGGGTTTCAGCACACCAGATTAAGAACTCCGGGGCTGCTTCAGAAACTGCTCTTTCCTTCTCTAAAAAAATATATTCTGTTGGCAAAGCTGTGGAAAAAAAGGGACCCTTGTGTGCTGTCAGTAGAAATGTAAATTGGAACAGCCACTGTGGAAAATAGTATGGAGGTTCCTTAAAAAACTAAAAATAGAACTACCCTGTGACCCAGCAATCCTACTTCCAGGTATATATCTGAAGGAAATAAAATCATTATCTCGAAGAATTCTCTGTACCCCTGTGTTCATTGCAGCGTTATTCACAGTAGCCAAGGCGTGAAAACAACTTAGCTGTCCATCAGCAGATGAATGGATAAAGAAAATGTGAGATATATATATAATGGAATATTGTCCAGCATAAAAATTAAGGAAATCCTGCCTTTTGTGACAACATGGATGGACCCTTAAGGCATCATGCTAAATAAAATAAGTTAGAGAAAGACAAATACCGTATGTTCTCACTTATATGTAGAATCAAAAGGGCTGAACTCAGGCAAACAGAGTAGAATGGTGGGTGCCAGTGGCTGTTGGGTGACGGAAATGGGGAGCTGTTACTCAAAGGGTACAAGCTTCTAGCTATAAGGTGAGTTAGTTCTGGAAATCTAATGTCATGGTGTCTATAATTAACAATACTGTATTATATACTTCAGAGATTAAGGGAGTAGATCTTCAACGTTATTGCCACAAAAGATGATAATTACGTGAGTGGATGGAGGTGTTAACTAACCTTATATATGTGTATCAAATCATCACATTGTATACCTTACATATGTTATATGTCAATAGTATCTCAATAAAGCTGGAAAAACAATGACAACAACAAAGATATATGTATTTTTCAAGTGCCCTGGAGTTGACTTTAGCAAATATTAGTCAACAGACTCCAAGCTCCTCCCCTGCATCATTTCTCCTGGCTCTTGAGCTAAAGCCCAGAGTCCTTGCTTCTCTGGTAACTGTTCAGACATCCTGAGAGCACTTTGCAGAGGGAGGAAGTGTGAGGCCCATCAGCGCCTTCTGAGGGGCTGGGGGCATGATGTGGTTCTGAATTCGACATTATTCAGAATGTAGTATGATAATATGGTATATCTGTACCATGTATTACACACCATCTCAAGAGAGTTCAGGAGCAGTACCCCAGAATCAGAGTAATATCTCCAAAGCAAAACATGAATATTCACACTAAGTGATAAATAAAGACCATAAAATGCCTTATAGCAGCGTCAAGGAAAGTTTTGCGGCCAAGTGAGTTACATTACCAGCAAGCTTTCACTTTTCAGAGGTTTTAGGAATTTCAAATTGCAAATAAAGAATTGTGGACCTATAGCTGAAGGTATCCAGGGAATTGGTATTAGATTCACATTCCTCTCTCTTTCTGCAATGCACCTAAGGGATTGTAAATTGCTCCTAGAAACAGTCCTGGATATCAGATGCAGAATTTGTGAAATTGTGAATTACATAAACACAGACATAAGCACAAATAAATTCATATATATGTATATATATTACATTGTATTTATTATTCTATATAATTCTTCTTTTAGCAGCATTTAGCAGTGCATCCCGGTAGCTCCACTTGAACTAATATAAATTGCTTGCCTGGCCTAATACGAACATAGAAATCACTGAAAAAAGACTTGAAAACCACAGCTGGAAATTAGAAACCTATCTCTGCAATGAGATATTTTTATGCAAAGAGAAAATGAATTGAGTACTTGAATCTGGAGCCCCTCTCAGCTTCACTTGAAATAATTTTCCCCCAAAATTGCATGGCATGAGTTCACTGATAAGAAAAGCAATGAGTTTTAATAAAATAAGTATGTCTAAATTTCAACTACCTTTCAGATTTCAAATGGTGCAAGGGAAAAACTTCCTCAAAGGTTTAAAACCTACTGGAAACATGAAAGGAAATGCATAATAAAAACAGTAAAAGTAAGCCAAATCTCTGTGTCTCTATCCTTATACTTATCCATCCACCTCTCTATTTATCTCTCTAACTAGCTATCTAGCTATCATATTGCAGTCAAGCCATTACAAAAATCAAGTATGACCACTGTGAAGACAGTATGACCTTAAAGCTCTCTTTCAAGGAAAATCTCACTTTCATGTATGGAGAACACTTCTATATTGCCTCCTTCCTCTTCCATCTGTCAAGAATCATCTGTATACCTACTGGTGCTCCAAATGTGGCTTTTTAAAGCCTTGTGTCTAGGAGTACCAGAAATACCCTTCTACTAGAAGAATTTACAGTCCAGTTAGAAAAGATGCCACTGGGGTCCTATGGATAAAAATGGCACACAAATCTGCCATAACGTGTTTTGTGCGTGATAAAATTTGCTTGATTATCACACATTTACATTCACAGCTAGTACCTTCCAACCCCTTATTTTTCAGTTTGGACTCCATTCAGATCCCAGGACCACATGTGCCTTGGTGGGAAAAAAAATATTACACTGAGACGGGTGAAGTTTTGTTCTGTCGAGCTGAAACGTCGAAATGTCAGAAATCTCATATGGTTCACTGTAATGTATCTATTGCCCTAGGGGAGTTACTCATTTGTTCCCCTTCTAACCTTGACCTTGGACATTTTGTCCTAGAGCAACAGCCACTCCCTGCCATGAATTTGTCCTTAAAGTCTATGTGCCTTCAGACCTCCCTAGGGCTAACTGCTTAACCTGGAGGTTGGATATTGCCTGAGCATTTGGCTCATGGGTTTATATCTGCCTACTCTTTTCTCTAGGCTTCAAGGACTATGAGAATGAGTGCTTCTTTAAGTTTTGTTCCCAGGGCACCTTGTTTTTTTTTTCCTCATTCTAGTCCTAACCCTGCATGACATCTCACTTGATCATCAACCCAGAGCTGTCTGAATTCAACCATCAAAACTCAGTCGAAATGTTCTCCCTCTTAAGTAGATATTTTTCATCCTCTTCATATTACTCCCCTCTGCTGCATTTGATATTACAAGTCACTGTGTCCTTCTCCAAAATTCTTTCCTTTTATAATCTATCATGAAGTAGCTGCCTTGGCTCTCGGTACACCTGTGCTACCCGAACCAAACAATCACCACTCACCTCTTAGAGCTCCCCAAGACTTGGTCTCCTGTCTTTTCATTTTGAATTCTCTCAGCGCAGTCTCATTCCACAATGGCTCTGGCCACCAACTATGTGCTGATGGCTCTCTGAGCTCCACCTTTAGCTCAGATTGTACTGTCTAGTGCCATCTTCACTGGGAGGTGCCACAAGGGTCACAGACTCAACTGCTCCTCCTCTTCCAGTGTTTTCTTTCTCAGTTGGTGGCATCATACACTCACCTAAATAAGAACTTTGGAATTCATTTCTGATCCCTCCTTTTCTCTAGCTTCTCCATGGTCAATCCACCACCCTGTCCTTTCTTTCTCTTCTAGCTGGAGGCTTCTTAAAACTATTTCTTCCTACCCATCTTTTCTGAACTTGCAGTGGAGATCATCAAGGTTACCCAGAGTCTTCCTTCTATCACACCTCTGAATGCAGTCCTTTCCCTTTCATCTGAGACTGGCATGAGAAACATCTAGAAACCGATGCTGTGATTAGCATGCCTGATTTTTGTACAGCTTTTAAAAAAAATTTTAACATTTATTATTTATTTTTGAGAGAGAGAGACAGAGTGTGAGCAGGGTAGGGGCAGAGAGAGAGGGAGATACAGAATCCGAAGCAGGCTTCAGGCTCTGAACTGTCAGCACAGAGCCCAATGTGGGGCTCGAACTCACGAACCGCGAGATCATGACCTGAGCCGAAGTTGGAAGCTTAACCGACTGAGCCACCCAGGTGCCCGTGTACAGCTTTTTAATAAATAATTTCCATGTAGGAAAAGATTTCCTATATTGACTTTTATTCCACATGTTAAAAGTTGAGATAAAATACTTGTTCTTAAAATTCTTTTGAACGATGTTTCTAGAAGAGCTAAAGATATGCCATACACAATGAATACAACTGCCATTTGTTTTTATTATAAAACACTACTGATCAAATGCTAATGCTGGAATCAAATGTTTATATAGTAAAGGTCTTCAAAAAGATATTAATGTGCCATTTAATATCTTCTAAAATTTATATGTAAAAATAAGATACATTTGGTGCACCTTTAAAAATAGACTTAATTTTTTGATCAGTTTTAAGTTCACGGAAAAATTGGGCAGCAAATACAGAGAGTTCACATATGTGCCCCTGCCTGCTCTCCATAGGCATAGTCTCCCCCATTATTAAGACCCCCCGCTAGAGTGATATACTTGTAACAATTGATGAACCTATAGGGGCACATAATTACCCAAGTCCATAATTTACATCAGGGTTCATTCTTGTTATTGTACATTTTGTCGGTTTGAAGAAATGTATAATAACATCTAACAACATTGTATGATCATAGAGTAGTTTCACTGTTCTAAAAATCCTCTGTGCTCTGCCATTTCATCCTTCCTCCCCCTAATCCCTGACAACCACTGATCTTTTTACTGTCTGCATAGTTTTGCCTTTTCCAGAATGTCATATAGTTAGAATCATACAATATATAGCCCTTACCAATTACCTTCTTTCCCCTAGTAATATTCATTTAAGTTCCCTCCAAGTCTTTTTATGGCTTGATAGTGCATTTCTTTTTTAGTGCTGAATAATATTCCATTGTCTGGTTGCACCACTATTTCTTTATCTATTTACCTACTCAAGGACATCTTGGCTGCTTCCAAGGTTGAGCAGTTATGAAGAAAGCTGCAAGAAACATTCACGTGTGGGTTTTTGTAAAGGCATAGCTTTACAACTCCTCTGGGTAAATGCCAAAGAGAATGACTGCTGGATCATATGGTAAGAGAATATTTAGTTTTGTGGGAAATTTCCAAACTGTCTTCCAGAGTGGCTATACCATTTGGTATTCCCACCATCGATGAATGAGAGTTCCTGTACCTCTACATCCTCAACAACATGGTATTGTCAGTGCCCTGAAATTTGGCTATTCTAATACATGTGTAGTGGCCTCGAAGGTATTATGCTGAGTGAAATAAGGCAATTGGAGAAGGACAGATATCATATGTTTTCACTCATATGTGGATCTTGAGAAGCTTAAAAGAAGACCATGGGGGAAGGGAAGGGGAAAAATAGTTACTGAGAGGGAGGGAGGCAAACCATAAGAGACACTTAAATACAGAGAAAAAACTGAGGGTTGATGGGGGTGGGGGAGAGGGGAAAATGGGTCATGGGCATTGAGGAGGGCACTTGTTGGGATGGGCACCGGGTATCGTATGCAAGCAATAAACCATAGGAATCTACCCCAAAAACCAAGGGCACACTTTGCATATCGTATGTTAGCCAATTTGACAATAAATTATATTTTAAAAAATTTTTAAAAAGATGCGTAGCAGCCTCTAAGTTTTGTTCAATTAGCATTTCCTTGATGACATATAACATGGAACATCTTTTCCTATGTTTATTTGCCACCCGTGTATCTTCTTTGTTAAGGTGTCTTTTAAGGTCTTTGGCCCATTTTTTTTAAGTTTGTGTATTTATTTTGAAAAGGAGAGAGCAGGAGAGAGAGCAGAGAGAGGGAGAGAGAGAGAGAATCCCAAGCAGGCTCCCCACTGTCAGCGTGGAGCCAGATGTGGGGCTCAGACACACAAACCATGAGATCATGACCTGAGCTGAAACCAAGAGTCGGACACTCAACCAACTGATCCACTCTGGCACCCCGACCCATTGCTTGAGTTTTTTGTTTTCTTACTGTTGAGCTTTAAGAGTTCTTTGTGTGTTTTGTAAAACAGTTCTTTATCAGATGTATCATCTGCAAATATTTTCTGCCTATCTGTGCCTTCTCTTTTCATTGTCCCGACAGTGTCTTTCACAAGACAGAGATTTTTAATTTTAATGAAGTCTAGATCATCAATTCTTTCTTTTGTGGATTGTGCCTCTGATATTGTATCTAAAAAGTCATTGCCAAGCCCAAATCATCTAATTTTTTTCCTATGTTATCTTCTAGGAGTTTTAGAATTTTGTGTTTTACATTTAGGTCTATGATCCATTTTGAGTTAATTTTTGAGAAGAGAATTTTTGAATCTTTGTCTAGATTCAATTTTTTATATATGAATGTCCAGTTGTTACAGTGCAATTTGTTGCACAAACTATCTTTGTTCCTTTGTATTGCCTTTTCTCCTTTGTCAAAGATCAGTTGACTACACTTATGTGGATCTGTTTCTAGGTTCTCTATTGTGTTAATTTGATCTGTTTATCTACTATTTTTCCAATGCTACACTGTTTCAATAACTGTAGCTTTATAGTAAGTCTTGATATCGGGCAGTCTGAATCCTCTAACTTTGCTTTTCTCCTCCAGTATTACACTGGCTAATCTGGGTCTTTATAAACACTTTGTGGACATCTACAAAATAACTTGCCAGTATTCTGGTTGGGATTGCATTGAATCTATAGATCAAGTTGTGAAGAACTGACATATTGACAATAGTGAGTCTTCCAATCCATTAAAATGGAATAGAATCTCTCTCCCTTTATTTAGTTCTTTGATTTCCTCCACCAAAGTCTCGTAGTTTGCTTCATATGGGTCTCATACTCATTTTGTTGCATTTACACCTAAGCATTTCATTTTTGGGGGTGCGGATGTCAATGTTAAATTTAGGATTCCACTTGTTTGTTACTGGTACATAGGAAAGCAATTGGCTTTTGTGTATTATTAGCCTTGTATCCTATCCTGCAACCTTGCCGTAATTACTTATTACTTCCAGGAGTTTTTTTGTCAGTTCTTTCAGATTTTCTACATAAATAATAATGTCATTTGTGAACAAAGACAGTTTTAGTTCTTTATTCCAGATACGTATATCTTTTATTTCCTTTTCTTGACTTACTGCATTAGCTAGCACTTTCACTACCCTGTTGGAAAACAGTGACAACAGGAGACAGCCTTCTTCTGTTCCTGATCTTATCGGGGTATCTTTGAGTTTTGTACCGTCAACTATAATGTTAGCAGTAAGTTTTTGTAGATGATCTTTACCAAACTGAGGAAGTCTCTTTTCATTCTTAGCTTATTGAGTGTTTTTATCACAAATGAGTGTTAAATTTTGTCAAATGTTTTTTCTGCATCCGTTGACATGATTATGTAAATTTTTTAGCCTGTTGAGGTGTTGTATTACATCAGTTGATTTTCAGAGTTGAACCAACTTTACATACCTGGTATAAGTCCCACTTGGTCATGGTGTATAATTCCTTTTATCATTCAATGCACTCTTAATAGCTTTAGGAGTTAAATAAAAGAACTTTTCTAAAAATGAGCAAAAACAAGAGTATGAGTATATAAGGGCTGAGGACTGAAAAACGGTATAAGGTACCTAGAAATCTCAATACCGGTGCTATGTTTTTAACCTACAAGGAAGAGTGATGTGTAAACTAACCCAAGGCACAACGTACTCTTCTTGTTCTAAAAGAGTTCATAATTTGCTAATGTAAATAAAACATATAAATAACTGGGGCGCCTGGGTGGCGCAGTCGGTTAAGCGTCCGACTTCAGCCAGGTCACGATCTCGCGGTCCGTGAGTTCGAGCCCTGCGTCGGGCTCTGGGCTGATGGCTCGGAGCCTGGAGCCTGTTTCCGATTCTGTGTCTCCCTCTCTCTCTGCCCCTCCCCCGTTCATGCTCTGTCTCTCTCTGTCCCAAAAATAAATAAACGTTGAAAAAAAAAACATGTAAATAACTATGATACTGTAGCTGCATTATTTTATGGGTTGTACAAAGTAGTCATGAATTAAGTGACATGACTTACAGAAAATCGCCGTCTCGTTTTAGCACTTCTTTCTTTTACTTGCTTTTGGAAATCTCTTTTGAAAATCCTTTCTAAATTCCTGTCCAAAAAAATATTGTAGTAAAAAGGAGTATAAAGAAGAGGAGTAGGAAGAGGAGAAAGTAATGAACTGTGATTAAAGATTAAAGCTTTTGTGTGGAGATAAAGAGGTACATGGGAAATCTCTGTACCTTCCTCTCAAGTTTTCTCTGAATCTAAAACTGCTCTAAAAACATAAAGTCAAAAAAAGATTAGCATTTTTTCAGAAGAACCCTTTATCAAAGCTTTCTAGACAGCTCAGGGGTTATTGTGGACCCAATGCTGCATTTTTTAGGTAACAATGGATGGAAAGGATCCCTGAAAAGTACTCTTTTTTTCCTTTAGGAGTGGAAAAAATTATTCCTCTGAGTGAACAAAAAAGAGTGTTATACTCACATATTGAGGATTTGAGGAGAAAACAAGGACAAGAAATAGTGTGGAATTAAGGGACTTTGTTCCCTTTCCTTTGCTTTTTCTTTATTCTAGGAAGAGGTTCTCAATATTCAGATCATCAGTGGGAACTTTTAAAAATCTCTTTTTTTGAGTTTTACCCCAGAGAAATTAAATCTGAATCTCTAGAGATATAACTCAGGCATCTGTCTTTTAATAAACTCCCCAGGCAATTCTAATATGCAGTCACAGTGGTGAGCCATGCCCCAACAGATCTGAAAGGGAGGTGCCAATGAAGACTTTAACAAGGAATTTGAGAGGAGGTAGATATATCACCTTCAGCTAGTGTCACCTAACCAGCTGATCCTGGTAAGATTGGTGGGAATACAGCCGTCAAAACAAGCAGGGTCTGGGAGGGAGTCTCATGTCTTTACCGTTGAAAGTAAGAGGGTTGGAGGGGCGCCTGAGTGGTTCAGTCGGTCAACTAACTGTCCAGCCTGGAGCCTGCTTCAGATTCTGTGTCTCCCTCTCTCTCTGCTCGCCCCCACTCATGCTCTGTCTCTCTCTCTCTCTCAAAAATAAATAATAAAAAAATTACCACTTGCTACAGCATCTTGAACTGACTAAAGCTAAAGAAACAGAGAGGGGGAAAAGGTTTCCCTAGCTATTAAATCCCTGGTGAGAGATTTCTTCTTCTAGCCTGCCTCTAAAATGTGCAGTCTCGGTCCACTAATAAACATATACTCACTGAAATACACATTAAATGATCTGAGCATTTGGGAAAATAGTAATATGGAAAGTCAGGTATGAGGTTGGTATGTGGGTGGATGATTTCAAAAGCTCTTAGCTCTTGCTATCAGTAAATGTGTGACATTTTTCCTCCCTTTTAGAATTCATGTATTGTTTACTGCTTGCGGGGTACTTTTGGGGGTGTAAAGACACCTCTCACCTATTCTCATTCTGGAAATGTGCCAGTTCCTCGGTGTAGAAGAGGAAAAGCTACAGTTGGTTATAAAAACGTGATGGATGATTTAGGTGACTGTATTCAGCTGTAAGCAATAAATGCTGAGTTCGGCAGAAACTACCATAGGCAAAACACAAGTGATTTACTAGCTATCCAAAGCACATGAGATTTGTAATGCATGAGACCCTCAGGCCCATCACTTCTCTTCAGCAATGGGACACCATATTTTGGTGAACAATGACACGTTTAATTTCAACTTCGTGTTGCAAAACAAAAAGGCAGCCTCATTTTCATTTGATTGTGTTTTTTCTCTCATAAAGTGTCTTTGCATCTTATTGGAAGTGCAAATGGTTTCTTAAGAAACAGAAACAGCAGAGCATGTTAGAAACAATATCCATCAGGAGACATTTATTATTGACGGTGTGTTTGCACGTGGTTGGTGAGATCAAAATGAGAAATCCAGAGTGCTGTAACAGATCCGTTGCATTCTGATAGCCTCTCCCGAAAACGGATTCTAATAGCTTAGTGCTTTTTGGGGCAGATGTGTAGCCAGGTGCTAGCTATGGTTTCATATGGATACTGAAAACAGTCTTGGCATCCTCAAAAAAAAAAAAAAAAAGCCAGAGAAAAATAGTAAGAGAGGAAATGTTACCCACTGAACTGAGGGTAAAACGTGTAGTCACAAAAGACCATGAACTCAAATCCTAACACGGTTAATGATATATAGATTGAATGCTATAAACTTACTGCATCTCATTGTATCAGCCTGTGAAACACTGACCTATTTTGCAATTTCAATGTGAGAGATAAATAAAATCTCTTCCCAGCCACTTTGAAAATAGATTCTGCATTTCAGAATAAATGTTAAGCAATAATAATGATGATGGAATAGCTGACACAGTGCGAATTTTAAATAGAGCAGAGTAACTTTCTAATTACGGGCTAAGTTTTATTCTTTGTAAGTGTAATTAGAAAGTGACTATGTTCCTTTAATTAGAAAGTTAATTAGATTGTGACCTCTTTTCCTGTCTTATTGTCTTGGACTGCAGGCCAGAAGTAAATTACAAATCCCACTCCTTGCGTGACTGTATAAGGCTGGAGAAACATAGATGTGATTATAAAGACTAATAGTAGGACTTAAAGTCAGATAGGACCTTCAGAGGCTATGGATGGATCTCCCAATAGAAAAGAGTTTAGCGGGATAAATGAAGAAGATACTCCTCTAGATAAAGCCTGCATAGTAAGGTCCCTAAGTTGCGTTCTTCAGGATGCTGGTTCTCATACTTTGGTACGCATGCATGAGAATCACCTGAAGGTCTTGTTGTGTTCTTCTCACCTAGAGCTTCCAATTCAGCAAATCTGGAGTGGAACGTAAGAATTTACATTTTGGAGTGCCTGGGTGGCTCAGTCTCCGACTCTTGATTTCGGCTCAGGTCGTGATCCCACAGTTCATGAGTGTGAGCCCTGCACTGGGCTCCACACTGACAGCACAGAGCCTGCTTGGGATCCTCTCTCTCCCCCTCTCTCTCTGCCCTTCCCCTGCTCACTCGATCTCTCTCTCAAAATAAATAAATAAACTTAAAAAAAGAATTTAAATTTCTAATGAGTTTACGGTCCATGCTGATGCAGCTGGTTTAAGAAGCACACTTTGAAAACTGTTGCCTTAAACTATTAATAGCGTTAGGCTTAAGTATTGTTTACAATCAAATAAGTTTGAGGGTTCTTAGAGTTGAACAAAATTAAGCCCGTTTCTTTCCTGTGTGATACCTCAGAGCCATTTATATGTTATTAGACTTTGTGAATTTTCAAGAAGCATCGCAACGTGGCACGCTCTACGTACCACTTACTGTAAACTAAAGTATGGAGGTGCTGAGTTGCCATCATGGCACTCATTTCCAAAGGTGGAGCCTGGGAGCACTTGAGCTCTCTTTCCTCAGAGGTCCACCGGAGCTTTTACTGTTTCACATACTGTTATTTGAATGGGTTGTTAGAATGGTTTGTTAATTAGCATTCACAGCCGAATGTTGGAGTTTTCATTGGTCTAATTAGGGATTTTCCCATGTGGGTACTGGTTAAAAGATTGTGGGGACATCCCCTTGCATGAACAAGGCATACAAATCTAGTAAGGCTTCACTCTTTAATGTGAGAAATGGTGTTCTAAATTTGATTCCTAATTCTGGAAACTTCTTGATTGCCTGGCTCCTACCAGCCTAATTAGCTGAGTTCTTTCTCTAATATTATCATATTTGCCTTTGGGTGAAGCTTTCATGCAAAATGATGTTGGATCCCTTTAAAAGACATTTGTGGCTTCATAGAGTTGACTGGCCGTTTTGTGCTTGCTTGTTAATAAATGTCTAAAGACGATTTTGCTCCTAGTTGGCTCAAATTACAATCTAGGAGCAAAGCTCCTCGAGGAAGAGGCTAACCCTTCACCACATCTAGCCAGGGGCAGCTGTGGCCATCTGCAGGAGAGGACACAATAGCCGTGTGAGAGGAGATTGCCTTAGGTCAGATCACAACACTACCCCCCGCCCCCCCACCCCTTATTCTGGAGTCTTTGTGAAGCACCACTGCTCTTCAAAAACATGTGGGGGAAATGTTTGCTGTGCGATTATTTTCAGCGTCTTAGAACAAAGGAGGCCCATGTCACAGGAAACGAAACAGCATTAGTAAACTGGTCTGTGGAGTCTCTATTGTGTGAAAATTCCATGCACAGCAAAACAGAAACACAAGAATCGCATGGAAGCAAGCAAATAGAAAATCGGTAATGATTTCACGTTTACATTCTTAGCTGCAGTTTCCTAGGGAAATAATAACTTAGGGTAACTAGTCCATTTTCCTTACTTGGTGGTATAAATTGCATTTTGTCTAGAAAAAGAGTGCTCTAGAACAGGAAGACTTCAGCTAAAAAAAAATTGTGTGTATGAACAATACTGGCAAATTCAAAGATATCCTTTGGTCTGTTCTTATTTTGCTTTCTTGAAAACAAGATGCTCATATGTACATAATCTCAAAATTGAGTGAAATTAAGAAATCTCATCCCTAATATATTTTTACATACAAAATAGGTGTCCGGTAGATGTCTGGGTTTGCACTGTTGTTGTTTCAGTTGTAGGTTATTACATGGGCATAGAATATATAGAAATAGCAGGTATTTTGATGGCACAGTGGCCCTAATCTACAGTGAACTTTGAGTACCATTTCAGGCCAGAATTAATAGAAAGCACTCTACTCTCGAATTAGATTCGAGTTCATTTGTTGTCTGTATCACTTACCAGCTCTGTTGGCTGAAAGATACCCTGGAAAATTCTGATTTATTTGAGTTTCAATTTGCAACTCTCAAAATGCGATTAATAAAACCTTACCTCATAGAATGACTCATTTACTCACTCGAGAAACATTTATTGACTCATTTCCATGTGATGGGCACCGCTGCAAGACTGGGGGGACAGCACTGGACAAGCATGTTCATTACTGCCATGGAGCCCTCATCTAGTCACAGAGGACAGCAAAGACCACCCACACATGGGCAGGGTAATATCTGGGGATTATGAGCTTTATGAAAAAAAATAAGTCAGGATAAAGGGGCAAGAGAGAATTTTAAGAATGCTGTTATTAGGACTCAAACACAGCCTTTACGACAAATGGATATTTGAGCAGACTTGGAGGAAGTGAATGAGGTCTTCTGTGCTGCGAGGTACAACATGGTAGAACATGTGTAAAGAACATTGTAAAATATCTGACATAGAGTAGGTGTGTAGCAAATGGTATATATTTTCTACTCTATTATGATTACCGTTGACAACATTATCGCTGATGTTGATGCATTTTCATAAACACTTAACTCATGCACATGTTTGGTAGACCAACTTGAGGAGACAATTGCTAGCTAAAAAAAAAAAAGCCCTCGCAGATGAACTATCACTTAAGGAAGGGTCCAGACTTCTTGATATTGCTGCAACAGAAGTCTAAACTCTGACCAGTGCTTTTGGCAAGAGCCTTATTATAATCATTGCAATAGTCTGTACTCCCAGGATATTGATAGAGACAGTGCGTGGGATGGTAGCTATTAAACATAATTTCAGCCACCATCATAAGTTACTGATTACTTCTTATTCATCATGCAATGTGCTGAGTGTTTTACACTCACTCTTGCTTTGAATTCTCTAGACAATCATGTAAGGTCGATATCGTTAGTATGTTCTAAAGTAACTTGCCTAGGATTGGAGGATTGGAGCCTGGAGTGGTGTGAAAACAAGGCCCACACCCTTATTCACCATATTCACAACGTAAAATATATTGGCAAAAAAAAAAAATTATAGCACTCTTGAAATTGTACTTATTTCAGTTAACATTATGGAGTATAAAACTAAATTTTTGCTCCTGACTTTGGAACCTAGACTTCTGTGTGCTTTTTGTTTTTACATGGAAACTGTATTTTTAATACCAAATAAAAAAACACGAAAATAAACTTTTGGAGAACCTATTTATGCACCAAGAACTTTCTAGAAATAACAATTCTTGGAATTCTGAGCACTGAGAGAGCAAAGAATGCATTTTGACATTTTAAAATAGTGCCCCCTCCCCTCAATTCCCTATGTATCCAACGTCTCTCTAAAGTGTTGTAGATCACATTCAAATGCCTGAGTGGAATCATTCATGCAATTCTAAATCATTACTAAGGCCTATTTAAGACATGGAGGTTTTATAATTTAGGTGTTGTTTGAAAAACCAAATACCTGACTAAGACAGCTTATTAGATTTTTGAACTTTATTTAGTGGAATGACCTCTGGTGCAACAAATAGTATAAACTGGTTTTGAATTATGATTCAGAGTAGCCTGTGGCTGGCCCTGAATAGCAGACAATTAGGTAGTGAATTTATTGCAAAGTAAATCCCCAGTGACCTACTGTTTTTCTTTTCTAGTCAAGTTCCTCAAAGTATAATCCTATCACTGTGGACTTGAACGAGCTAATCACTGTCTCCCAAGCTGAACTGTAGCGTCACGCGGAAGTTCACTTTTCATCTTATTTAATTTGACCTTGAGGAAGCTGGATCCCAAAAAGGCAATACAATCTCCAATTCTAAACTTTGAGCATCTTGTGATTTCTCCGCCCAGAATGATTCCCAAGATACCTTGCGAAATTTTTTAAAAAAGAAAGTGGTCACATTTGCTACCTCTAATTCATTCTCCCACATCTTTTGGCATCTCTTTCTTGTTATCAGGGTGTCTCACACACAGTTCACTGTACCCAGTGGGCAACCCTATGCATGGGCAGAACCTGCCTCTGTGGTTGGGCCTCCAGCTCTGATGCTTAAAGCAATACCTGACACATAGTTGACACACATATGGTGTTAGTTGTTTGAACCACTAACTCAGTAAATTAATGAATGGATCAACCATCCGGCGAACAGAAAACAGAAAGCTCGCCTTCTACTTTCATTTGTTTGGAGTTCAGTGCAGGACTAGAGAACCCATTGGAAAAAATATTGTACATACATATAGTAGCAAATGATTAATGATTAACATTTCCTGGAAACATATTAATATCCTACTTTGACTTTCTGTAAACATCAAACTAAAGGAATGCTTAACTGGAAATTTTAAATTCTCATGGGGCAAAATCATGAGGGAGACACTGCGGGGATGTGACTGGATACATTTTTGGCATCTTTCTCAACATCCAGCATCCTAGGAGTGTAAAATATGGGCTAGATTGCCACTTAACCTGTTGGAATTTCAGATTTACCAAACTATGTCCCCTTTATTTCCTCTTTAGACTTTCATCTGCCGATAGATAATTCATTTGGAAAGCATAAAATGAGCACCACTTTAAGTAGAGGATTGGCAAGACAATGGAAGTTTTGAAAACCATCTTTTGAAATAATTTCCTTGTCTGTGCACCAGCACCCAGGAGTTTCTATGGCCTAAAATTTTAAAGCAGTAATTATAGTATGACAAAACAATATTCAGTTCTAAGATACATTTCAAAATTTTAAAGACACTTCAAATACATCAAGGCACATTATTTGATAACCGTAAGGTTAATGTGCAACCAGAAATATCCTTGGCATTTTAGTGTTAAGGAATGACAAGTACTTACTGCAGATTTGAACGTCAAGGGGCTCACATTCCTGCCTCTTACTGTAGGGAAATGTCAAGAAGGGCAGGCACTTCCCCTACGCCTCTTGGAAGAAGGTCTGGTGATGGTTAATGCTGTCCATAAATAGCAAAATAGAGGTCACCAGATACAACTCCATAGCTGGGGTGAGGCTGGGAACCCTGGGCCAAGCCTCGTGAGCTACGAGTCTCAGCAGAAGCTGAGAGTCTCATCATAGAACTCTCACACACTGTTTCAAGTAAGCATCAGGGTAGTAACTTGAGATTCTTGCTATAGTCCGCTCCCTATTGTAAAATTTGTTTGACTTCAAGGAGAGGTACAACAGTTACTGCTATTCGCCATGGATAACCGGGGTGAAAACTATACATTATGTGTCAATTACTATGAACTATTTGAGAATTGTTTAGTTGAACCTGAAAAAAAAATAGATCAATAGGGTCTCCTTGGCATAGTCTTGAAGAAGCTACATAGGCAGAAATGGAAAATTATGATGGAGGAGGAGCTACCCTAAGTACAACGGAGAGTCCTAGCAAAAGAGTTGGAGCACCATGAATGGGGCCAGAGTAGATTAGTGTAGCTTCTTTGGTTTGATTATGGAAATGTGATAGAAAACTGCTGTGGGAGGGGTGCCTGAGTGGCTCAGTCAGTAAAGCATCCGACTTCAGCTCAGTTCATGATTTTATGGTTCATGAGCTGGAGCCCCGCAATGGGCTTTGGGCTGACAGCTCAGAGCCTGGAGCCTGCTTCGGATGTTGTGTCTCCCTCTCTCTCTGCCCCTCCCCTGTTCCCATTCTGTCTCTCTGTCTCTCAAAACTAAATAAACATTTTAAAAAATTAATTATAAAAAGAAGGAAACTACTGTGGGAATGAAAGACAGTGGTGATATAAAGGAGTGACTGACAAGATGACAGCTAGTCAAGGAATCTGCCTTAGAAGGTGGCCAGTCAGGATCAATTCTGGAAAAGGACTTGTAGAAGATATTTGGCATATTGAATGGACATGGTTTGGTGTTAGACTGGATAATGAGAGCAAAAGTGTAAAACATCTCTCAAAGTCGAGGAATCGGACTATTGCTAGTGACAGAGAGACAGATGAGTAGCAGGGAAAGTATGAGAAGGAGGAAAAGAGGAATTTTTAAATGATTACTTTCAGCATTATCCTTTCTGCTTTGGAACCTCCTACCTCCCTCCAACTGAGGAGAAGAGGTAGTCCCACCTAAAGGATCCTGAATGAGGTTGAGGGTACCTAGGCTGCCGTGGCTTCTCCCGTTCAGCGGAAACCTTGGTATTAGTTATGAGCTGCAGGATACAGATGCTAACCTGATAAATCTGCTGTCCCTCTCAAGGCCTCCCGAATCACGGCTCCTTAGGCCCCGTTGTGTTCCACTTCACAGAAAACCTCCTCCACCTCCTTTCTGGTTATCCCAGCTTGCGTTCCTCATAATTCTCTGCAGACAGAGCCCCTCCTTCTTCTTGTGTTCTGATGGTGGTGCTGCTTTCTGGATTGCTCTTCTAATGACACCCTTCTGCTTGCCTGGTTCTCCAGGATTCATAGCAAGGATGTTCCAGCACTCTGTCTCATTCACCTGGTCAGAAGCCACCATCTCACTTTGGACTCTGCTCATTGATCTGTGCCAAGCATAGGACCAAGTTGTGATTTTGTAGAAGTGTGCTCCTTAGAAACTGTGCCCTTTTTTCTATCTGTACGCCTACAATTCTACCTCAGTCTCCAAGCCATTTTCCCCAGTGTCTGCCTCATCCTAGAGAGCTGCCATTGTTTCAAAATAGTTACAGCCTGACATGCGTATAACACGTGTGCAGGATTCCCTGCTATGTACTTGGCATATGTTATCTCATTTAATCTTAACGACTATCCTGAAAAGAAGATATTATGACTTATTTTTGCAGATGACAAAACTGAGTTTCACAAATTTTATAACTCATACAACACAGGAGATATGTAATGGCCAGGACTTAAAATGGGCTGTTTAAATTTGAGACTTGACTTTTTCCAGAGTGCTATAGCAAAATAGGGATGTGGACAAGTGTTAGGAGATAGCTTTCTGTCTGTTGCCACCTATCCTATTTACCGTGCTGAACCATGAGACCTCATAGCTCATACTCAGGATGGTTATATCATCCTGTTTAATTGAGAAATTACTAAGAGCTATCTATAGCTTGATATTCTCTAATTAAAGTGTAAGAAATGAGTAGGTGCAACCATAAAGCTAGAAATATGGATTGGAGATTTGTCTACACACAGATTGTGTTTGATTCCTCTTGCTGCTGTGGCAAATGGCCACAAGCTTAGTGGCTTAAAACAACACAAATTTATGAGTAGGTCAGTGACATGGGTCTCCCGGGGATAAAACCAAAGTGTCAGCAGGGCTGAATTCCCTTCTGGAAACTCTAGGGGAGGTTTGGTCACCTTGCCTTTTCTAGCTTCTGAAAGTTGCCCACATTCCTTAGCTTGTGGCCCACTTTCTCCATCTTCAAAGCCAGCAATGTCTAATTTCTCTAACCATGTTCTTTTTTTTTTTTTTTAACGTTTATTTATTTTTGAGACAGAGAGAGACAGAGCATGAACGGGGGGAGGGTCAGAGAGAGGGAGACACAGAATCTGAAACAGGCTCCAGGCTCTGAGCTGTCAGCACAGAGCCCGACGCGGGGCTTGAACTCACGGACTGCGAGATCATGACCTGAGCCGAAGTCGGCCGCTCAACCGACTGAGCCACCCAGGCGCCCCTCTAACCATGTTCTTATCATGGTATCTCTTGCTGACCACAGCAGAAAAAGGCTCTCTGCTTTTATAAGGACTCATGTGATTAGAAAGGGCACACTGCAATAATCTCTCATCTCAAGGTCCGTAACCTTTACCACAACTGCAAAGTCCCCTTTCTCATGTAGGGCAACATATTCACAGGTGATTAGGATGTGGGTATCTTTAGATTATCTGATTTCTGATTATTATCTGATTTCTTCAAAGATGTTTTCTGAACCAGAAAGAACAGATGAGAGTCTCATAGTCATTGTCAACTAGAGCCATTTTGATACATAACACAGCCACCCAAATGACAAGGAAATCCTCTGAGGTGATACAGACAGTGATACTCTATCCTTAATTCTACATAACTATAGATTTTCTGTATGGTGGCAGTGGTGTCTTGTCTTAAAGTGACAGTGACTCCCACACCTTGCTAGATAATGCCACACATTCCAGTTCATCCCACTTAGCCATTAAAAGGGGCACGTTTTTGTTTCATTGGAGCAAAGGGATGTCTGTCATTTTCTGAGGTTCTTTCCATTGGTGTCTGGTTTTGTAGTACTTTGAAATCTAGACCTTTTTCTAAGCTATTCAAGTTGACATTTTTTCTTCCCTGACAGTTCCTATCTGGGCAACGGTAGTCTAGGAGAAGGACAAATACCATGAGCTGAATCTTCTACTAGTTGGAATTCTCAGAGAATGAGTATTGGTAGTGTCTTCTAGCCCCTTCTCAGATGCATGGGTTATCCCTTGGACCTGGTTATCCGTGACATCAATTTGCTACATCCTAAATTTCATCAGAGGAAAATATTCCTCAAGAGAAATGTTATGTCAGGTAGCTTTTTAGCACAAAAGCTATATACATCCTGAATTATATAAGAAGGAACTTTACAACAAGTGTTGGTTTATCAGTCCTCAGCAAGCACCTAGCATGTCTTGTCTGTAGATTATCTTTCACCATTTCTGTTTCTGACTGAATAACTAGTTGTAAGATCTAGCTAACTATCTCGCCTTTTTGCTTCAATGAGCTGCTTTCCTAGGATTGACTCCTATGTGCCTACACAGAGCACGGTCCAGCGTTATTTCAGACACTGGAACTAGGTCAGAGTGGATTCAGGGCCTAAATCACAGACACTCATGTCAGATGGATGTCACTATCAAAATCAGAATTCTAGTTCTATCTCATATTGGCCAGAGAATAGAGTTGCTAATTTAAAATAAATGGTGGGAGGGGGCGCCTGGGTGGCGCAGTCGGTTGAGTGTCCGACTTCAGCCAGGTCACGATCTCACGGCCCATGAGTTCGAGCCCCGCGTCAGGCTCTGGGCTGATGGCTCAGAGCCTGGAGCCTGTTTCCGATCCTGTGTCTCCCTCTCTCTCTGCCCCTCCCCCGTTCATGCTCTGTCTCTCTCTGTCCCAAACATAAATAAAAAACGTTGGGAAAAAAAAAATTAAAATAAATGGTGGGAGAAGGGATAGAAAAGTAACAATATAGAACATGAGCAGGATGTCTACTTATTTCTGCATCCTTTCTTTTTCTCACTAATTATTAAGACAGATGACACCAGAGCCCTTTGTTCGTAACCCCCACGGTTGCACATGGTTGCTTTCGATGACGCAGTATCATCTAGAAGTGAGCATTCGTGGGCTGGAGGACTAGGAAGGCAAACCAAATCCACTCTGTACGAACGAACCTTAGCAGCTCCCCTGCCCCATTCCACTAACTGACATAAAGTACCAAAGAGTTAGATAGGCTGTGTCATTTTTTCAAGTATGTGGAGAAATACTAGGTGATTCTACTTCAACATATGTAGTTACCAATGAGCACGTACTGCCTTTTCACTGGTGTGGTTCAAATTGGTCCTCAGGTGGTCTGCCTGAAAATTTACCATTTGTGGGCTCTGGTGGCGATGTTTCTAGAACCTGTTTGTTTTCTTGTCAATTTAGCATTAATCAGGACACCAATGCCAATAATGGATGCATCCCCTGCCTCTCCTGTTATACAGGTCTCCTTTTCACAGATCAATATGGATATAGGTAGATGTAGATACTGAGAGGTTACCTAAGTCTGCCTTTCCAGTCTGGCCCTTAGGTTAGGGTCACCTTTTGTGTTAAGGCCATCTTCCTATATACTATGACCCACCTCATAAAAGCAAGGCACAAATTCCAACCCTAAAAGGCCATTTCTCTGGGCCACTATTTGCCTCCACCCATTAATTTGCTCCCAGTTGAATGTGTTTTCTCTCATCTCTGTGTCAGAGGTTCCTGACACTCATATTCCCCTTTGGATTTCCTCATTTGGGTGGATTCTTTAGAATTATCCCTTGGCTAGTAAACCCTTGGTTATTCCTCTCTTAGTGTTCTACTGCCCAGATGACAATTCCCTGTTCCACTCCCACCCAGGCCACCCATGGATCTTCCCTCTCTGCCATTTTCAACAAGACAATGAAGTGTTTCATCAGTGGTTTTTTTTTTTATGAAAAAAGGTATGTTTTAAGATGGTTTAAATGTCTTCTTCAAAATAACAAAAGTGTTCTTTATTGTATATGTATGTATAGTCTAAGACTTTCCCCCATCCCATGCCTCTTCTTCAGCTACCTAATGTGAATAATGTGGAATTTCCAAATTTTCTTCCAACATTCATGTTTTACTTATTCCATTGTCAAGACTACATCAAATGACATTATCATTCTTGGGATCCTGGAAGTAAGATCTTTTGAGAAATCACAGTGCCAACAGAAATTATAAAATAAAGGTACTTGGGTAAGAGGAATGATCACTTATGGCATTTATAGATCAGATTGAAAACCAATGGTTACACATTTCGCCTCTAGCTTTTGCTAAATAGTTGGTTCTATTGCTTCATTCACAATAAGCAATAAGATATATTTTGGCAAAACCATTTACAAAAACTTCCAGCAACATGAACAGAGAAAGAGATCCTGAGAGAGATGCTATGAGTATCTTAAGCATACAAATTTCCACCCTCCAGAAATCTCATTTTAGCATTTATCTTTGGCTTAGGGCGGCCAATTTGAAGTATAACTGGCTCTTCTGATAAAATACTTTACTTTCAGTTTTTTCTTTCTCTTAAAGAGAACACAAGTTTGAGGGGTTTTGGTTTGTTTTCACTAGTTGATGTAATGGCCAGAACGCTTACCACCCTCTACTTCCCTAACACACATATACATAGTTCTTAAATTCCCAATTTTTTTTTTAAAAAAACTTACCTGGTCAAATGCTTGTTTACATGGTATAGATGCCTTGGTGATGTGGACCACTTCTTTTCTGTCATTTATTGTTCCCTCTCAGTGATTTCTGGAAATCCATTTATGATAAAATCATTATTTCATAAATGTTACATATTCAGAAAACTGGTGATTTCAGAAATGTGGGCAAATTGCCTTATCAAAGCATACATTTAAGGAGATGTGCAGATTTCAAGATTCCACAACCTCAATTATCAGGTGATTTGAGGACCTTCTTCATTAGCTTCTCTGAGGTGCTTTTTACCAAGATTCATCCCCTAGCCTGCTACAGACTTAGTAAGCCAGAGTCTCTGAGGATTAAGCCAGGAAAGGGAACCTGCTCTGATAATTTTCATGAACACTAAAACTGGAGAACCATTAGCCCTCACAGCCAATAGAAATCTAGTTTGGGGTCTAGAAGAGGCAATCACAACGTGTCATCTAAAAAACCCTGTATGGGTGACTGGGTGGCTCAGTCAGTTAAGCACCCAACTCTTGGTTTTGAGCTCAGGTTATGATCTCAGGGTTCATGAGTTCAAGCCCTGTGTCAGGCTCCGTGGGGCCTGCTTGGGGTTGTCTCAGTCTCTCCCCCACTCTCTGCCCCTCCCCTTCTACTACTCTTTCTCAAAATAAATAAATAAACTTAAAAAAAAACTAAATAAACATTAAAAACCCTGTATTTCCTTTTTTTCTTTTTTCTTTCTTTTCCTTTTCTTTTTCTTCTAAATATAATTTATTGTCAAAGTAGCTAACATAAAGTATATACAGTGTGTTCTTGGTTTTGGGAGTAGATTCCCCTGATTCCTCACTTACACACAACACCCAGTGCTCATCCCAACAAATGCCCTCCTCAGTGCCCATCACCCACCCCCTCCCATCAACACTCAGTTGGTTCTGTTTTTAAAAGTCTCTTATGGTTTGCCTCCCTCTCTGTTTCAAACTATTTTTCCCCTCCCCTTCCCCCATAGTCTTCTGTTAAGTTTCTCAAGTTCCACATATGAGTGGAAACATATGCTATCGGTCTTTCTCTGACTGACTTATTTCACTTAGCATAATACTCTCCAATTCTATCCACGTTGGTGAAAACGGCAAGATGTCATTCTTTCTCATTGCCAAGTACTATTCCATTGTATATATAAACCACATCTTCTTTATCTCTTCGTCAGTTGATGGACATTTGGTTCTTTCCATATTTGGCTATGGTTGATAGCACTGTTATAAATATTGGAGTACATGTGCCCCTATGAATCAGCACTCCTATATCCTTTGGATATATTCCTAGTAGTGCTATCGCTGGGTCGTAGGTAATTCTATTTTTAATGTTTTCAGGAACCTCCACACTGTTTTCCAGAGTGGCTGCACCAGTTTACATTCCCACGAACAGTGCAAAAGGGTTTCCCTTTCTCCACATCCTCGCCAACATCTGTTGTTTCCTGAGTTGTTCATTTTAGCCACTCTGACTAGTATGAGGTGGTATCTCTATGTGGTTTTGATTTGTATTTCCCTCATGATGGGTTACATTGAGCATCTTTTCATGTGTCTCTTGGCCATCTGGATGTCTTCTTTGGAAAATTGTCTATTCATGTCTTCTCTCCATTTCTTCACTGGATTATTTGGTTTTTTTGGGTGTTGAGTTTGGTAAATTCTTTATAGATTTTGGATACTAACCGTTAATCTGATATGCCATTTGCAAATATCTTCTCCCATTCTGTCAGTTTCCTTTCAGTTTTCTTGATTGTTTCCTTTGCTGTGCAGAAGCTTTTTATCTCGATGAGGTACCAATAGTTCATTTTTGCTTTTATTTCCCTTGCCTTTGGAGACATGTCAAGTACAAAGTTGCTGCCGCCAAGGTCAAAGAGGTTGTTGCCTATTTTCTCCTCTAGGAAAAAACCTGTACTTCCATTCATGACTTCAAATCTGTACGTTTCAATTGTTTAGGTCCCTCTAAATCCCTTCTCTTTGGAAAAAGGGCAAAAAGGGATAGTAGTGAAAGCACTGAAGCAAATGCGATCAGATAGTATGAATATGAGTATGATCTGATACTTTTACTAGTTCAAGAAAGAAGAGAATGATAGAGGAAGCAGACACTGACCAACTCCATTTCAGAGCCATTCTGCCCCCTTTGGCTCTACAACTGTATGTCTTGGACAAGTTACGTTACTTTGCCAGTCAAAATGTCAATGACGCTATATATATCATGATGGTTTTGTGAAGATTTAATGACTGATGTAGAGTTCCCAGAACAATAGTTGACATGTAGTGGACCCCCACATATTAGTTACATTTCTTCTTGTTTGCTATCAACTGCTGCTCAAAAGGCAGACTTTAAAACTTTGAGGGACATCTGTTGACAGTCCAAAGTTTCTGTCGGTGACGTCTCCAGGTCATATGGAGATACAGTTTATTTGCCAAAAAGTGTAGTCTTCTACACAATTCAAGAAATGAACACCAGTATGCTTTATCAAATAGCAGCAATGATAGTCTAATATTTGTAAACCTCAGGGTGGGGCCCCTCTTACAGGTGCCCAAGGGTCTGGCCACGTAAGTGAAGAAGGATCCGCTCTGCACCTAAGAAGACTGCACGTAGGGAGTTAGCTGCACAGAGAGGACTCTCCGAGGAGGAGAAATAGGGTTGCAGTCTCCTGGAGCTTTTACTTAGGAGAAAAGAGTAAGAGAGAGATGAGTGAACAGCCCTGGAAAATGGCAGTAAAGGAGAGCAAATAGGATAAAAGAGACATAAAATAAATAGAGCACAGAGAAGCTAAGTAGGCTGACAACTCATGATAAATGGTCTTTATATTTTGACTTCTGATTCCTGAATCAGAATCCTGCACTAAAAAACTACTAAATAGATCAGCCCAATTATGTTTTAGCACCTTATATGAACAGTGCAGTGCACTAGACAGAATGACCCAGAAATAAATAAGGCCCATCTCTGCCTTCTAGTATTTTGCAGAACAGCAGGAAACGTCAACATATTTGGCAAAGGAAAGGGGAGCTAATCAGAAAAAATTAAGCTTGTTTCAATGTACTTCGGCTAAAAAGAAAAAGCCCCATACTTCTTGTTAAAAATAAATGGGGTTTAATTGCTCAAAGTGATCCCAGTCCACAGATTATCACAGTAAATAATTGCACGCCCATCTCTTTTGCAAATCACAAAGCACCCTGCTCCATGCACCTCAGATGCTTTTCCGAATCACCACAGAGGGAGATTTTTAATCATTTCAACAACCAGAGCCCCAGCTTTGTTCTCCAGTAACGCCGGAAGGTTTCCAACATCTGTGCTATCCATAGCACTATACTTTTCTGACTTAATATAGGCAGGGGTTTTGTTTTGTTTGTTTGCTGCTCAGTTGATGTTGTCATATTCCAGAAACAAGACAGGCCTGCAAAGCAATGCTTCAGGTACTGCTATGTATATATTCTCCTCTTCAGATTTCTATTTGCTTGATTGGGACTACCGAGGGGCTGGAGGAATTGACTGCATCTGCCTTTCATTCTTAATTTGGGTGAAATGAGTGGAGGCTGACTCTAACACATGCTTTTTAAAATCGAGGATCTAAAATGAGTCCCAGCTGTCCCACTAACAGCATGGATCCGTTTGGTGAGCAGCATCCTGAAGGGTCAGTGTCCCATCTTATTTATCCCTGGGAAAGATGACAAATTATGAACAAATTAGCATCAATATGAACTCTTCTGCAGAATGGTCAAAATAGGAATACAAAATACAAAAACCACAGAAGTGAATCTTGTTAATCACCGCATTTTCAATAACAGTCTGGTGAAAAGAATAATTAACAAATTACTACATTAACCTAGAAAGAGGACATAATCACTATATAATCACTACGAAGACATTAGCTACAGGTAAACAAACAGGTGTTTGCCTGTTCTCACACACACATATTCTTATCTCAGGAATCTGATTCATTAACCCATAAAGTAAGACATAAGCTAATTGGAGAGTTCTTGCAGGGATAAATGTCTAATGTGAGTCCAAGTTAGCTCTGATTTTCAAAATTATTTGAACAGATGTCAAAACTGTTTTTAATAACTTGTGAATAAATTTCTATACCTTAACGTTTTGGTTTAAGGCTTAGACCAAACCACTCTGGAAAAAAACACAAGTGTCTAATGCTGAATCACTTGGACTTCTATGAGCATGTTAGATCCAAGAGGACAGCATTTTTGTCTATTTTCAATCACCAGTGTATCCACAGTGCCTAGAAGAATGTCTCGCACATTGTGGGCTCTTAGTAAATTTTCACAAAACAAACAAAGCAATAATACTTAACTGTTTCATTACAGTTTCTCTGTCAGAATATCATCATTGGCCGAGCCTGGTAATAGGCATAAACATCTTTCTTGGGGAGTAATAACCACAGGAAAATATGGGACTGAACGCTAGCTCGTGGAAAGTGTAGAATACGGTGTCTCGTGGATGCCGTGCTCATGTGTTCCACACAGCCTTAAGCTCAAGCTAACTAGAAAATCCAGACAGTCATTTCTTTCACATTCTCTAGCAGCTTTCACCCCCTGTTGCCTTCCAGACACAACTCAGGGAGCTCTCTTTATGTTTCCTGCCCTTTACTTTCTTAGATAGGAACCCTTCAGTTCTCCCCCACTGTGTTTATATGCATTTAAGAAGATTGTTTTTGTTGTTCTTATAACCTCATTCTTATGGCTGATGGAAGAATGGAATTTGAGGCATTTATATGAAGAAAAATGGGATCAGTTGTCAGAAATCACTCTCTGTCTACCATCCCATACTTTGGCTTTTCACACTGCTGATGAGGATATAGGAGATTTCAGTTTCCTTTCTAACCATGAGGAAAACTCTGAAATAATATCCATGGTTTTGTGTTATCTGCAATCATAGTCCTTTTTATTAGCTAAATAATGAAGGAAAATATTTTTCTCGTCTCTCTGAATGAAAGGCAACTATGTTGTTTTCAGTCAGTTTCTAGAATTTCACTTCTAAGAAATGGCCTTAAGATGTATCAGTTACAGAAGAGAACTTCCATTTGTCCTTTTGGTATTTTATCAGTGCTTTGATTTAATGTTTAAAATATCTTATTGAATCTCTTAGACAGCTAAACATACACTTACCATTTCCCTCAGCAGTCCCACTCTGTATCATTTACCACAGAAAAGTGAAAACCTGTGTTCACACAAAAACCTGTGCACAAATATTTATAGCAGCGTTTTTCCTTTTGGTGCATTTTTATTGAAATTCCAGTTAGTTAACATACAATGCAAAATGAGTTTCAAGTGTAGAATATAGTGATTCAACACTTGAATACAACAACCTTTTATTTATAGTAGCTTTATTTATATTAGCTCCAGACTGGTAACGGCCTAAATGACCTTCACTGAGTGATGGGATAAATCAGTAGGAGTACATCCATACAGTAGAATGCTATACAACGGTAAAAAGGAGCAAACTACTAATATACAAAATAACTTGGATGGATGTCAAATACATTATACTGAGCGAAAGAATCCAGTCTTAAAAGGTCACATACTGTGTGATTCCATTTATATGACGTTCTGGAAAAGATAAAACTTTAGTGATGAGCACAGAACAGTGATTCCCTGGAATTAGGAGTAAAGGAAAAATGACATTTCAACCGAACAGTACAATGGAGATGGGTAGGGGGAGTGTTCTGTAACCTAACTGGGGTGGTGGTTACATGTATCTGTATATGTGTTAACACATATAGGACTGTACGTCAAAAGAAAACAGGTCAATGTCACTGTGTGAGAACTTAAAAAGTAAAATTTTTTAAATAAAAAAAAACCCATAATGTTCCTTGTGAATCTGTACCGTAGAGATACCTGGAATGGTATCTTCCAAAACGTTATCATCTGCATGGAGCGAGTTCAGAGCGAGAAGATATTTATTTGAAAATAGCTATTTCCCTTTTTCAAGTATTGTGAAATAGGTTTATTTTTATTTAGAAATGATCAAGTCGCTTCTTCTGTGTAACCCATTCTCTTACAGCTTTTAGTTAAAGCAAAGACTCAAATCATTAATGACTTATTTTTATACAGTATTTTCTGGCAAGATTAAAAGTATTTGTGTATGGTGAGTGTTGTATTACTTCCTGCCAAGCTTGGAAACCAAGATGACAAGTGCCAAAAGTATTAAGAAAAAACATATAAAATTAATAGTTTCGTGCCTAAGAGCCTCTCTTTGCACACGAGATTAGTACACCATTCTTAGTTTCATTTTGCAGTATAATTTGCCTCTTCAAAGAGCTCACTTTATTCCATTCAATTGCAAAGGTGGAATGGTTGATGGGCCTCTAATAAGTTTAGAAAATTAAGTTATTACTACAAGGAAGTTTCCCAAACCCTATCCACTCACAAATATTTTGCTTATACTCCTCATAATAGAGCAGGTGGAAATACCTCTCTTCCTTCCCTGAACTCACCCTCTAATGCCTTGAAAATGAAAG
>NW_024420586.1:8153781-8207140 GCF_014898765.1 Herpailurus yagouaroundi
AATGCCTTGAAAATGAAAGCATGCTATGATATCACATATGCACACATGTGTGCCTCTGAAAGAAAGATGAGCGCATGCATACCTTTGTAGCCATATCTTTTTGCTCTCTGCTTTAATTTCAGAATATAGCTACCTTTTCCTATGTTCTAATTTCAAACAAAGAAAATTAACTAGCCTGTATAATTAATGCTTCCCTTTTATCCCGGGATAGGTTTCTTCCTGTGTTTTGCATATAATGTAACACAAGGTTGTTGGGGTTTTTCTCATTGAGCTATTTTCAAAGAAATCCTTGAAATGGCCATGAAGAATGATCTCTAGAAGAACTATGTGCCATATTCCACTCAAACTAAACAAAAATAATAAAATGAGATATTCAAGTGGATACTGAGAGATGAATGGATTGTTATGTTCATTCTAAGACAACATCTAAATATTTCATGTTTCCATTTTATGTCAAAGGTGAAGCTCTAAGTGGAATAAAAAATGTCCTTTCTCGGTAAAATCAGTTGATTTAGCAGTTTTGTGCATGAATTAAAGCTTTCAATCAACATTTTGTTTCTGTCAAATTTCCCTTCTTATGGGAAATTCTGTGCCTGATTCTTTTTTTAAAAAACATCATTGAGAAGAATCATAAAAGAGCACCGAATGTCTCTTTTTGTTGAAAGTTTTTAAAGAAACGCCACACAAAAAAACCCTTTATTGTCTTATTTGGAAACTATCTTTATAAAAGGGCTAATTTTATACTGGAAACTACTATTAGAACTGCATGACTAACACTTCAGTATGAATCATGGTCACAAACAGGGTCATTGTGAATGGCAGAGCTGAGAGATGCTTGTCAACAACCATTCAAAAATAGATACTTGCCTGAGTTGCATTTTAATTTCCTCTATTTTCATGTGAGAGATAACCTTCCTTTCTTTCTTCTCAAAGCATTTCCTCTCACCTTCTTTTGGCTCTTCTCACATCTGAGTTCCCCCCCTTTTCTCACAGACTGTAATACTCTTGGGGGTCAATGACCTGTCAATCTGGGGAGTTTCTTGAGGCACTTCCAAAATTCCAGTTGTTGGATACTCATAACCATGGCAGCCCACAGCCCAAGGCAGAACCAAAGTGAGAGTTAACTGATCAGAAACAAGGCTAAGACCCCTCAGAGAAGCTGTCAGGGACCAGGTCACTGAGTTGACTCCACAAAGGAGTCATAGAGGATGTGTGGAGTCACAAGGAGGCTGCCTTATTTTGAAGTCATCAGCTGAGGGCTAAGGCAAGAATTTACTGGGGGTTCTGCTCTATCAAGACAGAGGCTGGGCTTTTAGAACAAAAAAGAACACTGATTTTACCGTAACAAAACTTTCGGCAGTTGCTTTTGCCTTTTGCTAAAACTCTTGCCATTCTTCCTTCTCTTTAATTCTGTTCCAGTCTCAGTCTGGATCTTCAGAAATCACTGGCGCATTTTATTAAAGACTTGGGAATTTTTATAGATCAGAACTTAACATTTGAATAATATATTTTTTAATATAATTTATCGTCAAATTGGCTAGCATGTAGTGTATATATATATAGTGTGTTCTTGGTTGGGGGGTACATTCCTGTGACTTATCGCTTACATACAACACGCAGTGCTCACCCCAACAAGTGCCCTTTTCAATGCCAATTACCCATTTTCCCCTCTCCCCCGTCCCCCCATCAACTGTCAGTTTGTTCTCTGTATTTAAGAATATCTTATGGTTTCCCTCCCCCTCCCTTTCCTTCCCCCATCATCTTCTGTTAAGTTTCTCAAGTTCCACATATAAGTGAATACACATGATATCTGTCCTTCTCTGACTGACTTCTTTCACTCAGCATA
This sequence comes from Herpailurus yagouaroundi, assembly GCF_014898765.1. Taxonomy (NCBI): domain Eukaryota; kingdom Metazoa; phylum Chordata; class Mammalia; order Carnivora; family Felidae; genus Herpailurus; species Herpailurus yagouaroundi. The sequence continues at coordinate 8,155,628 of NW_024420586.1, forward strand.
ATACCCTCTAGCTCCATCCACATTGCTGCAAATGGCCAGATTTCATTCTTTCTCATTGCCGAGTAGTATTCCATTGTATATATAAACCACATCTTCCTCATCTCTTCATCAGTTGATGGACATTTAGGCTCTTTCCATGATTTGGCTATTGTTGAAAGTGCTGCTGTAAACATTGGGGCACGTGTGCCCCTGTGGATCAGCACTCCTGGATCCTTTGGATAAATTCCTAGTAGTGCTATTGCTGGGTCATAGGGAATATATTCTTTTTTACCTATATGCAAAACAGTGATTGGGTAGGAAGAGATCTGAGTTTAAATATTTACTGTGGCGCCAGCTGCTTGGTGACTCAGTACATTATCTGAACCTCAGGAATCCCAGCTCTGAATATCTACATACTATACTGTGAAAGATGAGTTCCATAGAGGGGAACCATTGCAAAAGTTGTATGTGCTCTACTAATATATCATGTATGTAGTAGAACTGATGATAGATTGATTTAAATGGTATTGATGGCAGGTGGACTTAATTTTTTCTATAAGCAGTTGAAGTTGCTTACCAAGAAATAGTTTATATCTGTTGCATTTCCTTGAAGCTGAGTAATAAAATATTGCTAAGTATATCTATGATCTTTTTGTTTTTCTCAACCCAAGTTTTCTCTATGGTATGACACTCACATTACTTCTATTCCTATGATGACCTTCAGACATTATGGGGAGACATTGCACGATCATAAGTTGGGGAACTCGTCCTGGATTCAAGTTTTGAGTCTGCCACTTTCTCGGTTGTAATCTCAGGTCATTTATTTAATTCCTCTGAGCTTCAATTACTCTTCCTCTGTAAACTGGGATAAGACCAGTACTAACATCAAGGGTTGTGAAGAGAATAATCTACAATAAGCATCAACAAACATTTCCTCTATTAGACCAGGTAGCAAATATTTGAGGCTTTACAGACCATATCACATAGTGTCTTTCACAACTATTCAAGTGCAAAAGCAGACCTAGACAATATGTAAAAGAATGAGCGTGGCTCCAGTAAAACTTTATTTACAAAAATAAGCAGTAAGCTGGATGTGGCCCACCAGATTGCCAACCACTGATCTACTTTACTGCTTGGCGTCATCCTAAACATTAATTTTAATGTAAATGAAATTACATTAATCCTGTGATGTAAATTGAAACTTAACACCATTATTTAACAATATGTCACAATCGTATGAGGCTATAGTGTATTAACTCAGAAACTAAAATCACTCGATGCTAAAGGAAACTACCAGGGTATACAGATTTGTTCTTGAGGAATTCTGTGGTCACATCCGCTGATCTGATGAGAAGGAAACAATAATCATTAACCATTTTGCAGTACTTTCAAATCAACTGCATAGATGGGGGATGCTAAAATATTGAAACAAAAGTCAGATGACATTGTCAGTAAGGTAGGGCCCCATATTTATTCGTTTTTCAAAGTATTTATTCTCTGACTGTCATTTCCTTCCTAAATTTGCTAATCATATGCACCTAGTACAGGCCTAATGTGCTGAACTTGTACCATTACATTCCTGTTCCTTGTCTTCCTAATATAATGAAGCTGATTATGCTCCTTGTTTTATAATGTTCATCCTGTTAGGATGGGCGAACCCATTGGCTACCGAGCACCGCCTGATGTTCATGTTCTCATCATTAGCACTGCTCTAGCTATGGAGCTGTCAGCATTTTTAGCCGAGACGCTGCTTTCGGGGCTTTGCAATTCAGTCATAAAAATTAGCTGCAGGCAGAAACTTGACATATCAAGTCCAGACCCAAGAGAAGAATTTTATTACATTTTTAACAGGGAGAGGGAGGTACGTTTGACCATTGTAAAAGGCATAAAAATCATTGCACTGGGCTTGCTCTTGATCCTTTTCTGTCCTGCCATCATTTAAGATTGCATCTGTACCCTGCCTCCTCCGTTTTCCATATATCCATGGAGGAGCCCTATGGACTTCCAGTGTCAGACGACTTTACAACAAGTTCCCTTAAGGCTACCGTTCTATTTTAGATTGGACCAAAGCAGCTTTTTGACTACCGTTTGTCAACGGCCAAAGGAAATTTCACCCTCTTACTCTAGCCTTCTATGAATACAAAATTCGAATCATTCTTCTGCCGTAATATAGCAACACAGGGTATGACCTGCATCAAAATTCCTGGTTTATGCTTGAGCTTTAGAACTGGCTTGTGTGTGTGAAGGCATTTCTTTGGTGCAAGAGTGAATTGAGACAGCTTAACTCACATTGTTTAATTAAATACTGCAATGTGAACTCAATCACGGTGTCCTCTGCAGATGTGATGAGATTACTCTGTCTCGATAAACAAGATGGGTTATAGGATTGAAAGCTTGGACGATAACCATCCCTTCCCTTTCTCATCTGACAGTGCTGTTTTCTGGAAATATTTTTAGCCACTCATCTAATTGTAGGAATTTGGTAGAAACACATTTCTCAGAAAGGCTCAAGGATATGAAAAATGATGCCGGACCTCATGATTGACAAGAGTAGTGTTTTACCCATTTAATGCCTCATTCAAGGTTATTCTAGTCATTAAAGACAAAGCCTGTTTTTAGTCCCTTTTAGTTTATTTTTTGTATGGGATATAATGTATGATGTAGAACATGTATCGTGTCATACATAATATGTGATTGTCATGGCCATGCCCCCTCCTCATCTCCTGTGGCTTGAGAATAGCGCTCACACCCTTCCTCTGTGATGCTCCTTTTCCCCCGGCTTCCAGGACAGCGCAGACTCTGGGTTTCTTTCCCACCTCTCCGGTCCCTCTCGCTCACTTTCCTTTCACGGTTATTCCTATTCCTCCTTACCCCGAATGTCGCAAAGCCCCAGGTCTTCTTCTCTACTCTCGTTCTAGGCGTGCCCTCATCCCACCTCTATGCTGGTGGCTCCCAAGTGTATATGCCCAGCCCTGGTATTTCTCTAAAGTCACATATCTGACCACCTGCCCTCTCCGCTGGAATAGACACCCCTAACCCCACATCTTCACAAGTGAGTCCTGATCTTTCCCTACATATCTGTACCACCCACAGCCTCCTCTGCCTCAGGAACAGTAGCACCAGTCCTCAACTGCTCAAGCCAGACACTTTGGAATCATTCTTTTTGTTTTTTAATTTTTTTAATGTTCATTTATTTTTGAGAGAGAGACTAAGCGAGAACAGAGCAGGGGCAGAGAGAGAGAGGGGGAGACACAGAATCCGAAGCAGGCTCTAGGCTCCGAGCTGGCAGCACAGAGCCCGACGCGGGGCTCAAACTCATGAACCGGAGGTCATGACCTGAGCCCTAGTGGGATGCTCAACTGACTGAGCCACCTGGGTGCCCCTGGAATCATTCTTGAACTTTCTTTTCTCCCTCGCTCTTCACATCCAACCTGTGAGCGAATTCTGGTGGCTCTCATTTTAAAATTATTCAGGATCTGACCACTTCTCACTTCCTTGACTGTTACTACCCTGGCATGAGGAACTTTACTCAACCACTCAAAAGCTCCCTGTTTCACACTGTAAGCAGGGTGTCTTACAATGGCCTATAAAGTCCTACCAAGGTGACCTCTCCGTCTCCGGTATGACAACATGTCTACCTCTCTCTGACTTCCTCACTCCACACCAGCCCCTTGGCATCCTTGCAGTTACTCTGACAGGCCAGCTACTCCCTCTTCTTGGGACTTTGTACTCACCGCTCCTCTGCCTACGATACTCCCCTGTAATGCATCTACCTGGCTAACACCCCTGCCTCCTTTAAGTCTTTGCTCAAATGTCACTATTTCCATGCACCCTATTTTGACACCATATTTAAAATTGCAGACTCACCCTACTGCTGGCATTCTTGGGTTCTTCTTTTTCTCCTTTTCCCATATATCTAATCACCTTTCAATATATTGTATCATTTTTGCCCATTCCTTTTCATCTTACACTAGGATACAAGGTCCCACGGGGGCTGAAAGTTTTGTTTTGTTCTTTTACATATCCCAAGCACCAAGAGCAGTGCCCGTCACATAGCAGTAACTCAATAAATATCTAAAGTGCTAAATGCATGCATAACCACTGAAAAAAATTAAAGCAAGCCTTCACAATAGATAGTACAATGCCAAGTGATTTGTTAAGCCTTTTAATTTAGGGTAGATGACTTTTTACAAGTAATATTTGTTTTAAATTATTCTTACTAGTGTTTTGAAAGATTTATCTTTTTACCTAATTAAGGATGGATGGCAACATTCTATACTAAGCTAGTTTTAAAGAAATAATAGTTGCATTGTCAGAGTTCTGTTTTTTAAGTTTATTTATTTTGTGAGAGAGAGACTGACCAAGAGAGCAACTGGGGGAGGGGCAGAGGGAGAAGGAGAGAGAGAATCCCAAGCAGGCTCCATGCTATTAGCATGGAATGCAACACGGGACTTGAACTCATGAACCATAAGCTCATGACTGGAGCCAAAACCAAGAGTCAGACACTTAACTGACTGAGCCACCAGGCGCCCCCATTGTCATAGAGTTCTTTTTTTTTTTTTTTAATGTTTATTTATTTTGAGAGAGACAGCGCAAGTCAGGAAAGAGCAAAGAGAAAGGGAGAGAGAGGGGGTCACCTGGGTGGCTCAGTGGTTAAGTGTCCAACTTCGGCTAAGGTCATGATCTCACATTTTGTGAGTTCGAGCACTGTAGCTCAGAGCCTAGAGCCTGCTTTGGATTCTGTGTCTGTATCTCCCTGTCTCCCTGCCCCTCCCCTGCTCATACTCACTCTTTCAAAAATAAATAAACATTAAAAAAATTTTTTTTCATAACGTAAACATTAAAAAAATTTAAGATGGGGCACCTGGGTGGCTCAGTTGATTAAGCATCCAACTTTGGCTCAGGTCATGATCCTGATTTCCAGGATTTGTGTGCTCGAGACCCACATCAGGCTATGTGCTGACAGCTCAGAGCCTGGAGCCTGCTTCGGAATCTATGTCTCCCTCTCTTTCTGCCCCTCCCCCACTCACACTCTGTCTCTCAAAAACAAAATTAAAAAAAAAAATTTTTTTTTAATTTTAAGAAAGGGAGAGAGAGAATCTGAAGCATGCTCCATGCTGCCAGCGCAGAGCCTTATGGAGGACTTGATCCCACCAACCCTGAGATCATGACCTAAGCCGAAATCAAGAGTCAGATGCTTAAGTGATTGAACCACCCAGGTGGCCCTGCCAGAGAGTTCTAAACAACATTTTCCCATGGAAAATTAAGCATGTAAAGCAAATGCATCCTCCTGACTTGTGTAATAAAATGTCCAAAAGAAATCAGCTCAGTTACAAATTTAATGAAGTGGCTCACAACAAAAGCCCTTTTCTACTTTGGCAGCAGAAGGAAAACCTTTGCAAGATTTTTCTTCAAAGTTTTGAATATTGTTATATTTTCCTAAAACGTTGTAATTTATTTACCTATGCGTGCTGCCTGGAAGCAAGCAGTCAGTGGTCCTTTTACTATGTGGTTTCTAGAACCTCCTGCTCTGCGGGTGTGTTTTGCCCCACGTTCTGCTTTCTCTACTCCAGAGGTTTTAATCAGATCACATTTTTCTTAATGAGGCTGATTAGAGGGTGAAAACCAGCAATAACCTCAGGGGTAAAGTAGGCGGCTCCCTTAGGCATTGAATTCTAACCACTTGAGTTAAAGCTATTATTGATACTTACTCAGGATGTTATATTAACTCACTGAAAATCTTTAAGAATGATGATGGTGGAGTCAGTGCTCATAACTTAATGACAATGGAATATGTTAAGTGCTAGAAAAAATAAAATAGATCTAGATTACAACCCCTCACTCAAATCACCATAATAATTTTTTAGTAGTTACCATTCCCACAATACAATTTAGGTAGAAATAAAGGTAAGAGTTAGATGCAATATGGAGTAAGGCTAATAAGAAGTAGAAACCAAAGTTAAGTTGAAAATGATCGTTCCCAATGTGATTGTGTTGCAGAGCCTTTCATGAAAAATACAAGCCATAAGATAAAATTTGTATGAAGCCCTTACTGAAACCTCATTTTTATACGTTTGCTCTTTGGATGATTTACATTTCTAATTTTGCATCTTGAGTTGAGTGTGCCGTAAGCAAAATTGTGGAAACATGTTTCTGAGTAGAGGAGGTAGAATTCCCTGCATATCATCCATCCCAATCAATGAACAGGAATTTGCTTTCTGCAATGTATACGGCTGCTATCCCATAATTTGTATTTTAATTATATATTTAAAATGCTTCAGCACAAACAGGGAAGGAATTATTAATTTTTTAGCTACTAACATAGCCCAATCAAGTCTCACAATTCCCACTCATAAAAATGGAAAAATTATTAGAGTAAAATCACTACAGATTATCTCCTCAAGTTATATGAACAGGAAAATTGTAAAATTTTCAGCAAAATATATTTTTAATATCATTCAACTGTTTTGCATAAAGCATTTAGTGTTATGAAAAAAGTTTAATTTCAACTATTTGAGTAATAACTTCTAGTGCTGAAGATACCTTATTGCTGTGTCTCTTCAACTTTCCAGACCAGCGCACCTAACAAGGGAGCCACTTTGGGTGCTTTATGCTTATTTTGACATTAAAACTATTTTTTTAAATAATCTACCCTTGGAAGCTTATTGTCGTGTTCATTAATCAGTGAGATCCAGTTACATTGAATTTCTCAATTAAAAAAAATTGGGCTGACACATTTCAGGGCTTCTCTGATGAGGTGTTAGAATATTTTGATTCAACAGACTTATATAACTCTGAGGATACAGATAGCAAAGGAATGTTTTTGTTTTTCAATTGGTTTTAACTCAGTCAGAAAGATTTCTAAGTATAGATACCCAATATGATGCCAAGAGGTAGAGACAAGCAAAACTTTTCGGGATAGTGGTGGATATTTTTGTAAGTTCATCCTCCTCTAAGAGGTCAAGTCACTTGTGTCCAGTGGTGGATGTGAAGGGTCTCTGGTACACAGGTTAGTCTTCCTTATTGTCTCAGGGAAGAATAAAAGGGCTTTATCGTTAAGGAAAAATGACTAGAAGATCTCTGTATTTCTAACTAATGGTATGATTTTGAATTTGTCGATCAAGTAAGAATCCTGAACACTCATAATCCCTGTGAACTCTTCATGCAACCCTCAATACTTATTTTGACTACAGTGATCTTATTATGAATAATAAAAACATTCATAACTTTGCCTTATAGTTGTCGGTAAGAGGCTCAATTTGGAGGGGGTGCGATTTATTTGGGTACCTACTCTTTCTCACTGTGTTGTTTAAAATAACGATAACTGTTCTAATGCAGGGGAGAAAGAAAATCTTAGGAGCATAATATAATGGAAGTTTATTTGGGGGCCACATGAAATGAAGTCCATTGGTGGCACAGATTGTTGGAGAGCTCTGTTCCATGCACTGGAACCAAGGAGATGGAGACTCTGTCACATTCAACAAATGGCTTCCAAATTCACCATGGTTGTTGAAATCTAAATCGGACATGAGAGAAATAAGTGAGTATTTTAGGGAGGAGGAACAGAATTAATAGGCCAGGCCTGGAAGTTTCCTTTATCATTTTTGCCCCCCTGCATTTGGCCACAGCTCAATAGTAAGACTACTCTTAACTGCAAGGGAGGCTGGAAATGTGATTTGGCTGTCTGCCTAGAAGGAAAGGAATACAGATTTGGTGAATGGCTGGCCAGTCTCTGCCACAGTCATGTTTTGTTGCTTGTCTCCGTGAAGACAGCTGACAATTCTGCAGGGATTTGGAAAGTCCTTCCTTGCACTACATATCACATACACATGCAATAAACAGGCTTTAAGGTTTTCCCATTTTGATACAGTTATGTCTAAAGAATGGGAATTTCAACCACTGTTGTTGACAAAGTTTACGATTTTTAACCACTGTGTTAAGCTCCTTAAAAAAAATGAAAAAGGTGAACTCTGAGACACTGTCCTTTGTGAATGATGCAGCAGCCGGGGTATTTGGGGTGAAAACTAGCCCCAGTGAAGGCTACCATACTTTAGCTCTATCTTTTGTGATATGACCCCCTCAGTGTACATATCCTTCCGATTACTTTTCCCATCAACTTCAGGCTCACTAAAAAAAGGCCTTGTTGAACAATTCCTCAGTGATTGTTTTCCATCAAACAAGTCTTCAGAGGTCTTCGCAGGGCTCACTTTTTAAATATTTAGACTCAGAGACAAACACCAAATCATCTAGAGGTTTAATACATTCCTTTATGTAAGCTTCCTAAAACTATAAGATAAATAAGAGAATTAACCTGATAGAAGAATGAGTTGTTCTACAATGTTTTTGAGCACTTTAAAAGATGTCCTTTGTTAGTGTCGGTAAAGTCACGTTTTTTACAGCTTCCCTACCTCCTTTTGGCTCAAAACAGATTCTAGCATATTCACAATCCAAGTTTTCAACCACATTTTCTCTTTTTTTAAAAATTTTTTAAATGTTCATTTATTTTGAGAGAGAGAGAGGATAAGTATGAGCTGTGGAGAGACAGAAAGAGAGAGAGAGAGAGAGAGAGAGAGAGAGAGAGAGAGAGAATCCCAAGCAGGCTCTGCACTGTCAGATCAAGACCTGAGCTGAAACCACAAGTCAAACGTTTAACCGCCTGAGCCACCCAGGCTCTCCCAACACATTTTCTCTTAAAAGAAATACCACCTTCCAAAATGATGCTTCAAAGATGAACTTTTTTGTTTGTTTTTTTTTTTTTTTACTAGCCGAGATTTTCTTTCTAAATTGCAAAAAGAAACAAAAACAAAAATAAAACCACGAGCTCACTTTTTTCTAAATGTGCATGATTGATTTTAAAATGCCGGTGAAGAATGACAGTTTCATGGAGCATAGCTTCATGCTTTTTATGAGCCAGATGCTAAAATAAGTGTAGGCTCATTTCCATCACCAAATTAAAAATTGTATTCAAAATAGGAAACTAAGTGTAGCCTATATAGTTTAGATTCACTCCTGTTTATTCCTGACTGGAATCATCTGGGTATTACGTTTCATGACTGTGACAAGCCTTCAACATTTCAGATTGTTTCTTCTTATGTATCTTACATATTTTCACCAGTGTCAAATTTACACTTCAAAATTCCTATTTTTTATCCATGACCTATTTCAAAATATGATATATTATACTTTACGGTAAAGATATCTATTCACAGAGGTGTCGTCCAGCCCTTTTTATAATAATAAATACAAAATGAAACATGAAAATGTTCATGAGTATGAATTGGTGAAATAAGCTAGGATCCACATATTACCATGCTGTGTAGTTACTGAAATGACAAAAGAGAGCTATTTGTACTGATATAATCTAATTCGTCCTTTGTAAAGGATATTTGTGTATGTGTTCACACACATACATATGTAGCATACACATATTTACATGTACATATGCATATGTTCGTATATGCATAATAGCTGAGAAACATACTGAAAGAATTGTTTCTATGGTTACCTGTGGAGGAGTGAAGCCAAAGCATGGGATGAGGCGAGAAGCTTTTTAGTTTTCATCTTCTACCTTTCTTAACTGTTTGAATTTCTTTTACCATGACTATCTGATTTCATTTATTTTATTTATGTGTGTGTACATATATATATATATATATACACACATACGGTATATGTACATATGCATATGTATCATATATATACAACCTTGTAGTGACTGTCCTTGAAGTTTTGCGGTAACTAAGGAATAAGAATGTTAAAGATGGAGGAAACTTCAAGCTCCAAATAACGTTGTAGTGTTTAAATGCCGCTTTTCATTTCTATGCTGCCACTGTCTGTTCCACTTATCAGCTAAGCTCATTCCCACCTGAGAGTTAAGGGCAGCAGCGTCTCTGATCACAGCTGGGAAACTTGTAACTGGGAGTTAGGCCATAGCCTTAAACCAGCAGCATCCATGGAAACTAAATACCAGAAATTAGCAGCGGTTGCAAAATGGAGTCCCAGCCCACTCCCGCTCCTTTCTAATTACTCACTAATGTTTCTTAACTGTGTGCAGCCAGGCTGCCGTGACTGGGGTATGAAGAGTGCAGAACTTTTTGAATAAGGCAAGGCTTACTCTGGAATAAGGTGATGCTAACCAAAAACCTAACTGCAGTTAAAATGAGGCAAGAGTTCTGACTGTTTCCATCAAATTTATTCTGCCCCAGGAAAAAGATGATGATTTGATCCTAATTATGCTAACAGCATTTCAAGAGCCTCCAGAGAAAATGCCTATTTTCTAAAATGCGGATCACTAAATTTTACTGTACTATTTAACAATGCCTGTCACTGAAGCTTCAAGGCTTATCCCAACTTAACTTGGGTTTAGTCAGCTTAGGATTGAAATCCACAGTTTTCTCACAAATTCTGCTTGCCCTTTAGTGCCTAGGACACAGTCTCCAGGCATATGGCTCTTCAGACCCTCATGATTCCTCTGAGCCATTCTAGAGAGCCCAGGTCCCAGCTGGGGTCTGGCATTCCGTTCACTCAGAAGGCCCCACCCCCTGCTTGTAGGGTCCTACATTTGTTTCCTTCTGGGATGACAGGTAAAACCCACAGGTACCCAAGCCTGCTGTGCCCCTAAGTCATCAGAAAAACTTATTAAATAGATAGATTCTTGATTTCTGGGCTACACTGATACACAGGTTTGAAATCCCATCTCTGGGCTCGCTGCCACATGGCTTTTTCCTGACAGATAGGTCCCTACACGCCATCGTGCGTAACCATTGTTTTTATACATAGCCTACCTTCTCTTTCTGTTACTCCCAGTTTCCTTCTTATGAACGATTCAAACCAGCTCATTAAGAGCAGTATAAAAGATGCCAGCACCAAGAGATCAACAGTCAGACCTTTGCTTTAGGCCAGATTTGCCTCTGTTGCTCTGCTCCCTGAAGGCCTACCTCCGGACTCTTTATTGATTCAGGATGAGTGTCCTGCTTTCCCAAATGGCCAGCAATGTGGGGTGAGGGGTAGTCACCCTTAGTATCCACCGAGAGGCTTTTTAGCCCAAAGCGGGAGACACGGCTTTTGAGCCTAGAGTCCTCATAGGCTCTGAGGCTCAGGATTCTATGAGCCTCCTCTAATGGGTCTCATTCAGAGGGATGTTATTGGTGATATCATTGATGAATATTGCTATATTCTTGTAGGTTTCAGGAAGGGGCTTCTGTTACTAAGAACTACTCAAATGATTATTATACAGGGGTGCCTGGGTGGCTCAGTCGGTTAAACATCCGACTCTTGATTTTGGCTCAGGTCATTATCTCACAGTTCATGAAATCAAGCCCAGCATCGGGCTCTGTGCTGACAGTGCAGAGCCTGATTGGGATCCTCTGTCTCCCTTTCTCTCTCTTTTCCCCTTACTTGCTCACTTGCTTTCTCTCAAAACAAATTAATGTCTTTAAAAAGATTATTGTACACACTCTCAGCAATAAGAGATTAAAATGAAAATCTTCACTTAAGAGATTTGAGTTTGATGGTTTGATTACAGCGTGAGTTGCAATGTCTATGAAAATCTCCCACAGTTATCTTAGAGTTTACATAGGAGGAAGTAATTTTCTTTAAGTAAAAAGTAGATGAGTACAATACCAGTATAATTTCTCTTAAGAGACTTTAACCTGTAGTCAAGGAAGATTTGGGAAGTTTTTCACTGATCATGAATGACTATCAGTAGTACTTCAAAGGACTTGCTAGACATAGGAAGCCATGGTGAAATAATTTCACAGATACCCCATAGTCTTACATATTTGGAACAATGTTGGGAGATAGTCCCTAAGACAAAGTACAAATTGGTATACTGATAGGCATAGTTGCTCATAGGTTCCGGAACTGTTAAATATAATACTGTGGCTTTGATTACACAACACATTTTCTGTTCGCACTCAAATGTGGTTTAACATAATTGCCTGAATTTGGGTTCTAATTTACCTGCCTTAGACTCTCACTTAAGTATACAATTACATTTTCAGTATTCAGAAGACTATGTTAGTGTGAACAGTTCCTGAAAATAGGACAGTATTTCATAGTTCTCTGGAATTGAAGGTTGGTTGTTTATTTGTTATCTTGTTTGCTTATTTGTTTGTGAATGACCATAAAGTGAATCCTCATAGGGCAAGGAAAAATATCTTATGTTTCCTTATGGATCTAATCTCTGAAACTTTTAGACTATCACTAATGATGTCCCGGGAGTCCTTGGAGTTAAATTAAGAGGGTGTACAGTTCATAAATTTTTATTTAGATGCAATCCTTGCTTGCAAATAAGTTTACAATCTGGTAAAGAGGCAAGGTCATAATGAACCTGAAGAAATGGATTGAACTTAGACAGTATCTAGATAATATAGCAAGGGCTTGTATGGCCACTTGGGAAGATGATGGGAGAAATTGATGGGAATATTTGAGAAAGGCTTTCTGGATGGGCTGGGTCAAGCCTAAGTTCTAAACGACAGCTCTGGGACGGTGGGTAACACAGCAACCTAAAACGAAGTTGGGAAAACAATTGAGAATGGAGCGTGTATCTTACAATGAAATTCATCAGAACAGAGCACAGCAGTGAAGAGCCTTCACTTCGGTGGACAGCACTTGCTCTTTTATCCTTTGGATACGTTAACCCTGAGTTCATTGCTCATGGACTCATACAGAGTGAAGGGAAACATGGCATGATCTTTTAAATCAAAAAGTCTGGGGGTGCCTGGGTGGCTTCGTGGGTCTAAGCATCCAACTCATATTTTCGGCTCGGGTCATGAATGCACAGTCCGTGAGATCAAGCCCCACATCAGGCTCCACACTGATGGCCCCGAGCCTGCTTGGGATTCTCTCTCTCCCCCTCTCTCTCCGCCCTTCCCCAGCTCCCACGCACATGTGCACACACTCTCTTTCTCAAAATAAATAAACTTTTAAGAAAAGTCTGTACACATTGGATGCGTGGAAAGAAAACATGGCAATGTGAAAATCAAGTAGAGAAACACTTGTTAACAGAAAACTAGCTCTGTCTTTAGCAAGAGATACTTTGTATCTTGGTACTGTATTTGTTATGTGACTATGTGTCATCATTTTTACCAGTATTAACACCCACTATTTACTGAGCCATTACGTCTGTGCTCATTTACAATGTGCTTAAGTGCTTTATATACCTTATTTGTACATTTAAGCCTCATAATAAACCTAGGGGTTAAATATTCTTACACTCAGTTTTGCAAATGAGAAAGGTAAAATATTAGGTTAAGTGACATATCTTGGTTAAGGTCAAGGAAACAATACATGGGTAAGTTTTATGTGAACATAGATTTACCTGACTTAGGGGTCCAGATTCCAACCAGTACACTGATGCTTTAGAATCGGGATTACAAATTGATTACCAGAGCACCAAAATCAGCCTGGGGATCTGCTTTGTTCAGGCCACATTGTGTGTTTTCAGAGAATTCAAATGTGTATTTTTATAGAGAAGGGTGCTAACTGGAATCACCATGCATCATTGCCATGAACTATCTTGATATAAGATTTCAGTTACTCATTTGAGATTGTAGGTTGAATATTCCCCTAGTTTATCTAAAATTTATTTATATTTAAGCAAAAATTAGGGATGCCTGGGTGGCTCAGTGGGTCGAGTGTCCAACTCTTGATTTCAGCTCAGGTCATGATCCCAGGGTCATGAGCTAGAGCCCCCCGTAGGGCTCCACACTGGGCACAAAGCCTGCTTGGGATTCTCTCTCTCCCCGTCCCTCTGCTGATCCCCCACTTGCATTCTCTGTATATCAAAAAAAATAAATAAAATAAAAAGTATATATATAATTAGATGCAAACTAATGCTTTTATATCTATGCAATTATATATATATATACTTATATATGTAATTTTATTTATTTTATATACTTATATGTAGACAACTAGTACAACATATATTTATAGAAAATTCCATTGTTTGTGCTGAAGAATGTAAAGAGGAGACATCATTTGGGGGAAATAGTACATTCTTAAAGTACCCAAGGGCATTGATTTTGACATCTTGAGGTAACAAATTTCCAAAGTTTCCTTTTTTCTGGTCTCATTTCACATCTTGCTTTCCATGAGTAGACACAGCCAGGGGGATTCCTGTCTGTAATCCCCATCCATATGCCTCTGCCAGCCAATTAATTGCTCATTAATGCATCAACCTAGGTGTTAATTTGTTGACAGACACATTTAAGAAAGAGGTTATAAATACTGTCTCAATGGCCTTACATACTCTGGAATGTAGGAGAAATCATAATCACAGTGAATTTATTGTCAGATTTCTTGTCTCAAATATTTATTTTTAGCTACTGTGATAATTTTTCATTGATGTTCTATTATGACTATAGTTTGCTTTGTTTGACATTATTTTCCATCATGGAACTGCATTTTGTTTTCAAAGTAAGGACATTTTGAGGGAAGTGGCTATTTTCCAAAAATTTATTTTTTACTTTTCCACAAGCTGGTGAACCAGTTAATATTCAAATATTTGTAAAATTATGTCATATTCCTAAAAGTATGTAATAAATCCATTAACTGGAGAAAGAATGGTTGAGAATTTAGATGATATAACCAGTGATTTAATACAGAAGTGGTGTTCACACTGTTAGCACATAAAAACAGTTTTAAGATGGATTTATGAAATTCCATGTGAACTTTATAATAATAAAGCCTCACAAATAATATCTTAATATCTTAAACTGAATAGCTTATTTTTTAAAACCTTAGCTTCTTTATTGTCATCGGATAAATCATCAGTGTTTCAGTTATTTCTTTTCAAAAGTCCCAGCAGGACAAACATGTTTGTTTTGACAAACAACTATAGGTTTTCATTTGTATTCACTCAAATAGACAAAAAAGATACCTAAAAGCAGCATGAATTCCCCAACACCTTCCTGTGAAATTATAACTCTTATATAAAATAATTAGTAGTTTCTAATATCGTATTGTAACCAGATCACAGATCCTTAACCCAGGATTTTTGGATTTATGAATAAATATCAAGGGGCCTTAAAATTGTAAACATACAAAATATTTTCATGGCAGGGCAATGACTCTATCTTTCATCAGTTTTTTCAAGAGTCTGTGATGCCAAAAAATTTAAGGCTGACTTGGAAGAAGGAAATTAGAGATTACTGGGATGAGGCTTCTTTATTGAACTGTCCCTTTCACATAATTTGAATAAGAGCTAGTTGTGTGAATTAGCCTGTGATCACTCACTCTCAGCATCTAATGTTGGCAAAATGTCTTTCCTGAGCATGGTTTTTTATTCTTTAGCTTTCCGATATGGATTTATTGAATGCCTACTAAATATTAGCTAATGTTTTCCAAAATAGGGAAATCAGAGGATGAGCCATTTGAGAGACAGATGTCAAGTCAAACTGCTGACATGTCGAGTGGGAGACGTTTGTGGGAGATCCAAGTGGAGATGTCCCTGCAGGAGAAAAGCCCAGTGAAAGATTTAGATTTGGAGATCAGTAGAATGTGGGTGGTAAAGACATTAAAGTCCTTGATACATATGAACCCACCCATGTATTCGTAGTGTGAGAAGGAACAGCCAAACATAAAATACCTATACATACATATATATGTTTATAAACATAAATTTATTTATTTGCAGAGAATTGTTTTACACAATTATGGGGACTAAGTAGTCTCCACTTGACTGGCTCTGCATTTAATGCTGAAGTCTAAAGTTCACAAGCAGGCTGTCGGGAATAGAAGATGATGAGCAGGGTAGAAAACCTTGAGTATGAACTGGGCTTGCACTTTCCGGGACATGCAGTCAAGTAGGAAGATTATGAGCAGACGTGACCTCCACTGAATAGACTGAAATCCATGTCAGCCCTTGTTGCCTCTGACCTTAGCACCAAGGATGAGCCAGGGCCCTTCATCATAGAGCTAAACATATACACCTTCTAGCCTACGAGTCAGATGTACTGAAGGAAGATCCAGGGAAAAAGCCATTTCAGGTCCAACTGCTACTTCATGCCAGCAAAGTGGGTTGGCATATCAGTGAGAATGTGCACACACATGCACACACACACGCACCAAAATGGCTGCTGCTTCCCTTCCATCCTTCCTGGTATGAGGAGAATCTCTCTGATGGCTTACCCTCACAGGATACATACAAGAAAATGGAATTCTGGAAAATGCAGTTCAGCCTAGCCAAATCAGCACATTACTAAGCTATCACTATGTGCGCTCTCAAAGATGGCAAGCCTTTGTGGGTGCTAGAGTAAGGGGTCTCTGTCATCGTGCCATGCCATCGTGGTCATGTCATGAACATGCTGGCACTTGGAGGATAAATGAAGGAAGTAATGTAGAAATCAGAGGATGGGACCATAGAATCGACTTGTTTATTCTCACACTTGTTCCAAGAGCATTGCTCACATGTGTGTGTACAGATTAGGTAAACCAAGGGATTATGGTCTGATGAATTTACTCACTTTACCTCTATACTATCTCCCATCCCAAACAGTCATTCCCAATATTGAAAAGAAGTGTCCCCTTTCCACCTTTTTTTCAGAGACTGTTTTTCTAAGATGGATAATATTGATTATTACAGTGAGAATAGGAGGCTCTCTGAAAATTTTAAGAGTAGTTGAACAAACGAACGTGACTGTGTTGGCCTAAATATAGGGGAGAGCATAAGTACCGTTTACAACTCTTCTCCAGCTCTCCAAAAAGAGCACATATTGCTGTAGGTTATAACCTTATGTATTGCCATGAAAAACTCTAAGTGAAAAGGTTTCATTCCTACTGTCCCGAACCCCTGTTTTTGGAGTAAGATGTTGGTGGAAAGAAAGATGTTGAGGAAACCCACACGGTCCCTACCTATGCATGAGAAAGATGTCTCTTCCAGTACTTATTTTGTTACTGCTGTGTTTCCAAGGAGTATCACTAATCAGTAGTGTCTACGATGGTATTTTCTGTAACTCTAAATATACAGAACTGATCTTGGCTGAGAGAGAGTTGTTTCTCCAAGAGCCTTCTATGACCCTAGACTGTTGGAAAGAGGAGGTAGTGGAGGAAGATGGTCTGTTGTGCTTCCTTGAAGTAGAATATACGGTCACGTTTTAATGCAATATTTATTTTTTCCAAAATTATAAGAGTAATATTTTCACATCGTATAAATTTTGGAAAACAAAGACAGATATAAAGAAGACAAGAAAGGAATAACCAAGATGTGTCAAAAGTGCTTTAAAGCTTCATCCATGGAATCTTAAGGGTCTCTTTCCTACTTCAGATGAGAATGTCACAAGCATAAATTTGACTAAATAGTGGTTAAAAAATTGCTAATTAAGTAATGTTTCAGAATTGCAATTTTCTGCTCATAAGAACTGGTTATGTTTGATAACTTTATTAGTTTTGTCTTAATTTTGTTATCACAATCTCTTTACTATGTGATGCTCTTGGCCATGGTAAATTAAAGTATTGGATCGATTAAGTTTATCAGATCAATGAGTTTTTTCATTAATCCAAGATAGTGTTTGATTCAGAATGCACATCCAGTCAGCAAAAGTTGCCATTAACTTTTAAATACAGGGCATTCCAACAGCTAGCACCAAGGAGTTAGAATGTATGAGACATCATCTGGATATGAACAAATGGCTTTAGTCTTTCCTTTATTTTAGGCTTCGTGAAAGTTGCCAGAGTTTTACCTGTGTGAATTAGACATACTAAAAAGTATTCCCCCACAAGATTCAAGTGCTAAGGGGAAAAGCAAGCTTCTTAATATTATGACAGATAGAACACCAGTAATGTAAATTATTCTATAAATATGTTAGAGAAAGTATTCATCTTTATGAAATGATATGATTGGTCCTTTTCTATAGACAAGAAGACTCAGTTATTTTCATTTACTTCTCCAACTTTCCACATAGAGAGTTGCTAATATTAGAACACAAAAAATCACAGTATAACAGTGATGTGCACAAAAATAGACTTCAGAAAATCATATACCTTCTTTAGGTAAGAAACCTGTAAAGATACTTTCAAATGATAACCTTTATTAGATGCTGACATGTCTCAGAGGCTACTTTACAATCCCTTTTATTAAAGACATCTCGACGGTTATAAACCTTGTAGATCAATGTGTCTCATAAGCCTTGTGCACAGCACTCATGATTAAAAGCCATGTGAAAACCCTCTGAAGAGCTCACAGAAGAGTACCTAGTCTGTCTATTATTGGATTCTGTGTGTGAGTGAGTTTTTAATAAGATCCCAGTTTAGTATAAAGGCCAGGAATAAAAATAACACCATAAGGGAGGATAAAATTATAGAAAGTAAGACTGGGAACCCCAAAAGAAGGAAAAAAATTAAGAAGAACGTCACAGCTTCTCCAGAAATTGCACGTTTAGAGTTAATAAAAATACTTTTAGGGGTGCCTGGGTGGCTCAGTCCGTTAAACATTCGATTTCGGCTGAAGTCATGATCTCGTGGTTCCTGAGTTCAAGCCCCACATCAGTCTGTGTATTGACAGCTCAGAACCTGGAGCCTGCTTCAGATTCTGTGTCTCCCTCCCTCTGCCCCTCCCCTGCTCACCCTCTCTCTCTCTCTCTCTCTTGCTCTCAAAAATAAATAAATGTTAAAAAAAAATAAAATAAAAATACTTTTAAACACGAGGAGGAAAATGTCTT
The DNA here is from genome assembly GCF_014898765.1 of Herpailurus yagouaroundi. Classification (NCBI taxonomy): domain Eukaryota; kingdom Metazoa; phylum Chordata; class Mammalia; order Carnivora; family Felidae; genus Herpailurus; species Herpailurus yagouaroundi. The sequence continues at coordinate 8,174,269 of NW_024420586.1, forward strand.
GTGAACCCGAGGTTCTATGATCAGAAAAGAAGGCTGAAAGTTACAAGAGCAGGGCTACTTTCTAGTGTCTTTTAAGAGGCCAACAGTAGAATGGATTGCAAGGGAAGATACAGATTCCAAAGAAAAATAACATATATTTTTCAAGAATGAAAAGAACTGAAAGAAACACCTTTGCTCATAGACTAGAAATGAAAAATTATGTTAAATTTTTTTTAGTAAAAATATGTATGAATGCTATCAACTTCTAAAACTTCCTGATTAACTCGGCACCGAAAATTCCCTCCCATTTTGAGCTTCAATCGTTTAAACTACTTCCATGGCAGTTCACGCTACTATCATTTCTCCTTCTATGGAATGTGGACCAAAAAATAAGCCGTGTAGTGTGTTTTGGGCTCAGAAGCTTTCAGAAGCATTTTATTAAGTCGCTATGGAGAAGAGACACACAGAGCAAACCACTGTACGAAACATCAGCAGTTACACTGAATACTTTTAATACAATGCTCACAACGAAAGGCCTTCGAGGCAGGAACAAAGAGAACATACAACAGTGAGTTCACTGAATGTGCATTTACCTTTTAAATAATAAACATCATGCATGAGCTATCATTATGTCCTACACTAGCCATGTTTCATTAGCTTATGAAACTTCCTGAAGAATATTTCATTAGCCTTCAAAGCCACATAACCCTCAGAATTATGGTTTATGTTTTTTAAAACATAAGAAAAGAAGGCTTTGTGTGTATCTCAATTTTCCCTTTAAGACCTTGAGTATTAGGACACTTGGGGAAGGGGCAGGGTGTCTCGTTAAAACTCACAGATATAAAAAAATAGAGATAAAGCAAAACGCAATTTGAATTGGACCTTCCATTTTAGTGTAACCAGGCCACATAAGAAACAGCAAAACAAAATCCCCTTTTAAAGTCACAGGCACTATCTGTGTTTTAGAGCACATGCTATTGACTGTATTAACCTTAAATAAATGAAAGCTAATGCCTTAGAGTTCTCCTCTAATTAAATCTAAGTTCTTTCTGAAAAGAAGACTCATTCCTAACTTCGTGCTTTCTTTCTCAAATCAGGATTTTGTATTTTTCTGTTTCTTCATTCTGTACTTAGGTACTGTGGGAAATGATTAGAGGACAGCAAGAGGTAAATGGCTCTTGTCTACAACACTGAGTGGATCAAATTAGTATAATGCCATGACGTTTATCCTGCCACACTGCAACCTGGCAGACAAGGTGACAAAAGTACATTCTAGAGATACTGTTTGGGCACAGCCTAAGCTGAGTAACAAATCCCCAAAATACAATGTCTTCAATAAATTAGAAGTTATTTTCTCTCATTAAATAGACCAGTAGAGAGTAGCCCTGTCTGGTGGAGTGATTCTGTTCCGTTAAGTCATTCAGGGACCGAGCCAGTTTCCTTACATCTTGTTGCTCCACCATTGTGTCTTCATATATATGGTAGAAACCAGTTCACTGCTTTTGAGCCTACAGGAAAAGGAAAAATACAAGTCTAGGGCATGAGGATGATCATAAAGGAGACTGTACGTAAAGGAGATTGTACACATCACTTCTTCCCCCATCTCATTGGCCCAATCTCAGTCACATGGCATATCTACCTGTGAGGCAAGCATGGAAATATCATCTATAGCTGTGGCCCCGTGCCTGGCCAAAACTTTGGGGGTTATATTACTAAAAGAAAGAGGGATAATAGACACTGGGAGGCATTTAGTGATCTCTCCCTTAGTAGGTAAAAGCCAAGGTTTTGAGAAAACAGATTAAGCACATGCGAAAAATGAAGGCAATGTTAGGACACGACGTGTTCAAAAGGACAACAGCAACGTATGTGTAAAAGTTACATTTGAATAAGCTTTTGGGGACACTTTGATACCCTTCACCATCATCACTAATATCTCTTTCTTTCCTCCTCCTTTTCATATTCCTCATCTACCTCCCCCTCTGTTTTCTTTTCTCTTGTGTCAACTGCTTGTTATACTGAAGTGTAAAGAATTTGCTGATCACTGACCCTCAGATAAATGCTTTCTCTATGTTTGTTAATGGCTGATTTAAGTATAATTGAAGCCTAAAAATGGAATAAGCATCACAAGAGTTAAAGGAAGCAGTGAGGAATTTAGTGTAGTGAATATGTAGTTAATGGAGCACAAATAAAGTAGTTGTCTTATCAAAATGCAATGCCCAAAACTTGAGATTGGTAAGGGCTCTGCAATAAAAACTTAAAAATGTCTGCATTACAAAAAACGAAAGTCTACTTTGTGAATGACTCAAAGCAGTTTTAGAAATGTACAAAATTATCTGCAGTTCTGATGTCTTTGCCAGAAAGCAGCCCACAAGTCACTTCTTCTATCCACTCTTCAACTGATGGGCAAAAATGGCCCTACTTTCTTCTTTACTTAAAAATGACTAAGATGGTAAATTTTATATTATGTGTATTTCAATCCAATTTTTAAAATATCCAAAAAAATGGCCCTACTTCCTTTCCTTTATCACCAAGAATTTCTGAATAATCTTTTTGAGCAAATCCATTTCCTGGCAGTTGAACATTTTCCCCTAAGCTTTCACCAGTGTCCTCGTTTTATCTAATACCCATCTTCTCAACACTCAGTTGCAACATGACACTTTTCCAGGGGTGAGGTCATCAGAGGGCACCAGATGTTAACCGACGCTTGATGAGTTCCTTTCTTTAGCCTGGTGTCCACCGATTGTTCTGGATGCCATAAACTTTTGTATTGTGCAGGTAAAAGGCAGCCATCAAAAGCTACAATTTGAGTCCTTACAAGCATCTTTGAACTATGAAAACACAATGCAGTACTAATATTCCCATTTGTACACCTTTTCCTTTCAAATGCATGAGATTTTCCCATCATACTGGAAGGGTTTTGCCACTGTCTCTCTTCATCTTATTAGTTTGGGAAATATCCTCATCAATTTATACAAATCCCTATATGCAGCCCTTAGGTTCCTGAAGAGAATTATTTGGTCTAAATGGATGCATGAACTGCAAGTCATTACTTATAGAAAAGTTTAAGTCCCATAATAATAGTAATACTAGTAATAGTAATAATTGGTAACATTTTGTGAGTTTCAAATTGTTTGTGGCTACTTAGATCCTCTTGTAATCTATTCCCCACCAAATAAGTTGCTTTCTTCTGAAAAGCTACAGAAATATGCTGTAAGATAGTAGAAAATAAATGTTCATCAAGAAATCTGACGATACAGCTAAAATGTGGTTAGCAAATTTAAAAGTGTCTGACTAGTTTTTCTGTGATTTTGCTCTCTTGACATTTGAGCAGACATTGTTACATCTTGCACGAATAACATCCTCATCTATGAGCTCGATATAATCTATCTCTTGCACTTCTTTCCTTTATTTTGGAATCTTTGGAGAAATCTCTGATTTCCGGAGAACAATCTAGTTAGATTGTTAGATACTGGCAATTATTATGTACCATAGGTCTCGATACTTATTTGGGTAAAGCATCTTGAGGAAGTTCCAAGGGAACTTTCTTTATTTGTCTGTGTGTGTGTGTGTGTGTGTGTGTGTGTGTGTGGCAGTGGTGGTTGGCGGGGGAGATTCTTCATTTCTGAATACAGCTTTCCAGAAAAGGAGCCATTCAGTGTGACCAATGACAAAAGATAAATATGTTCTGTAAACTGCTTTGCTTTTACCTTAAATGGAGAATCTGGCAAAACATTTATCTTTACCATGATCATGCAATAATTTTAATATGCATGATTACTGGTGCAAATGAAATTAAAATCACCCTACTATTCAACATCTTATTTAAGAACAGAATGCTCTTGAGGAGAGGGTTCAAGGTGGTGGCAAAGAAGATCCCGAACTCACCTTCTCCCATGGATACAAAAAATTTACAAGTACACATGAAATAATTTCCTCCAAAAAAAAAAAAAAAAAAGACCTGAAAACTTTACAAACAGAGCATCCACAACAAAAGATAAAAAAGATCAGCATCAAAACAGGTAAGAAAGGCAAAGACTGGGTTTCACCAAAAAGCACCCACCCCAGGCATGGCAATCCACAATCAGGAGAGATCTCAAAAATATGGAACTTTTCCCCTGAGAAGCAAGCAGTGTGTGCTCTACATCAAACACCCCAACTTATAGATACTGCACAGAAGAGATGAGCCACCGAAACACCTGGATTTGAAAAACAATGGGGATTATATGCCGGAAAATCATAGAACTGTAGAGAGGAGCAAATCGACTCTTAAGGGGCTCACACACAGACTCACTTGCCAAGGGACCCAGGTCAAAACACGAGCTTGCAAAGCACCTAGACCATATGTGAAGAAGACCCACTTACTAATCTTAAACTATCTGCCAGGGAGACAGAAATTTTATGGCATTCTCTCAAGAGACAGAGACAATAGCAAGTGACGTTTTAGATCACTGGGCATCATTTTTCTGAATTCATTCTAACTTGATAATGCTGGTGCTAGCAGGTGTCATTTTGGAACTCTCCCCACTGACTTGTTGGCACCAAAGGGCCACTGAGACCCACTGATGGCCCTGCCCATCCCCGAATCACAGCTGTGTGTTATCTGGGCTGGGCAAGAGCCCCATTCACCCCTGTACCACAGCCATGGCTTCACCATAGCAGGTGGGCACATGCAGCTCAAACAGGGGACACCCCTTGAGTGCCTGGCTGTGGTGGTGAGGGAGGGTAGCACTTTTGAGCCATGGGACATCTTCTACACAAGAACATTCCTTCAAGGCTGGAAGAGTTAGCTGATTTACATAATACATAGAAACAAACACAGAGACAGAGGCAAAATGAGGAGACAGAGGAATATGCTCCAAATGAAAGATCAAGAGAAAATCAAAGAAAAAGACCTAAATGAAACACAGATAAGCAATCTACCTGATAAAGAGTTCAAAGTAATGCTCAAAAAATGGTCACCAAATTCGGGAGAGTAGATGAACACAGTCAGAACTTCAACAGAGATAGAAAATATAATAAAGTACCAAACAGAAGTTACAGAACTGAATAATACAATAACTGAATTGAAAATTGCACTAGGGGAGTTCAACAGTAGACTGGATGAAACAGAAGAATGGATCATCAAGCTGGAAGACAAAACAATGGAACCCACTCGACAGAACAGAAAAACAAAAAACAATTTTAAAAAGTGAAGAAACCTTAAAGGGACTTTTGAGGAAACATCAAGCAGAATAATATTCACATTTAGGTATCCCGGAAGGAGAAAAGAAAGAGAAAGGGCCAGAAAACTTATTTTAGGAAATAATGGCTGAAAATTTCCCTCATCTGGGGAAGGATAGAGATGTCCAGGTCCAGGAAGCCCAGAGAGTTCCAAAAAAAGCAAATGCAAAGAGATCCACACCAAGACACAGTATAATTAAAATGCTAAAGATAAAGAGAATATTTTAAAAGCAGCACGAGAACAAATTATTACGTACAAAGGAAAGCCCATTAGGCTATCAGCGGATTTTTTCAGCAGAAACTTTGCAGGCCTGAAAAGAGTGGCATGAAATATTCAAAGTGCTGAAAGGAAAAAACCTTCAACTAAGAATTCTCTACCCAGAAAGGTTATCATTCAGAATTGAAGGGGAAATTAAGAGTTTTCCAGATAAAAACAAAAACTAAAGAACTTCATCACCACTAAACTGGCCTTATAAGAAATGTAAAAGGAACTTCTTTAAGCTGAAAAGAAACGGCACTAAGAACAAGAAACAGTACAAATATAAAACTCTCACTGGAAAAGGTAAATACATAGTATAGACAGTGGATCAATGACTTCTAAAGAAAGTATGAACCTTAAAAGACAAAAATAGTAAAAGTAACTAAAACTACAAAAGTTAATTCAGGGATGCATACAATAAAAAGAAGCAAAAGGTGGGGAGTAAAAATGTAAGTTTTGGAATGTGTTCAAATTTAACTTCCTATCAACTTAAAACCACCCATTATACACCGAGGGTGTTATGCACAAATGTTATGTTAACCACAAAGCAAAAACTTACAGTAAAACCACAAAAGAAAATAAGAAAGGAAACAAAATGTAACACTAAAGAAAGCTATCACACCCTAAGAGGAGAGAGAAAGAGGAAAAGAAAGGAACAGAGGTTGTTGAAAACAACCAAATGAACAAAAATGAACCAAATGGCACTAAGTACATACCTTATGAGTAATGACTTTACAGGTAAATGGACTAACTTCTCCAATCCAAAGACATGAGTGGCTAAATGAATTTAAAAAACAAGATCCATCTACATGTTGCCTATGTGAGACTTACTATGAAAGGACATACACAGACTGAAAGTGAAGATATGGAAGGGATGGAAAATGATATTACATGCAAATGGAAACAAAAAGGAAAATGGTGTAGGGGCACCTGGGTGGCTCAGTCGGTTAAGCATCTGACTTCAGCTCAGGTCATGGTCTCACGGTTTGTGAGTTCGAGCCCCACATCGGGCTCTGTGCTGACGGCTTGGAGCCCGGAGCCTGCTTCATATTCTTTGTCTCCCTCTCTGTCTTCCCATCCCCTGCTCACTGTCTCTCTCTCTCTCTCTCAAACATAAATAAACATTAAAAAAAATTTTTTTAAAGAAAAGTGGTGTAGATATACTCATATCAGACAAAATAGACTTTAAAACAAAGACTAATAAAAAAACAAAGTCATTACATAATGATAAAGGGGTCCATCTAGCAAGAGAAGATAAGGTTTATAAATATATATGCACCCACATGAAAGCACCAAAATATATAAAGCAAATATTAATGTACCTAATGGGAGATATTGACATCAATACAATAATATTAGGGGACTTTAACACCCTGCTTCCATCATATCATTGGTTATATCATTTAGACAGAAAATCAATAAGGTAATGTTGGCTTTAAACAACACGTTAGATCACATGGACTTCATAGATACAACATTCCATCTAAAAACAGCAGAATATGCATTTTTCTCAAGTGCACATGGAACCTTCTCCAGGATACATCACAGGTTAGGCCACAAAACAATTCTCAGTAAATTTAAGAAGATTGAGTGCCCATCAATAGATTTTATATATATAATATATATTTATATATTATATATATATATATATCGATAGAGATAGATATATCTATATATAATGCTACATATATAATGCTATATATATGTGTGTGTGTGTGTGTATATATATATATATATATGTAATGCTATGTATATATAATGCTACACAGCTATAAAGAAGAATGAAATCCTCCCATTGGTAACAACTTGGATGGAACTTGAGGGTATTATGCTAGGTGAATTAAGTCAGATGGAGAAAGACAAATACTGTATCACTTTACTCATATGTGAAATCAAAAAAGGCAAAGCAAATGAACAAATAAAACAAACAAACTTATAGAGACAGAGAAAAAATTGTGGTCATAAGAGGGGACGGAGGTTGTGGGAGAGCTAAATGGATGATGGATATTCATTGTATAGTGATGGATGGTAACTAGACTTTCAGTGATGATCACTTTATAGTGTATACAGATGTCCAATTTGAATGTACACCTGAAAATTATAATGTCATATACCAGTTTTACCTGGATTTTTTAAAAGAATGGTCTTGTCCCTCCTGTTGAAATAGGGAGGAATTATCATTGATGCCATTTGGGTCATATGTCAACCCCCGTAGCCAACCACTGGCTACACACTGATCTCAATCACTATACCCAAGAGGATAGGGTACTGTAATTGGCTGACACTTAGGAAAGCAGTTCTCTTATATGAGGAGGGTGGAATTGGGGATTTTGTTTACCAGAAAAAGGAACAATGGACAAACAAAAACAAACAACCCCCCCTTACAAATCACAACTTTATGTACATAAAATATGTACATAAAGTATAAAAGAATATCTGATTCTGTTATACGCACCTCCCAGAAAATTTGAGAATCCACTGGCTAAATTTCTTATTCCTCTCCACAGAATTTTCTGTCCATATGGGAGACCTTGACCAGTTCATTCTCAACTAAGCCAGGATATATTAATTTCCTGGGAATCAAGATGTGTTGATGATTAAATGAGAAAATAAATGGTGTTTGACACATGGCAAAGAAAAAAAAAAAGAACAAAATGCTCACTGTTGCCTGATTCTGAGTAAGACCTCTGGATATTGATGCTTTTTAATTAGAGAAGAAATTTTCTTTTAATTAAAAAGGTGAGGTTTTGGGGTTTTGGGTTTTTTTTTTCCCAGTGTTAGAGAGTGTCCTCTAGTGGAGAGAGAATCTCTGATCTCAGCAGTGTTAGAAATGGTCAGAGGATACCTAATTAGAAGGTTGCCCTAAATAACAAGTGTCCCTGCTGCCGATTAGAATCCCCTGGTTGAAGGGAAAACATTTTATTTTTCCTCTCAGGCCTCCTCACATTGGCCTACTTGAAAGCCTGCCATATGACAAGCATTGTTCTTATTTTAGATAGCAAACGATTTTTCATGATCAATTTTCGAATGCTTCCTTCTGAACCGGGTAAGATTGAGCTGACAGGGCACCTTTCGACCAAAAAGGCAGCAGAAGCATTTAGTGCATTTTACTGTAGCTTCTACCGGTATCACCTTGAGACCGCAAGAATACCTTTATCTTCAGGGTTCCGGCCCTGGCTGCCTGATACATTTGATGCGTTTGGCTCCCCACGCCATAGGTTAAAGTTTTCTGCTATTATTTGAAGGAAAACAAAGAAACAAAATGGAGAGGACAATTCAATTAATGTGTCTCTCCCTTCTCTGTGACTTGTGGAATTCTGATGCTAATTTCCTGTGTTTCTGGTTAAGTGTAGTAAATAGTATTAGCACAATCACTTGGCTTTCAGAGAAGAGACTGAAGGTGTTTTTTCAATATCTAAGTGGTTGAGGATGAGGAAGAGCTGTGGTTCTCGACTCTGAATCACAGGCTAGGATTGCCTTATCAGAAATCTCATGTTACAGCAAATTACAGAGCACACGACAGAAAAGATGGAGTTTCTCTTGGTAACAAGTTAAAGAGTCCGAACTTCAACAGAGTAAAAATAAAATTCTGTGGCCGATTATTATATTTGAAAAAAAGAATAAGGAGAATGTCCGTAACATCTTTCAGGAATCAAACAAATGTCAGAGACAGATCATGTATATGTAAATATAATATGTTGATGATTTCAATGGCAGTGATAAACAATGAGGCAAGCATTGTATTCCTGTTAACAGATAACTTCCAGAAAAATTTACAATCATGACCTTCGTACAGATATAAGAATGAATACATGTGAAAGAAATTTTGCTTGTATGATACGAAGAAATCAGGCAGATGTTATGACCGGCCCCAAGGTAAAGTCAAAATAGCAGATTCATGCAGAGTAAAGGAATGTTGACATGAATTCCAACTCGAGACGAAATTGATTTTTCTCTGGGTTGGGGGTGGGAAGGAGCTAAGAGACCAGAGGGAAAATGAAGTCAATTAAATCACTACCAGACCTGAGAGAATTTACATATCAGTTACTTACAATTTACAGAGTCGAAAAATAGCTAAAGGCAGTGAAGAGCTGGCATCTGATAACTCAGAAAGGTGTGCAGTAGATAAATGAGTAATTTTCCACGGAAACACAATTTTTCTTTCCTACATTCCTTAGGAAGGAGAATGTATTTCGGTAGCTTGGATTAGGTTATCAGGGACCCAGTCAGACATCTCTGTCTACACTGCTACCTCTCTACCCACCACTGTCATTATTATGAACCCTGTTTCCTCTTCCCCAGCCTCCCTGTCCCTGCTTCCTGCCTGAGGGCCCTGCCTAAATGTTTTTCAATCTGGTTTCTTTTCTGAGCCCGAATTCCACTTTAAACAAAGTCCAAGGTAAGAAGAAATTGTTCCAGACAGTTAACTGTCACCGCTCGCAAGAGAATCACCTGGGAGTACTTATTAAAAATGAAAATCCTTGTAACCCTCCACACTTGCTGAGTCAATACCTGGTTGGGGATGGGTCAGATTTTTGGCAGTAAATTTGAGATTCACTGGCTTAAGTAAAGTAAGCAAAAAAAGTAAAATCTGAAGCCATATTTGTGTAGACTAACTGATACTGTTGAAGATATGGGAGTATAACAAATATGGCCTGAAAGTTAATGGAAAATTACAAAAATAAACAAGGTTAATGGTAGCATTAGGAGTTGCAATACTAATAATCTTTCCTCAAGTTGCTATCAAAATCTGGCTGAGGGGCCTGGCTGGCTCAGTCGGAAATGCATGTAACTTTTGATCTCAGGGTCATGAGTTTGAGCCCTATGTTGGGTGTAGAAATCACTAAAAAAATAAATAAACTTAATTGTCTTTAAATCTGGCTGTGATAGTTTTCAAGTTGAATATCTGGAATATTAATCTATTAATGACCTTTTCGGCGCTGTGCTAAAAGTTCTTTATTGCTTTTTGTTTTTAATTGAAAACATACTCAGACATACATTAGATAACAAATACAATAAAGAAAAATTTATAATCATTCTCTGTTGTCTTCATTTTCTTTGTATTATTTTCCATTCTACTTAAATTTTACTAATTATATATTCAAATATGTCAATCTTGAACTTTCTGGTAGTTTCTAGACTAATTCTAAAAATGATTTTTCCTCCAAGATTTATAAAACAATAATCTCCTAGTTTATCTTTCTTATAATAATATTTAACAAATCTCAATTTTTTTGTTGTGTCATGTGAAATTAATTTTTGTTTCCCAATTATAATTCACTTCTGAAAACTCATTGCCTGTAGTTAGGTCCAGTACCCTTTCTGAGCATTACAATGGATTCCAAAGAGCCATATCTCTGCCAGAGGGCCAAAAATCATGTTATTTTTATTGTTGTCTTTAAGTACATTTTGCAATAAACATGAGAGTACAGATATCTCTTCAAGGTAGTTATTTCATTTCCTTCAGGAATGTACCCAGAAGAGAGATTGCTGGATGATATGGTAGTTCTGTTTTTGATTTTTTGAAGAAACTGCATACTTTTTTTTCTGTAATGTCTGTACCAATTTACATTCCCACCAACAGTGTAAAGGATTCTCTTTTCTCCACATTCTTGTCAACATTTTTTACCTTTTAATTTTTTTTTTATAATAGCCATCCTAAAAGGTATGGGCTGAGATCTCATTGTGTTTTGTTTTTTTGTTTAAGTTCTTTTATTTTTGAGAGAAAGAGAGAGGGCAAGGAAGGGGCAGAGGGAGAGAGGGAGAGAAAGAATCCCAAGCAGGCTCTGTGCTGTCAGCACGGAGCCAGAGGTGGAATTTGCAGGATCCCGAGATCATGACTAAGCCATCTGGGCACCCCACATTGTGGTTTGGATTTGCATTTCCCTGATGATTCGTGATGTTGAGTGCCTTTTCACATCACTATTAGCCATTCACAATAGTCAAGATTGGAAATAGCTTAATTGCCCATTGATGGATGAACGGATTGAGCAATTGTGAGAATATATATATGTGAGGTGAAATTTATTCAGCCTTAAAAAGGAGATCCTGGGGCACCTGGGTGGCTCAGTCAGTTAGACGTCCGACTCTTGATCTCAGCTCAGGTCATGATCTCATGATTTGTGAGTTTGAGCCCCCCATCAGATTCTGCTCTGATGGTGCAGAGCCTGCTTGGGATTCTGTCTCACCTTCTCTGTGCCCCTCTCCTGCTTGTGTACTCTTCTGTCTCTCAAAATTAATGAATAAACATTAAAAAAAAAGGAGATCCTGCCATTTGCACAACCACATGGATGAGCCTGGAAGACATTAAGTGAAATAAGCCAGACAGAGAAGAAAAAAACTGCATGATCGCACTTATATGTGGAATCTAAAAAAACATGTACATAAAAGGAGAGAGTAGAACAGTGGTTATGGGGGGGCGGGGGGGAGATGGTCAAAAGGGACGAAGTTGCAGTTATGTAAGATGAACAAGTCTAGAGATCTAATGTACAGGATGATGACTATAGTTAAAAATACTGTACTGAATGCTGGACATTCACTAAGAGAGTAGATGCCAGGGGCTCTCATCCCAAAAAATAGAAAATTAACTATGTGAGGAGATGGATATCTTCATTATCTTGACTGTAGTAATCATTTCACTATATGTGTGTGAATGTTTGTGTATAAAATCATGCTGTACACCTTAAATATATCCAATTTTTTATTTAAGAAAATATATAAAAGTCAATACATGTTGCTCTTTCTTTGGACCATCCACATGCTGTCTGTCCCCTGTTACTATCATCATACTTTTTTGTAAGGATAGTTAGTGACAATAGCTATCTACTTAAATTTCTAAATGAATACAGATTAATTTTGCTGAATTCTACAACTTATTAGATTTTGTTTTTTTAGCAGTAACATTAAATCTAAAATACAGCTTGTCAGGGCGCCTAAGTGACTCAGTCGTTTGTGCGTCCAACTCTTGGTTTCAGCTCTGGTTACAGTCCCATGGTATGTGTCATGATCTCACAGTCAGTGAGTTTGAGCCCCAAGTCAGGCTCTGACCTGGCAATGCAGAGCCTGCTTGGGATTCTCTGTCATTCGCTCTCTCTCTCTCCCCCCTCCCTCTGCACTCTCCTTCTCTCTCTTAAAATGAGTAAATAGATTTTAAAATGTAGCTTGAGAATAGACTTCAAAAATATTTACTTTTTCCAACCAAAAATGTACAAATGATATATATGTGTATGTGTGTGTGTGTGTATGTGTGTGTGTGTGTGTGTGTGTGTGTGTGTGTATTTCATAAAACTTTTAAACTGACTTGATATGATTTTGTGGTTTATCCACAACCATCTCTCGTTATAATTTGTTGTTTAGTTCTCATGCAAATAAGATTTTTATTATTTTCTTTTTGGTTACTATGGAAATTAGTATGATGTTGATTTTTAGATATCATAGACCATAGATAACCATAAGGTTTTCCTCTTAAGGCTGACACAAGTATGATAAAAATCAGCGACTCCTGGAGAATAAGATTAAAGAAAAAATAATTTAAAAGCACATTAACTAGCTAAAATAAAAGTGCATTAATTTGCTATAAATCATATACTTAAAAAAAAAAACTCAAATATGTCAGGCTTCCAAATCTACCCCATTAAGGAAAACTTGTTTATCCTGAATTGCCTTCTTCACTTGTTCATTGCCGCAGGGTCCCAATGTGCTGAGGTAGAATGTCCTACAATCTCATATTAGGCAGGCTGTGTCTCATTTTAAAATTTTATAAGCAAGCTTTTAATAATTTTAGAATTAATGCTCTGTTGTTTTTATTTTGCATGTTCTCGCTCTTGAGTTTCTTCAGGGCATTTTTTTCTGGATGTGAAATTCCATCCAAATATATTAAGAGGGTGGATAGCCCTCTTATTAAGCATTACCACGCACACTCCATTTGTTCTATAGGGATGATGAGTCATATTTTTGACAAGATATGGGTATATTTTTATATGATTCTGTTTAGAATAACTCAAATTGCATATAGAACAACTCAAAATGTACAGATGTTTACATTTTGTAATACAAATACAAAAGTCTACTATATCAAAAGGCCAAACTTTGACACTTTGTTGGTAAGAGACTATTATATATTTCTTTTTTTAAGTTCATTTCTTTATTTTGAGAGAGAACGTGCATGCACACACATGAGCAGGGAAGGGAGAGAGACAGTGAGAGAGACAGAGGGGAAAGAGAGAATCCCAGGCAGGCTGCACGCTGTCAGTGTGGAGACCAACACAGGGCTTGAATCCACGAACTGTGAGGTCATGACCTGAGCTGAAATCAAAAGTCAGACACTTAACCAACTGGGCCACCTAGGCGCCCTGAGATTGTTATATATTTCTTATATTTGGACGGTTGAAAGAAAGAACTCTTCAAAGAAAGTAAAAATAGCAGGTCTTTTAAGTTGGTTAAGTGTGCAATTTTATTGTATTCAAATAATACTTTTATCATCCTTTTAAAGCACCTTACAGTTGTTTTTTGCTTATGTCTTGTTGTAGCAGAACTACAAAGAAATTTTCATATAAAAATGATGCAGATAGGTGTTCTTGTATTGAATTTAAAGGAGATAATCCTGTGGGCCCCATTTATATTAACTTCTTGTTTAATATATGTCTACTTTTAAACATTTGGAAATAACTCTTTGTAGTTTTTCTTAAAGAGTGTAAGCCTTTGATAACTTATTCTGTTGGTATGAAATCTCATCTAAAATTATAAATCCATCAGAGGATCTACAACACAGTGGTGGAGAAATAAGCATTTTAGGCATGATGTTGACAATTACATTCTGTGGTCTAATAAAAGCCCTTTTATCCTGATATTGTTTTTATATTTTGAACAACATTGAGTATTAATAATAATTATATGTAACAAAAAATTTTGGTTTAATATGAGTGGTAAGAACCACAAAAAGATAATACTTGACACTCACTAGAATGGCTATAATCTAAAAGATAGATATAAGTTTTGGTAAGTATATGGGGAAATTGAAACCCTCATTCGTACATTGCTGGTCAGAATATACAATGGAATAACCACTTTGGAAATCCACAGGTTGGCAATTCGTCAAAGATTTAAACATAGAATTATCTTATGACCCAGAAATTTGACTTTTAGATATAAGTTCTACTTTTAGATTCCGCTCAAGAGAAATGAAATCATTTATGTCCACACAAAAATTTGTACAGGAGTGTTCAAAGCAACATTATTATTTATAGCCAAAGAGTGGAAACAACTCAAATATCCATCAACTAATGAATGGATAAACAAAATATGGTACACCCATTCAATGGAATATTATTTAGCCACAAAGAGGAATGACATACTGATAAATGCTGTAACATGGATGAACCTTGAAAATATTAAGCTAAGCATGAGAAGCCAGGCACAAAAGGCTACGTACTGTATGATTCCACCTATACAAGATGTCCAAAATAGGCAAATCCATAGAGGCAGAAATTAGAAGTAGACTAGTCGTCGTTGAAGGCTGGGGAAGATTGGGATGAAATGACTAGTGACCAATTGGGTCAACATTTCTTTGAGGGATGAAAGTTTCCTAGAGTTGATTGTGTTCCTGGTTCTGTGATTATACTAAAAACGATTCACATGGGTAAATTAATATGTGAATTATTATTCTTATATGTGTGCAATTTCTTTGAGAGAACAGTTTTAAAGAGAGTAGTGTGCCGGTAAATGCTTAACCATTGGTTCTCCAAGTGTAATTCTGACATCTAAGTGGTCTTGACCCTTTAATTTGCATTGGCAAATAAGAGTGAGACACTGGAGATATATGTCGGAACTGTATTTGTTTATCATTGATGTAAGCAACTTCTCTACTGAATCAAATTATGGTTTTTGAATATGAGAGGAATATTTTTATGTTTGTGCTTTTACCAATATAACAGCCGTAGGCCTGACACTGTTAAGTTTAATCTACATTAATAACATTTTCTCCATGTTGCCTCAAGTATAGACAGACAACAAAAACAATAAATCATAACCTGAATTGTAGAATGTGGCAACTGCTGGGGTATATACTCCCACCATGGCTCATGATTGCAAGCTACCAACATAAGATCACTAAATGTGCAGTTGGGGACAGATGTGCGGTGGCAAACTATTATATAATATTTATCCCATACAGATACTGTCGATGAAGAATCTAGCCAAGTAATTTGGAATTTTTGAGCTTTAAATGTCTAATACCTTTGTTTTTAATACAGTATATTTAATTGTAAGCTTCTATAATTTGACTTTTTAATAATGACTGTGTTTAACAACCTGCTTACAAGAATTTCTGAAAATTGTACTCATTGACTCCTACTGGTATGAACCGGCTCCAGCCCACAAGTGAAATAACATCTGAATGAGGAGGTTCTGCATTTGCAATGTTGAAGACTGGTTTATAAGATAGACTTGGCCTTTTGAGATAGGCTGTAGACATGTGACCTTTAATAAATGAAGCTTTGAAAACAAGGAACCAAGGGGAAATGCAAGTACAAGAGATATTAAGCAGGTTATTCATTTGAAATTATGTATTGAGTTCCTAACACATTCAAGACACTGTAATGGGTCCTAGTGATGTACAAAGGTAAATACACATACAATTTCTGCCTCTGGGTTAGACATGCAAACAAACCAAGTATTGTAAGGAATATGTTATGATAAAGTACAGACGTATGTCCCAAGGGCTATGGGAGAAGAAAAGACAGAAAGACTATTTCTAGAAAAGCCAAGTCATTCTTTCGGAAGAAGTGGAAATGAAAAAAATTTAAAGCAAAGAATATAACATTAAAAAGCATGAGAATGTGAAATGAATCACGGATGGACGGCTTCTAAAATTCACATGCTAAAAACCTGTTATGTAACTGACATGTCCTGCTTCATCGGCCCAAGGTGTAAACACAGTCGTATTGTTTTGAATTTCTTAATTCCTATTTCCTAACTAAATCTCCTTCCCTAAATCTCCTAATTTCTATTTTCCTATCTGCCCTTCTTAATTTCTTTCTGCCCTTTTGGGTAGAAGTGCATCATCTCTCCCTAGATCCCACCCTGACCCATGAATTTCCATCAACTCTTGGTTCTTATTCAACATAACAGGGAGGGACAGTAGTCCTTTAATCATGCTTTCACACACAGGTAATACATACTTGGGATCCAAAGTCACAGTTCTCTGGCACTCATGTGATTAGTTGTCATTTCTCAAAAGAAAAGTACTTACTGGGTGGACACAGCTTTCCTCCCCAACCCGTAGGCAATTGGGTAGTCTCAGGTGTGAGCCAGACTCTATCTGGCACTTCCTTCCAGACTGACTTCCCAGGGGCACTCTTGCTCTAGCATAGCTATGCATGAGAAGGGGTATGGTGCCTTTTGTTCAGCCACACAAGTAGGTATAATTAAGAGAAACCACTCAAAAATCTCTTCACAGAACAGAGCTCTGCTCAGGTTGACTCTATCCCAATTGCATTCAGAAGCAGCTGGCAACTTCCCAATCTCTCTCTCTCATATGAGTGAAATCATATGGTAGTTGTCTTTTTCTGACTGACTTCTTTCATTAGCATAATACTCTCTAGCTCCATCCATGTCATTGTAAATGGCAAGAGTTCATTCTTTGTATGGCTGAGTAATATTCCAGTGTGTGTGTATATGTACATATATACCACACACACATATCAGGGTGCATGTATCCCTTCGAATTAATATTTTTTTATTCATTGGGGAAATATCTAGTAGTACAATTGCTGATAGTTCCATTTTAACTTTTTGAAGAACCTCCATATTGTTTTCCAGAGTGCCTGCACCAGTTTGCATTCCCACCAATAGTGCAACAGAGTTCCTCTTTTTCCACATCCTTGCCAACACCTGTTGTTTCTTGTGTTGTTAATTTTAGCCATTCTGACAGGTGTGAGGTGATATCTCATTGTAGTTTTGATTTGTATTCCCTGATGATGAGTGATGTTGAGCATCCTTTCATCTGTCTGTTGGCCATCTGTCTGTCTTCTTTGGAAAAATGTCTATCCATGTCTTCTGTCCATTCTTTAATTGGATTATTTGTTTTGGGGGGTGTTGAGTTTTATAAGTTCTTTATATATTTTTGATACTAACCCTTTATCAAATATGTCATTTGCAAGTAGGTATACTCAAGCAATCACTCATAAGCACAGTTTCCAGCTATGTTCACTATTAACTCATAACTCTGAGGTTTCCAGTCTTCAGGATCCTCCTTCCTTGCACTTTAAAGGCATTTAGTTGTCAGGATCCTTTAGAATCTTCTCAAAAATTTATGAAGACGAGAAAGTTTGCTTGCTTCAGATGCCAACAAATGTGTTGCTGGGGCCTAGTTTTCAGCCCTTCTTGTAATACCTAAGGGGAAGGAAAAATTCTTCCTTGACCATTCAAGCTCTTCCAGCTGGACTAAGAATTGATGTGAGACAGATTTACAGGAGAAAAAAAGTCAAAGTTTTATTATGTGCACACAAAGGCCCAATAATGAAATTGATTCCTAAAGAAATGACTAAGGCAGGCAGTTGTTTTTTTGGTTTTGGTTTTGGTTTGTTTGGGTTTTTTTTTACTTTTCAGACAAAGAGGCAATAAATCTCTGAGGAATTGACAGGACCAAAAAAACTTTGGGAGTTTCCATTAGTAAGGAATTCCAAACAGAATTTGGACTGCAGTTGTTGTACATTGGTAAAAACAACAAGGATTGTTTTCTCAGCCTTCTCAGCTCTAAATTCCCTTTGTCTGGTGATAAGGATGTCTTTTTTCCTTTTGGTACAGGGAGAATACCTTTCACAGGGGATATTTATTTCCTGCTTTCAGGGAGACAGAAGACTGTCTGGATGTGTTTCTTGTACAGTCTGTCTCTTAAGTAACTTTTATTTAAAATAACCAGTATGCCGGGGCGCCTGGGTGGCTCAGTTGGTTGAGCTTCCAACTTCAGCTCAGGTCATGATCTCATGGCTCGTGGGTTCAAGCCCCACATAGGGCTCTGTGCTGACAGCTTGGAGCCTGGAGCCTGCTTCAGAGTATGTGTCTGCCTCTCTCTCTGTCCCTTCCCTGCTTGCTCTCTCTCTCTTGCTCACTTGCTCTCAAAAATAAACATTAAAAAAATAATAAAATAATTCTGTGCTGAGAGCTCTCTGCTTCCAATTCTGTGTCTCCCTCTCTCTGCCCCTTCCCTGCTTGCTCTCTCTCTCTCTCTCTCTCTCTCAAAAATAATAAACATTAAGAAAAAAGAAAATTAAAAAAATACTAAAATAAAATTATAATAAAATAAAATAAAATAAAATAATCATTATGCCAAAGTAGCCCATCTTGTGGTAGTCTGCCCTTGGCACTCTATATACCCTAAGAGTTCCCTTGCCCCAATTCAAGTTGGAATAAGCCCTTACAGATACCTATCTTGTCGTGCATTTTCTGGTTCCACTTAGAGGCAACAGGATCTTCTAACTCATGTGTACTGGAATATTTCGTTTCTCTAATGCTGGCTAAGGCCTTAAATCCAAGTATTTGCAAAATGGCATAACCTGTCTGGAAATACACCTTCCTTTTGCAGGCATTATATTCACTTCCACCTTTTAGTCAGAGACCTCCACTTACCTTATTAAGTAGTCAACCAATCTGCACTGATCATTACAATGGTGTCTCCTGAGTAGCATGTTGAACGAAACTAATCTCTGCAGTTGCATCATTGATTTTACATCTAATAAAAATCCCAAGTATTTATTCTCATGAGTTGTTCATTTGTTTTTTAATGTGCTTTTCTACCTGAGCATGTGTCGGTTTCCTTAATTAAAACATTATTCCATATATAGTGATAATGTTTTAATAACATTTTTAGGGGATTCTGGATTTGCAGTTCCTTTTCTTTCCCATCCAAAGATTTTGTTTCCTTTCTATTTCCCACCCCCTTCCACCTGCCCTGTGAAATCTTGTAATTACTAATATTATGTACCCTCTGATACCATGCTTTGAGAAGGGCACATCACCTCTCTGGTATCATTCTCAACAATTCATAACCTAAATCTAATCGTATAAAAAACATGGGGCAAGCCTAACTGGGAGAACCTTCTATAAAATCGCCAACCAGTCTTCTTCAAAATCTTATAACTCCCGTTTCGTTGAACAAGCTGTCAAAAGCACATATTCTATAAATTTGACAAAGATTAAAAATACCTGAGAAAACATTTTAAGTTAATGTTTCATTAAATCAATGAAGTGATTAAAATTTTACCTGCCAGTTTGCCTGAAATAAGAGTGTACAAATAGTTTTATAACACATTTCCATCTCTTCTCTCTGCAGGCGACTCAGCTAATCTAACCTGCAGAGCTTTCTTTGGGTACAGTGGAGATGTCAGTCCTTTAATTTACTGGATGAAAGGAGAGAAGTTTATTGAAGATCTGGATGAAAATCGAGTTTGGGAAAGTGACATTAGGTAAAATATTTTTTTCTTTGAACTTGTACAGTCAAGTTAACATTAGCTCTGTTAGTGAATAGAAAGTGAGCTAAAGGAAAATAAATGGGTTTTTGCTATGTGGGGGTGGGGGTTACTATTATAAGAAAAATATCTCAACATTTAATGGCAATGACACTATTACGAGACTGACTATGGAACTGCAGAACACGGATGCCATTTGCAGAGAATTTAAAGGAAATTAAAAAAAAGAGTTTTTCACTAAAGAATATACTGAGTATGAGACAGACCAAAATACCATCAAATGTGGAATATGATATTGATGTGATATGATATTGATATGATATTATGCCTTTTGTTTGTAAGAGCTCTTTTTTTATTTTTTATTTTTTTTAATTTTTTTTTTCAACGTTTATTTATTTTTGGGACAGAGAGAGACAGAGCATGAACGGGGAAGGGGCAGAGAGAGGGAGACACAGAATCGGAAACAGGCTCCAGGCTCTGAGCCATCAGCCCAGAGCCCGACGCGGGGCTCGAACTCACGGACCGCGAGATCGTGACCTGGCTGAAGTCGGACGCTTAACCGACTGCGCCACCCAGGCGCCCCAAGAGCTCTTTTTTTAATTGTCACGAGGAAGTTTTGACTCAACCAAACACAATCTTTGTCATTTCCTTTTATATGTTTTTTACATATCTTAGCCATTAAGCAGGCTCTACAACACTTGATAGGGATGATAAAGGATACACAAAATATTTTCATTGTCTTTTTTAGTCCGACTTTAAGGTCTAAATATTACTCTAGTGGGAATGATAAAGAATAACCATTAAAAAATACCATCTATTTTGAGGGCAGAATGCTTAAGCCTCTTTTTTAAAAGTATTTATTTGTTCATTTACTTCCAAGTAAGTATTCAATTATGACTAAAATTATGCTTGGACATAGAGACTCATTTTTAATCATGGTGTAAGTAAGCAGGCACATAAATAGTAATTAAGTTACAAGTGAGTCAAAATGCTGATCATGTGTAAACACTCTCCCATCTAAAGGTTGCGTCTTCTGGGTATAAGTGGGCATGTAAACCAAGTTTCCTCTTCTTAAATGCAAAGGCTTTCAAAACTTGATCAAAGGTATAAGTGAAAAAGTTTTTCAGTAGAAAACAAAAACGTATAAAACTGTCATATAGGGTTATTTCTATTGGGATCTTCTTCCCGGCAACAAATACACAAGAATATTGTACTCCAGTTGGGTTCTGAGATGCCCAGATGGGCAATTCTCCAATATGTACTAAACTGTTCCTCTGCCATTTTTCATATTTACAACTTCACTATTATCTTTTACCCACATATTTTGAAATGTTAAAGTTAAGGAAGGACAATAAACCTCCTAACTTTTCCCCTGTCTCTTTTTATGGGTGCTCAAGAAAGATTCCAGAAAGGTATTTTTCTTTAAATCAACATTAGGAAGTAATGTACAGACATGAGTCACCAAACAGATCAGAGGACATTGGAAGCAGGGAAAGGGAGCCTTGCTTTGAAGTTTTCTATTTGCTCTGAAAGATTATGAAAATCTTTGACAAATGAGGTTAGTGCTTGCCGTTAATTTTAGCGTCAGAATTAAACACTTCATCAGAATACTTAGCCTATAGGTTTATACTTTCACATTTCTTTTAAAATCGTCAATTGACTTGTATGTATCATTTTTTAAAAAATGCCAGGCTGGAGCTTTCGAACGAAATGTCAAAATAGCTCAGAAATGTTCTCTTCTTCCTTTAAAGAAGAAAAAACTAACCTGACCTATAATTAGTCCTCCAGCATGAGACATTAGAATTGCTTCTCTCACCTTTAGCATATCATATTTCTTAGAGGGAGAGCAATGTGTAAACTTTTCTTCAAGGTCCTTCTCACCTCTTTATCATGACAGTGTGATTGTCCTGCTATGAGAGATAATTAACTGCAACTTCATTAGCATGTCCAAAAACAAGCTTCCTCATTAGAAGTGAAGAGGAAAAGGGCATGATATAATTTAATTAAGATAGCGTCAATCCCTAGCCAGATTTGAAGCATAGATGCTGTAGGTATTTTCCCAGCACATTCAGAGTCATCTAAATTTTTTTTCTTTTTCACGTCTTGTGTATGTTTGTGTGGGGTTTTTTGTTTCGTTTTGCTTTATATTTTAGAATTCTCAAAGAGCATCTCGGGGAACAGGAAGTTTCCATCTCATTAATCGTGGACTCTGTAGAAGAAGGTGACTTGGGAAATTACTCCTGTTACGTTGAAAACGGAAACGGACGTCGGCATGCCAGTGTTCTCCTTCACAAACGGGGTGAGTGTCACCTTCTAAGCTTGAGTAGTCCTGAAACTAGAAAAGAGAGGGAAAGAATTGGAACCAAAATGAAAAAAGGTGTGATTTTTCTACCTCA
This sequence comes from Herpailurus yagouaroundi, assembly GCF_014898765.1. NCBI lineage: Eukaryota > Metazoa > Chordata > Mammalia > Carnivora > Felidae > Herpailurus > Herpailurus yagouaroundi. Next base: position 8,196,588 of record NW_024420586.1, read on the forward strand.
GTTTGTCCTAAATAAAACAATCACAATAGCATTAGGGCCATCATGGCAGATAACACAGTGGGAGGGTGACTAGCTCAGGATCTAGAGTCAAACATCGATTCTTTGCTGGGCTTTACCACCAAATCTAGAAACTTGCGGGTGATATCTCACTTCCCTAAGCCTCAGTTTCCTGATCCTCGCCAGCCCATGGTCAACAAGGGTAGCAACTCTTCAATGTGTTTTAAGGATGAAAAAAGACAAGAAACGTGAAGAGCTTGGCACAAAACCTGTACACGAGAGAAGTGAAGTTAAATGCTGCTTATTATTGTTACAAGGAGGCAAACCAATAAAAAAATAACGGGCATAATTTTAAGTCACATTATGTTCTCTGAAGGTTCCTTCTTTGGTGTAAGAATCACGACATTGTTTTCTGCATTGGAGAGCTTTCACATGTGTAATATCTTCTCAGGGTTAATAGGAATTCCTTAATTACTCATTAATGAATTATTCAATTATTACTATTAATAATTTAAGTAAAACAGGTTGTGATCAAGTATGATATCTGCTGCACTAAATGTGATTCCGCAACAACCCTTAGTCACAGGGTTAAAACATGCATAAATATAGATTGAATTGTTTCCAATTAGAGCCTGTTGAAAAACAAAATTCAGCTGAGTAAATGTGAAGATCTAATTGGCTTTATTAAATGACCCATGAATGAGGCAGAGCTGAGGAGCTGCACAAAATGGAAGGCTTTTATAAGAAGGAGGGTGGGGCAAGAAATTATTAACAAAAGAAAGAAAAGTATTGTTTCAAGCCAGGATGGCTTCCCTAGGTAGGTGGGAGACTGGGAAAGGCCGGGCTTTTTATCATGCAGATGACCTCCCCTGTGCTAATCAAGTCATTTCAAATTGGCTTTTAAAAGGTAACATTCCTGGGGCGCTGGATGGTTCTGTGGGTTAGGCATTGACTTCAGCTCAGGGCATGATCTCAAGGTCATGATCTCATGGTTCATGAATTCAAGTCCCGCATCGGGCTCTCTGCTGGCAGCACAGATCCTCTGTCTCCCTCTTACTCGCCCCTCCCCTGCTCACAATCTCTCTCTCTCAAAAAGGAATAAACATTAAAAAAATAAACAAAAAAAATAAATGAATCAAAGGTCACATTTCTGAGATAGGTCCCAACCATAATTAAGTCTTGCTTTGCTGTTGGGCAGGGAGGCAGATAACTCCACTGGGGGCTTGTTGTTTTTGTTTTTTTTCTTTTTTAACAAGACCGTTGTAAACTTAGAACCATGCCTTCACTGCAGAAATTTTTCATGTATATTACAAGAGAAATACGGGTTTTTTTGTACCTTATGCTAAGGGAAAACTTTCCAGTTTGGGGAGTGAGTACACTTGATGTTTTCTTACTCAGCAAATTCATAATGATTTTAATTTCAAAGCACATGTTTAATCCTAGACTCTTTGAGGTTGAAAAAGAAAGAGAACCTTGAAGACTGTTCCCCCCACTTCATCGGGCAATAGATTCCCTTTGAATAATGTTACTGAAAGATATTAAAACAGACACTTCTGTTGTCAGGTTACTGCAATATTAAAATAGTCTACCTTTGGAGGATGTGAGTGGAGGGGAAAGGTAAGGAGCAGGTAGCAATGATTGTTCCTTTCTTTCTATAGCTTCACATGAAGGAATTGAGAATAGGAATGTTATGCCTATAAAAGGACAGAAATAGCTTCCCAGGGTTGGAAGCAACTTAAATGTTGTGTAACTGAACCACTCCGTAATATTTTCCTAAGGGATCCGTCAGCTTATACTGGATCACATTCCCTCTGAAGGAAGCCAGGTTCTATCTCTCGAAAAACCTGTTAGAAAGCATCCCTGTTTCACTGTCTGCCCCTTGACCCGAGTTCTACACTTTTAATCTCTCTCCTCCCAAACAGCCCTTCAAAAGTTTGTTTACTATCACCATGATCCTCCTGAGCCTGTACTTCCCTGGATTCAACTTGTTTAGTTTTTTTTTTTTAATTTCTTTTTCCTTTCTGTGGATACAATACTTTGACCATCCTGTTCACTCCCTTGAATATGCTCTAATTAGAGTCTGAATTATTTCTCAAGAAGGGAGAAGATATAGGGCACCTAGAAAAATCTGTTGACTTAGGGCACCTGGGTGGCTCAGTTGGTTAAGCATCCAACTATATTTTTTAAAAATTTTTTAATGTTTTTTTCTTTTTACTTATCTTTGGGATAAAGAGAGAAAAAAAACACACACGAGCTGGGGAGGGGCCCAGAAAGAGGGAGACACAGACTCTGAAGCAGGCTTCAGGCTGTCAGCACAGAGCCCAATGCAGGGCTTGAACTCGCAAATGTGAGATCATGACCTGAGCCAAAGTTGGACACTTAACTGACTGAGCCACCAGGAGCCCCAAGCACCCAACTCTTTGGTTTCGGCTTGGGGTTCCCTCTCTCCTTGTCTCTCTGTCCCTCCCTAACTTGTGCTCTCTCTCTCTCTTAAAATAAATAAATAAACTTAAAAAAAATCTGTTGGCTTGGACAACACATATTTCTTTTAGGACAAGGTAGGAGTAACAGTTAAGTATTGATCATCAGAGAGCAAGAGATAGTTAGCAGAGATAACCCCTTCAAGGGTCCTGCTAGCTGAATTAAGAATCAAATTGACTTGAGACAGATTAACAGGAGAAAATCAAATTTAATAGTGTATATATGGGGGTCGACACAGACATGGAAGTTCTGAAGATGAGAAAAATGAGGTATATATGTCATCCTGAACTAAGGAGAAGAGGGTAGGGGTCAGGGACTTTGGAGGAAAGGAATGCATTTCACAGGATGGTAAGAAGAACAACAGATGTTTGGTAATTAGGTGTTTGCCCTACCATACAGATGGATCACTCAGGGAAATTTTATCTCTGCTAGGGACGCCTGGGTGGCTCAGTGGGTTAAGCATTCAATTCTTGATTTCAGCTATTCGGAGTCTTGATTTCAGGTTAGGTCATAATCTCACGGCTCATGAGCTTGAGCCTCCTGTCAGGCTCTGCACTGACAGTGTGGTGCCTGCTTAGGATTCTCTCTCTCTCCCTCTGTCTCTGCCTTTCCCTGCTCATGTACTCTCTGTCACAATAAATAAATTTAAAAAAAATCTCTGCTAATAACCCTTATTCAGGGAAGGACCACTAATTTCCAGTCTTGTCTGTAGTTAAGGGAAGGACAAAAGTTTTTCTTGAGCCCGTAGGGTTTCAGTTACCTTCAGCTCAGAATAATCTTCATGCCAAAGTGGCCCATCTTGGGGTGGCCTGCCCTTGGCCCCTACAGGATCATAAGGAGAAAAGAAGGAAAATGAATTGTATCTGAGGAGGCACACAGCCAGGAAGGGTCAAATACCCCCGGGCTATTTTTAGCATTTGTGGCCTAAGGTTAAGTTGCCCATAGCTACAAAAGCTTCCAGAACTACAAAAATAAATGATTGAAGAATCAAGGAAATTGTTTGAAAAACTTCCCCGATACTGTCTGGTTCCCTAGACACGGAGAAGAAAATTGTGGCCAATGTTGGAGCGGTCGTTCATACTTAAATGCACAACAGTTTTCAAATATGTATATATACTGCAAGCATTTTGGTTTTAGTAAAACAGAAGCATTAAGAAGCGAAAAAGGGGTTTGTTTTTCAAGGTCATGTACTCCAAAAGTCCCTTTTAAAGTTAGCTTGTGCCTTCCTTTTAAGGGAGCAGCAGCAATTGAGTCATCAGTTCATAAAGGCAGCAAGGCATGCAGTTTCCTGCCCTTGAGAGGCTTATGATCATGGGGAATGTTCTATCCCACTCATCTTTGTGAAAAAGAAAGGACTTTGGTTAACATGTGGCACGACTGCAAGTTCCCTGCCTGGCAAGGTTCAGAAGGTCAAGGCACAGCACATGCAGGTCTATAGTTTTGGTCTTGGACCACGGCGTCCCTGAAGGAGTCAGATTATTGTCATGCTAGCAATTAGGGAATTCTCAGATGAGTTGTTGTATTACTCAGAAGACTAAAAGCTCAGAGAAGGAACTGGAAGCTGTCACTATTAATCATATTTTTCTGCCATTTACTCATAAATCCCTTAACTTATCTTATTGGCCTTCCAAGCCTTTCATTTTAAAACCCCCCTAAAGACATGTGTTAAACCATTTGATGAATACAGAGCTTGCAAACCACCATTATCAGGTTTTTTGACAGGTACCCTTGTCAGGCCACACCTCCGTGCAAGTAACTGAAGCATTTTTTCTGCCACCATTACCTTTTGTTCAGTATTGTTGACATAATAAAAATGATGTCAGAGCCCGCCAATGGGTGGTGTGTATTAGGATAGAAAACCTTTCCTGTCTTCCATTCTAGGTTCTTTGGCTCATCTAATAATTAAATTGACATAAGACAGATTAACAGGAGAAAAACCAATTTAATTCCGTACATATGGGAGCCCCAGAGATAAGAGATTCAGGGACAATCTCATGGCTTATCTGCCATCCTGAGCTAAGGAATGGGGCAGCGGTCTGGGGCTTCAGAGGGGAGGAGGGTAATTCATAGGACAATAAGCTGATGTTTGACTATACCTCTACTGTATAGTCAGGTCTTTCAGGCACAAAGTTATCTCAGGTACTAGATTTCTTTCTGAGCCAGGCCCCTTATCTAATTTCATTTAGGTAGTTAAGGGAGAGGTAAACAGTTTTCTTGAGACTGCTGTGTCTTGATTGCATTTAGTTCAAAATCACCCTCATGCCAAAGCAGCATGTTTTGGGATGGCAAAACCTGTCCCCCTTCTCATGGATTCTTGGAGATATCACTCACATGTATCAAATGAGTCTTTCTTTTGTGTGTGTGTTTTTATTTATTTTTGAGAGAGAGAGAGTGAGAGAGAGAGAGCCAGGGTGGGGCAGAGAGACAGGGAGACAGAATCCAGAGCAGGCTCCAGGCTCCAAACTGTCAGCACAGAGCCCGATGCGGTGCTCGAACCCATGAATTATTGGATCATGACCTGAGCCGAAGTCGGACGCTCAACCAACTGAGCCACTGAGGCGTCCCTCAAATGTGTCATTCTTAATGCTAAGAGAATACTACAGTAAAGAATTCAGCTAGGATTGAACTAGGCTAGATTGTAGACCAGACTTTTATCTTAAAAAAAAAATCTTAATTCCACAAAAACTGGGTGAAAATTTGCTAGGAAATTTGACCATAGAAAAACTTTCTATGGGGGCTCCTGCGTGGCTCAGTCAGTTGGGCGTCCGACTTCAGCTCACCTCATGATCTCACAGTTCGTGAGTTTGAGCCCCGCATCAGGCTCTGTGCTGACAGCTTAGAGCCTGGAGCCTGCCTCGAGTTCTGTGTCTCCCTCTTTCTCTGTTCTTCCCCCGCTCATGCTCTGTCTCTCTCTCTCTCTCTCTCCCTCAAAAATAAATAAAAAGGTTAAAAACAAATTTTTTTAATAAAAAAAGAAAAAAGTTTAAAAAAATGCAAAACTTTCTATGAGGGGTGCCTAGCTGATTCAGTCACTACAGTGTGCAACTGTATTTCAGGTTTGTGGGTTCGATCCCCATGTTTGATGTAGAGATTACTTTAAAAAAATAAAATCTTAGAAAGAAAGAAAGCACATAAGAAAGAACAAAAGAAAGAAAGAAAGAAAGAAAGAAAGAAAGAAAGAAAGAAAGAGGGAAAGAAAGAAAGAAAGAAAGAAAGAAAGAAAGAAAGAAAGAAAGAAAGAAGGAAAGAAAGAAAGAAAGAAGGAAAGAAAGAAAAAGTTTCTATGGGAATATTCAAAATTGTTGATTCCTTTAGCCAGGGAAGGTACTTGGACAGACAGTTGAGATCACGTCAGATATTCAGTGTAGATATATTTCACATACTCTACAAAGAACTAGATTATGCAGTGAACAAGAGATAAAGGGCCATGGGACAATATTAGTGTTCACTCTAGTCCCTGACCTGACAAGCATGCTTGAGAAAGAACCAAAGCACAAAGTTGGCACATTCATTTCTGTTATTTCTTGTTCCCACTGTTGCCCATATGTGAGTGAATTTCATGTTTCAATCTCTGAATCTCTTACCCTGATGCTTTTGCTTAGGTTTCTAATTGCTGCTGCCTGACTTTGGCATGCATCCAACACTGGCCTTCACCTTTTTAGCTTCCCTCCAAAATCCTATCCTTAACTATTCCCTCCATCTTTGTTTTCCAATTCCCTGACACAAAGGATTCTTCAGAGCAGCCCTGTACTGAGGCCTCAGGCCGAGCCGCTCTTGCACCCATCAGGCAGTCCTAAATTACTTCTTCACTGTGTTTCTTGTCCATACCAAAACTCTGGATGGCCTCACAGTGCTACTGTATGGAACAAAGTGGTTTAATGGTTAAAGGTATAGACTCTGTGTTTACTGTGTTACTGTTACTGAACTTAATCGTGTCCATGTACACAATGCTCAGTAAGCCAATGTCTGGGATACTGATTTTGTTTTTGTTTTTGGTTGTTTTTTTCCAAAAGTTTATTTACTTATTTTTGAGAGAGAGAGAGAGAGAGAGAAAGAGAGAGAGAGAGAAAACACATGTGCAAACAGGGGAAGAGTGAGAGGAAGAAAGTCCCAAGCAGGGTCTGTACTCAGCATGGAGCCTAACATGGGGCTCCATCCCATGACCATGATATCATGACCTGAGCCAAAACCAAAAGTCCATCACTGAACAGACTGAGCCACCCAGGCACCCCGAGACACTGGTTTTGAAGAAAAGAAAGCCTTATTATGAGAAAGACAGCCCATGGAGAAGGCTGGAGTCGTTCCCAAAGTTTCCTGGCCCAGTGAAGCCTAGCGACAGTTTATATGTGTTTGGGGAAGGCGGTAAATATGTGAGAGGAGGGAGAGGGGTTTCTTGAGAGGGAGGGCCTTGAAACAACCTAGAGGTAAGCATTCTTCCTGACAATGACACACTATTTGGGGGGTACAATCAGATACCTCAAAACAAATGTTACCGTGACAGTCCCTATTAGATTTCTACGGTCAGAGCGCAGGGATAAAAAAGGACAAAATTAATGACTGATCATGCATGAGGTTAAGAGGTGGGCATGAAACATAAGCCAATAGGGAACAAAACAGAACGTGGAGCTGATAATTCAACTAATACCAACTATAGTGCTGCTTACATTTTCCAAACAGGTCCAGGAACCAAGCATCTGGCCCCACTATCTTGGGTAAATCACTTAATCTCTGTGAGCCTCAAATTTCTCTTCCATAAGATGGGAATAATTATAGTACCTACCATACAGAGGAGCTATGAAGATTAAATAAACTAGTATGTGTCAACACGTATCACAGTGTCTGACACATATTTATCACCCAATAAATGTGAGCAGCTATTACGTGATTTCTCTGCTCCCACTACGTGATATTCTGAGTAATTTAGGATGCAGAATAATATGTTCCATTAAAAACTCCCGCAAATCTAATTTTAAAATCTAATTTGTCTTGTATTAAAATGGCCAGCCTTAGCTCCAGCCCCATTGAGTCTATATTTTACCTTATAATAAATTTATTTAGTTTGCGCTGTCCTAAAGGAGAGCTTCTTTCATTTATTCAGGCATTGAATGATAATTATTAAGAGCCTACTATGTGGCTGGCACTCATAAAATTAAATGGACAGGAAATAAGAGGCAATATAATTTGAAATGCCACCGTCTTCTTTTTAAATTACTTTGATATTAAGCATTCCTAATATAGAATTGTGCTTCTAGGAAATGTTTAGCTTTGAAGCTGTCATATTAAGGCAATGTTCATTAACAATCCTGTTCTGAATGATTATGTTTAGATACATTGATTACAATAATATGGCAATCCATTCATCATGAAGTAGTTTGGGAGCTAGCAAACTATCTCTCTGAGAGACCAGCACCAGTTAATAATGATAAACATGTAGGTTTTCTCTATTCCCTCTCAAGCCCATTTTAATTCTTGCACACATACACTTTCCCTCTCCCTCCAAAGAATGTAATCAATAGAAATTAGACTTGCTCAATAAACTCCCTAGCCCCCAGAATATCTTTAGTAATGTAATTAACATGTACATCATTTAGGACACATTGTTTTAAAGTCGGATGAATTTAGACCCAGCAGACTCTATCCCTTTTTGTAATGAATCATTTTTTGTAATATATGCCCTTATCCTTGTTAGTATTTACCTACTGTATTTATTTACTGAGAGATACAGTGAGATCACAGAACTGTTTAAGCCTCTCTTGGGGCTCAACATTTGACATCGTTGATCACTGACTTCACAATATGGCACAGCCAAACTTGGCCCAGATCAGACCCTTCTACCTCTCTTTCTGGTGGCATCTCCCTAGAAAGACAATGGCTCATTAAAAACTGAACAGGCGTCCACTCAAGAGTTGCTTTTACTGAGTTACTGCTCTAGGGAGGAAAAAAATTTTCCTTTTACCTTTCTAGGTTCTTGCCTGAGACCTCCCTGTAATAAGAAACCAGATTAACAGGAGACAAACAAACGGAAGTTTAATAACTTGTATACCTCCTCTATGCAAGGAAGATATCCAGGAAAATCAAGCAGCTCCCTGAAAAGGCCTGAGCTGCTCCCTTAAATACCATCTCTGGGGAAAGGCAAAAGAAGTCGCTGGGGATAGGAGAGCCAGTAATGGAAAATTTCCAGGAGAAACACAGTAATCAAGGGTGTGGTTGTTATGCAGATTTAAGTCTTTGCTTCCTCCATTGGTAAGAGTTTTTAGACTTAAGACGCCCATACAAATGGAGATTTCCCTTATACAAGTAAATGTCTTTTACAAAAGGGTAACTTCTTGGTTTTCAAAATTTCTCCTGTGTCTGTAGTTCCTTAAAAATAATCCGCCTAAAATAATCCATATGCCAAAAAGACATATTTTGGGGTGATATATTCTCTTCTCCTTCATTGCTTCGGCAGTGCCCACATGTTAAGGAACTTTAGTCATGGTGCTGTAGCATCTCCACATCAGAGCCATGATGTTTAACACATTCTTTCCTTGGAGAAGAGCTGACATTTTGCAGTCAAAATGTTTCATGTCCTGTAACATTTTTCTTGCTTCTCTGCTCCTCAGTTGTGTAGGACATCTAAACAGCTGACCTCAATTCTTTCTTTTTTTTTTTTCTTGATAAATAATGCCCAAACAAAAAATACACTTGATGGCTATTACACCAGTAGCACAAATTGTCCGATACTGGTGATTTTGTACCTTTGGGTTTCTTGATATGGACACTTCAGCAAGGTTATTTACCACCAAAATTACAGGCATGAAAACTAACCTTTGGAGCTATTTCCTTAGACATAAAATATATGAGGTAAGTGAGATTACATTCAACTTATTTCTGCCTCAGCACTGAAATATCTTTTCAGAACTCTGTCGATCCCGGTTTTTCCTGATCGGCTACAGCATGAAGACTTTTTATGTAGTATAGTCTTGCCTTTTCCTCATTTTAGTCATTCAGTTTGCTTTAGTGTGAACTAGACTATTCAAGCAGCATCTTTGTTAGGAAAGAGAAGGACCGCTGTTTGTGGATGATTAGCTTATTTCTTAGTTAATAAACATCAAGGGCTGGGGGGGGGGGGGGGTTGGATCCTGGACAAAGCCGGTATTGGGACCAAGAATGATAAACCTTCAGTTTTTATCATTCATGTTGAACTAATCATGAGGGCCAAAGCTCTCACTTTAATTATACGTGGACCTAGTCAATGGAAGTCCTTTACCTGCCTTATTGAAATTTTCACTTGTTTTGCAGCTAACTGTTAAATTCTTGATCAACACCTTTAACTTGTATTTCCGTGTTCTACTACTCAACATACGTAACCCACTTGTAAATGTGAGTGGGATGATTAAATGTATTCTGAGTAATATAAACTTTGTCTGCAGGAGGGTTTCTTAATCTTGCCATGACTGACTGTTTGGACTTGGGTAATTCTTTGCTGTGGGGGTCGGTCATATGCACTGTAGAATGTTTAGCAGCATCCCCAGCCTCCACCCGTTAGATGCCAACACTACCTTCCCTAGTTGGACAACTAAAACTGTTTCCAAATATGGCCAAATATCCCCAGGTAACAAAATTGGCACCGGTTGAGAACCACTGACTGACAGAAGAACAGGTATTTTCATCTTAAAAAACCTTCAAGATTATACCCAATGTGGTTGTGCTACTGAACTCAAGAGTTTGCCACTTGGGGTGCATCAAATTGAACACAACCCAAGGAAATGTCTAATGCAAAGAGCTTTTTGCTATTTGTTACAAGTAAGGAGACAGGGAGATAGCTCTCAAAGCACTGCCTCCTTGTGGAGTTGGCACAGAAAGCCTTTATTTGGTGTATTAGGGAGTGGGAGCAGGAAGCTTACCTTGGCACATTTTGGCTCAATTGTGCATACCTAGCATGTCAACATGATAGTGTATACATCATGTGTTCAAAAAATGGCCAAAAAAACTGCTGCCCACAGGAGGAGATCTTAGTGTTATAATGAATGGAAGTTAACCTCAGGTCAGCGGCGGTGCGGGGGGGGGGGGCGGGCCAGGTCCGGAGGTTAAAA
>NW_024420586.1:8207240-8266689 GCF_014898765.1 Herpailurus yagouaroundi
CCCCCGCGCCCCCGCGCCGCCCCCGGCCGGGGGGGGGGGGCGGGGCTTCTGCACATGTCCTGAGTTTCAATCCTGCTCAGACTGCTTCCCATAAGAGGCCATCAGGTGAGACACACCTGGCAAGGCACAGTTGGGTGTCTCCTTGCAAAACAAAACACACTCCTTCCCTGCTTTTGTTCCTTCTCCTCCTCCCTTCTGCTGATAGCTTTTAGCTCTCTTATTTGAGTAACTTCCTGCTGCATCCCACCTAACAGTTGGGTGTTTCTTATACCATTGGAATTCACAAAAATTAGGTTCCTTGTGTTTCCACTCCTTGAGAGTCAACTAGAAGTCTGTAGAGCAGCCCTTCACAGTCTTTTTGTTGTTACTGTGCTACCGATTGAAACATCATAGCCACTAACTCAAGAAATGAGTAGGTGATCCCTGGGGCACCACCCAGTCCACTGCCCCTTCCTAAGGAATCCCAAGGGGGCTGGACAAATCAAAAGCGTATCTCCTGACTGAGTCTGCCAATGATTTTGTGGAACAAACTTGGATAAATTCACTGCAAGAGAAGCCAATAACTCAAGAGATGAGGGTTTGGAAAAAAGAGAGAAATTTACTTTGGTGCCGGCAGTTGAGGCAACTGGCTGGCTCAAACCTTAACAAACGAACTCTCTGCCAAGAAAATGGTCGCCTAGAGTTTTGTAGGGAGAGTTTAGAAGGAGTGCATACAAGAGAGTGGGCAGAGAGCACGTGATCATAGGTGAGGGTCAGTATGTGTTCAGCCCATGATGATGGGCAGGGAAGAGGACTTGGGGGTTGTGGTCTGCTATGCATTCCATTGTTATCAGGGCTTTTCTGGCTTGGTGGATGGAATGTTCTGATCACTGGAAAACACCTTCATCAAGGCCTCAAGAAAGTGTGATAAGAAATAAGAACAAGGGGCTTCAGTTAGAGCACGATGTCAGTAGTCTGGTCTATTTTGGGTTCTAACTTTTAGGGTCTGTAGTTAATCAAGAGGGTTTGCTGAGAATTGCAGTCTTTATAGTACGTACAAATCACCTAGAGAGTTTGCTAAAAAGTGGTATGAATTCATTAGTCCAGGGTGGGACTCAAGATTTGAATTTCAAACGAGTTCCTTATTGATGTTGATGCTGCTGGTCTGTGGACTGCACTTGGCCTACCAAGGTCTTTGCCTAGACAATAGGTCCTCCAATAAACTTGGTAGCATCTTACAGGTAAAGAGCAACTAGCTCTCTTGAGTTCACTGTTTCCATGAGAGAGAAATGAAAAAGGAACACAGCCAGTCAGTGGGATTAATTCCAACTAATTGCCTCATTCTTCTTACACGGTCAACACCTTTGAACCTATTTGAACATTAGTGCATTGCCCTCACACTCTACTCTTAATGAGGTTACTTGCCTCACCTATTCAATGAAACTGTGCTTTATAGAACACATTTGCCACTTGGAGAGATGTCTGAGAGGGCACTCTCTTCAAGTGTTAAATAATTAACCTCTTGAACCAGAAGGGCCCTCATTGTTGGACACAATTCTCATATATCCCTTTTGTAAAGAGAGAATCTACCTAGGAATATGTCTTAGCAACATGTATGTGCGTATATACATGTATTTCAGCCTATGCAAACAAGCTATACACACAGTGTTCGTTTGATGCAAGTAGCAATTACCAAGGAGGAACAAGGTATATGATGGGGCAGCAAATAACACGAATTTTCTGTTTTGGACACTTGTATTCAGCTAAATCTCGATTATGTGCAGTAAAGAAGGGCATACATAGTATAAGAATTGAGGGGCACCTGGGTGGCTCAGTCAGTTAAGCATCTGACTCTTGATCTTGGCTCAGGTCTCGATGTCAGGGTCGTGAGTTCAAGCCCCACCTTGGACTCCACACTGGGGATGGAGCCTACTTAAAAAAAAAAAAAAGAATTGAACCTCCACATATGATTGGCCAATGATAAAACTGTGAAACAGACAAAGAAAAATTTGGGTAAATAGTAGCCACATGTTCAAAAGTTCGACTTATTGGGGCGCCTGGGTGGCGCAGTCGGTTAAGCGTCCGACTTCAGCCAGGTCACGATCTCGCGGTCCATGAGTTCGAGCCCCGCGTCGGGCTCTGGACTGATGGCTCAGAGCCTGAAGACTGTTTCCGATTCTGTGTCTCCCTCTCTCTCTGCCCCTCCCCCGTTCATGCTCTGTCTCTCTCTGTCCCAAAAATAAATTAAAAACGTTGAAAAAACAAAAAAAAAACAAAAAAACAAAAGTTCGACTTATTTTAACAGGCATCTGTCTCTAGCAGGTAATAGAGGTTATAAATCAGAAGTAAACTTGAAAGGGAATCCACTGGCCCTCAGATCTTTGTGTTAGAAAATCTTTACAGTACACACAAACAGGCAGTTTAAAAAACAATAATTCCATTTAAAGTATATGTGAACAGAGGTCAAAATCACAATAACTTATTCATAGCCACTGCCCACCAACACACTACTCCCTCTTCCTTCTCAGCACCATCTTGATGTTCTCATTATTTCTAGGTCAAAACAACCTGTTGACTGACGATGTTTCATATCCTGATCAAAATCTCATTCACTGCAGGCTGCTTAGAGATGATTCATATAATGCCACTGTATGAAAAAACAACAAATCATCCCCATTCACCAAATAGGTATGGGCATAGCTGTGGGCAAAGCCCTGGGTTAGGTGTCTTTAGTAGTTGAGTCACTGCTGCCAGAGGGGTGTCTGCCCCCATCCTGGGACATGAAAGCAACGTTTCTGGGAAGAGGGAGATGGCTGTGCATTTTTATGGCTGTGAATTCTTGTACTCAGTTGAGCAATGGCACAACTGGGTCATAAAATGCAAGGTATAACTTCTAACAAGCAGTTCCTGTATATCGAACTTTGACAACCAGGTCAGTAAAGTGAGAAATTAGACATGACACATAAAAAATGCTAACTACTCTCTCAGGCCATATAATAGGAAAAAATGTGTTGATTTCCAATAAATTACCATGGAAACCTATATTAGATTTGAGTGTCGAGGACTACATTTGCCAGCTAAAAGAAATATGTTAGTTGTTGGTCTCTACTTTTAGGGCCCATTTACTATTATTAGTATGTGTTCTATGAAGATGAATGTATCTGGAGATTGATTTCTCTAAATTAAAAATGGACATTTAAATGCTGTTGTTAGGGAGGAAGAATTTCCTCTACCCTTCAAGGTCCTTCTAGCTGGCCTAAGAATCAAAGTGACATGAGACAGATAAACAGGAAAAAAAAATCAAATTTAATATTTAAAATGGGGAATCCACACAGACATGAACTTCCAAAGACAGTGAGGCAACCTGACATTTATAGGAGCTAAAGAGGGGGGGGGGGTAGGTGTCTGAGGATACAAAGGGGAGAAAGACCATTAGCAGCAAGGTGAAAGGAGAGGTTTGGAAAGCAAAGCTTGCCCTGTTATGCAGATAAGTTTCTTATCTTAGTTAAGGAGGAATCTCTGTTAATAACTCTCCTCCTGGTACCAGCAGGCAGTCAAGGGGGGAGGTAAAGAGCTTTTCCTGAATGTGATGGGTTTTGATTGCTTTTTAACTCAAAATAATGTTCATGCCAAAGAGGTCCATTTTGGGGTGGCCTGTACTTGGCCCCTACACTATTAAAACAGATTTTAGGGGCACCTGGGTTGCTCAGTCGGTTAAGTGTCTGACCTTGGCCCAGGTCATGATCTCACGGTTCGTGGGTTCGAGCCCCGCGTCAGGCTCTGTGGTTCATGCGTTCGAGCCCCGCGACAGCTTGGAGCCTGGAGCCAGCTTCGGATTCTGTGTCTCCCTCTCTCTCTGCCTCTCTCTCTTTCTCAAAAATAAATAAACTTTTAGGGAAAAAACCAGATTTTATTTTTACTTCACACACAAAAAAATCCAGTGGTATATTTAAGAAAACGCAAAAAGGTCAGTTTCAAAACCCCCCAAGAATCATTACCATGTATATGAATGAAGATTTACTGAAAAGAAATTGTGAACTGTCATGGAAAAACAGACTATTTCTTGAGAATGTTTTGGTTTTGACTCTTTACTTGTATGTGACCTAAAGCAAGTCTCTTTGTGCCATTGTTCTTCATTTTTGTCGTTTGTAAACTAATTGCCCTTAAGCTGCAGTGAAAGAATTTTGTAAGAACATATGTAACCCTGGGTGACTGATAGTACATTATTAACCCATTTGTCAGATCTTACAGATTCTGTGAGTTTGGAGTCTTTGTACCTCAGTTTGCAAATCTTGAAAGTGAAATGAACTGTTTTCTCTTCCTAGAGATGTTTTTATGGTTTTAAGTGTTTGTAAAGTTGACACATATTTTTATTTTTATTTTTTTTAAGTGTTATTTTTGAGACAGAGAGCATGAGTGGGGGATGGACAGAGAGAGAGGGCAACAGAGGATTAGAAGGGCTCCATGCCACCACCAGCGGGGAGCCCCTTTGGGGGCTCGAACCCAGGAACCATGAGATTAAGACCTGAGCTGCAGTCAGACACTTAACCACCTGAGCCACCCAGGCGCCCCCGTTGACTTATAATTTTAGATGACTAGTTCCTGTAACTGAAAAAAAGAAATTACAATCCCTTAAGGTATGCAATTACAGTTCAGAGTACTGACCAGTAATGGTTGCCAAGTTCATGGAAACTAAACTGGAAGAGACTATTATCAAAGCTTAAAGAATGACCCATAAATTGCCTCACTTAAATCAATTTGGAATTCTAATTCTAGTATGTAATGTAAAATGAGTAGGACTTGAAAACTATCATCCCACACTTTCAGGGCAATGACTCACAACAGCTTGGGTATCAGTCAAGTTTTCCCCTCTTCCTTTCTAGGTTCTTTGGCTGGTCTCATAATTACATTGACAGAAAACTGATTCAAAGGAGAAAACCAAATTTAATTTCATACGTCCCAGAGCCCCACAGAAATAGGAGACTCAAAGGCAGTTGGCCAATTGAGGCTTACATGCCTTCCTGAGTTCAGGAATGATTTAGGGGCCTGGAGCTTCAAAGGGGAGGAAGGCAATTCACAGGAAGATAAGAAGAGTAGATATTTGGTAGTCAGATGTTTGTCCTGCCATGCCAGTTAAATCTTTCTGTTAATAAGTTGTGTCAGGTAGTAGAGCTCTTTCTGGTCTAGGCCCCCTTTGTCAATTCTTTTAGGCTAAGGAGAGGTAAATGTTGTTTCTGAGTCTGCTGGGTCTTAATGGCCTTCAACTCAACATAATCCACACTCACATTTTGGGGTGACATGTTCTCTTCCCCTTTAGGTACATTTCTAATGTTCCCCAAATGAACCAGTATGTGTATATCATTTAGACATGTCGGTATTGAAAGTAGCTTAAGGACTACATTAAAGGTATCACAACAAAATCCCATGTTGGCTATCTGCTTGTGTAGGCTCCTATCACTGGCAACTCTGTAGTCGCATAAAAATTGATCATCTTGAGGGGCCCCTGGGTGAACACTTAATCAGTCGGTTAAGTGTTCGACCTTGGCTTAGGTCGTGTTCTCACAGTTTGTGAGTTCAAGCCCCACATTTGGCTCTCTCTTGTCAACACAGACAGCACAGAGACCACTTCACATCCTCTGTGCCCCTTTCTCTTTGCCCCTCCCCTTCTCTCTCTCTCTCTCTCTCTCTCAAAAATAAATAAACATTAGAAGAAATTTTTAAAAATTGTTAATATTCAAATGTATTTTCACCTGTTAACTACTTACATACTAGTTTAGGTTTCTCATCTGTAAATAAATGCAATTAGAGTAAGTGAAATTTGAAATCTTATTATCCTTTTATGATTTTCATTGAGCATGTTTATAGAGTCAGGGAAAAAAATAAGAAAAAAATAAATCTATTTTGGTACAGCCACTGAAAAATTTTAAAGTGCTTACAGGAAACCGATCATTCATCTTTTTGCTCTAAAATCAAGTGGGGCGCCTGGGTGGCTCAGTCGGTTAAGCGTCCGACTTCAGCCAGGTCACGATCTCGCGGTCCGTGAGTTCGAGCCCCGCGTCAGGCTCTGGGCTGATGGCTCAGAGCCTGGAGCCTGTTTCCGATTCTGTGTCTCCCTCTCTCTCTGCCCCTCCCCCATTCATGCTCTGTCTCTCTCTGTCCCAAAAATAAATAAACGTTGAAAAAAAAATTTAAAAAAATAAAAAAATAAAATCAAGTTATTTACACATTTTAAAAGTATATTAAAACCTATTTCCTTCAATGTCCACTCTTGTTCTCCCTTTATGTCTGTTAGAAAACATCGTCTGGGGGGCACATTTACTTCTATATTACTTTCTCAAGCCATTGGTAATTTTCATGCACCAAAAATCTATACGTAGAGCAAGACAGTAAGATAATGGCTTAGTCTTTGTGAAGCAGGTCCATGTTACTGCCATTTTGGTGAAAGTGAATTCATTAGTGAGTACAGGCCCTTCATATATCCCAACTACACGGGCATAAGTCATTCATTTTATTCTCAACGTAACTGTGGTTTAAGGAGCTACTTACTGTTCCCTTAGGAGGAATCAAGGAATGGTAGATCCTGCTCCAGTAGTGCCCAAACCTTGCCTGTTTCTTTGTAGACTATTAATGGGAGAAGAAAAAAGAAACATAAACAAGTGTTCATAAATTCTTGACTCTCTCTCTTTACAGAACAGGGCAAACTTACCACTATTTCTCGTAGCACTTTTATGTTTTCAGAAAACAGAGAGCCATCAAAAAGATTCAAGAGAGATAAGAAATGGAATTTTCTGTTACTTCTGTTGAGGGAAATAAACCAGCATATGGTTTGATTATTGTTTTTGCCTTAATAGTCTCTAGCTGTGTGGAGTCACCAAGATTTTGAATGAAACTTGTCTCATCAGAGAAACAGTTTTTGCCACACACATTTTGTTCTAACACTTTCAATAATTAGGAAATACATTAAAACACTAAAGGAAGAAAATTGTAATAGTAACAAAATTCTGAAGCTGATCAACGCATCCCATTTCGTATATTGCGACGCGTTTAGTTTTTACATACGTAAAATATTTTATAAATCTATTTCCAACAATCGAATATACTACAAATCCTAGTTTGTTTGTTTTTTTTCAGAAGGGCTCAATGTGTCTGTAGAAAACATGGCTCCTTCTACTGGTTCTGTAAGCAGTCCAGATGTTCTGGTTCTTTGGCCAATGCAAAGCATTCCCAATGGAAGACCAAAGTGCTCTAACTGCGACAGCATGTCCTCTGGTGGAGGACTGCTTTCAGGATAAACACTGCAGCCCTTAACAAACAGGAGTAAAATGGCAATGCCACCTTCACTCTGACAATTTTCTCTTGAGAGATGTGTTTGAACATTCCATCTGTGCCTGTCTGTTTGTATGACACGTTGAGAAGGAAACTCCTAGTAGAGAGAAAGCAAATACTTTTTCTTCTAAGAGGTTTTCCTTTAGGCAGCTGTGAAATTTGACACCTTGATAAACAGTGGCCCCATCTTCTAAGCTGGTCACCTGAGGCCCATTTTGCTCTTTATTCTAGCAGTCCCTTTCTTCTTTGTCTGATTTCTCCTCATCATACTCAATCTTATGAGACCTAAGATGAAGGAGTCCCCGTGTGAATACTTCATATGTTTGCGTGTGTGTACAGATACATAAATGTTCTGTGTACATCCCAAATGGTGGTCCTTAGCCAGACCTATTTCAAAGACTGCTTTTATAACCAAAGGGGAAATGTTTTCAGCGATAAAGCTCTATCTGTGTTAGTAATGCCACATTGTGCTTTCTGAAAATATGTCAGTTTTCCACAGGGGAGAATCATTGTCCTATTTTTCTGACCTAATTTTGGGAAGCCTGGTTTAATTGATACCACGAATCCTTCAAATAAATACGTATTGACGAGGTACACCCTAGTTGCTTTGAAAAGAAAACAAAAGATAAACCATGTTCTAGCTGAGAAATCAAAACATGCAGTTGATTACTACCATCCATCACACCATACATTTGCTTTCTCTGTACTTCACCCCAAATGACTTGCCAAAAACCTCTGCACTTTGCTACATCCTGCACTTTGCTGCAAAGTGTCCAACCCCCATTCCTAAAATCTCCCAACACAAACACAAACACCCTGAGTGACCTGCTCACCTGACCTGCGGTTACGCTGCTTATAGTAGAGCATTTCTTACATGTATATAAAAGGCCGACAGAGTGAAACTTAAGTGCACAATGGGTGTTGGCTTTTATTATTGTGTTATTAAATATCTAAGTATATGCCAGACTCTGCAACTAGACATGAGTTCCTTTAAGGCAAGAAGCTTATTTTATCCATCACTTTGTCACTAGAACTCAAAGTACTACACCTGGTACATTTAAGGCACTTATTAAAGTGGGGTGTCTGGGTGGCTCAGTCGGTTAAGCATCTGACTTCGTTTCAGGTCATGATCTCATGGTTTGTGAGTTCCAGGCTCGCCTTGGGCTCTTTGCTGACAGCTCAGAGCCTGGAGCCTGCTTTGGATTCTGTCTGTCTGTCTGTCCGTCTGTCTTTCTCTCTCTCTCTCTCTCTCTCTCTCTCTCTCTCTCTCAAAAATAAATAAACATTAAAAAACTTTTAAGGCACTTATTAAATGAAGAGAGAGTGAAAGAATGAATGAATGAGTGAAAAGAAAACAATTGGATCACAATATCAAAGATGGAATGATTGATTGATTTCTAAATGCCAAGTGCACACAAACCTTCCTTGTCCTGTAAGTCTGTACAAGACTGTATGGTCATTGGATTTATGAATGAGAGAACATTTCTATATTTGTATTATTTAGTTGACCACTTTTGTATAGAATGATATTTTATTACCAAATTAATAGAATGCATATTAGTAATTCTCCCTCTTCAGTTGCTTGAACTTCATGACATGTTGGCTGGGAAACTGGCTCACAAAGATACTCTGGGAATTTTAGAGTGGGAATGCATAAAAAACTAACTTTTTGTTAGAAAATTGAGTTTGTTACTAATCATCTAGTCATTGATTTATTCAACAGATATTCATTGAGTACCTACTATGTGTCAGATAGTTTCCAAGGCACTTGATCAGTAAAAAAAAAAAAAAATACGGACAAAATAGACCCCCCCCCCAAGAGCATTCTTGCTCTTGAAAGAATTTAAATTCCAATGGGAGACAGATAATAAACAATAATACGTTTATTAATAAGCAAATTAATACTATATCATGATTAATGCTTTAGCTAAAAATAAAGAAAAATGGATGCAAAGTGTAGTTTGTGATTTGGAATGTGTGCTCAGTAGACCAAATTGAGATGGTGTTATATGTGAAGAAAAAAGGCAAAGGGAGAGGCATACCGAAATCTGGGAGAGGAATATGCCAATCAGAGGGAACAGCTACAGCAGAGTCCTAAGGTAAAACAATTGTCTGTAATGTAAAACCATAAATAAAACTAAACAACATAATGCAATATAGTAAGTCACCGCAAAAGCTACAGAAAATCCATTTTCTGAGGAGACGAATCACTTCTGGAAAAGTGCCATTCAAAATCTTAGCCTTGCCTTGCAGGATTGGTAGGGTTTTGATAAGTGGAAAGGGGAAACTCTATGTCAGTCCAGAATTGGGAAAACGCATGTCAAATTCAATTCACATTGGAGAGATGATTCCGGCTGGAGGTTAATTAGCTGCTTCAATTAAAGGAGTGAAGGGCCGTGAATGCCAACATAAGGGTTTTGGACTTTTTTCCAAGAGCATTGTAGAGCAACCAAGAATTACTGAAGAAAATTTCAAAGCAAGGGCACGTTTCCGGAAGATTACATTGAAGGCTTTGTACAGATTAGAATGACTGTAAATAATAAAACTTCCAGTCAAGACTGTTCAATGCAGAACACACTCTAATTACAGTAACACTTGAGATAATATGATCTTACCATTTGTCTTTTATTTTTTAACATTTGATTTTGAAAACAAAAATACTGGACAGTACAGAAACACTGCAAGAGTGGCAAAATAAATTTCCACATATCCTCCTCGACTAGATTCACCAGACATCGTGACTAAATTCTTCCGTGTGAATCTTCTAAACACAAGGATGTCTCCCTACTTAACCACAGTATAGTTATCAAAATTCAGGAAAATTGAAAACGGTAGAAAGCTATTTCTAAAATACCGTCTTTATTTCCTTTTAAAAGATTGTTGCAGTAATACTCTTCTACTGTATTTCCCATCCAGGATTCCATATTGCATGTTGTTGGTCAGGTCTTCTTACTGTCCTTTAATCTGGGATGGTTCCTCAGCCTGTGACTTTCAGGGTGTTGGGAATAAATTTCCTCGGCCCACTGAGGTAACTGGACTAAGCATGAGACAGATTAACAGGAAAATATCAAATTTAGTAGGAGGAATCCCCACAGAAGTGACATTTAAAGACAGGCGACCCGAGGCTTATGTGACCTCCTGAGCTGGTAAGCGGAGGGGACGAGCTTGGGAAACAAAGGTTGGAAAACAAAGGGGTTTAGAAAACAAAGGTTGTCCTGTTATGCAAATAAATTTCTTAGGTAAAGAGGAGTCTCTGTTAAGAGCTCCCTCCATGCTACAGGCTCTCCTTTCCAAGGTCAATTTAGGCAGTTGGGAAAGGTGGAGACCTTTGCAGGCATCTGCTGTGTTTGGATTGCTTTTAACTCGAAATAATCAAGCCAAAGGGCTTGCCCTTGACCCTAACAATGGCTTGGACAGTTTTGAAGAGTAGAAACCAGATTTTTTTTTGTACAATGTCCCTCAGTTTGGTTTGCCGCATGTGCCCTCCTTTTTTGGATATTTACCTGTTTCTGGCTGGAGTACTATGTAAATGATAACTGTGCCTCCTTAATGCATCACATCAGGAAGTAGGTGATGTCAATTTGTCCCATTGCTGGTGATGTTAATTTGGGCTACTTCCTTAAAGTGGTGTCCATTTTTTGCTAATAAATAATCAGTGAGGAGGTACTTTAAAACAGTGTGAATATCCTCCCTCATCAATCTTTCACCCAATAATTTTAGCATTTGTTGATAATCCTGCCTGAATGAATTGTTATTAGGATGGTTGAAACATCGTGATTTGTAATTCTATCATTTCTTCTATTTTTACCTAGTGGCATTCTGCTTTGGCTAAGGGAGACCTTTCTTTTTAATTTATTTGTTCATTAATATGAATTCATGGAATCATGTTTTTTTGATTACTGTCATTATTCATCTTAACTCATCTTTTAATACATACCGCTTATGAATATTCCTTTTACTTCATAGGAAAAAAACACAACACCCTTTCCATCTGGTTGGAAGGAAGAAAAGCACATTTTAAGGGGAGGCTTTAGCTCACTGCGGAAAGAATGATGTATTTTTTTTCTCTAGTCTTTTGTTTTATTTTTCAATTTTGAAGTTTATTAACATGTAACAATGCGATTCTGATGGCTTCTGGCGCTTAGACTAACTATGCCCTCATGATGGGTTCTAGCCAACAACCATATTTGCATTCTCGATTGGCAGTAAGGAAAAGTTAATGTGATACTTTTGCTGAAAACCTCTCTCCAAAATAACAAGATATACCACTTTGAAGGTAATCTTGTGCCCAGATGTTTGGTTGCACAAATCAACCTGCTAAATTCAGAGACCATTTTCATTTTTATTATTATTGTTATTATTATTATATTATTATTTTGTATATCCTGCCTTGTTCCAAAAAGCACTTTCCAAAAGCAAAACTTCTATCTTTACATACTAGTTTATACCTTCCCCAAAACATTTTCTTGCCATTATGTGAGTAGCAATTCAGCTTCTTAATGCGTTACCGAAAAAAAAAAAATTATAACTGCTTCTAAATTGCGTTGATGTATTGTAGAATTGAGTTGAATATCTTTGTAGGCTGAGCATAATTATCCTCCTGCCAGGAACAAATAAGTTATACTGCTCCAGAGAAATAAATATGCATATGAATTTATGTGGATGGATAAATCCTTATAAAGTTTAGCTCTTTATAACACAATGAGAGAAGAGGAAATGTACTTGGTGAGGCTAATGAATAAACCGGGATCATTAGATTGTCTATCATGCATTTCCCCCCACAAACTTGCACTTTACTGCATATAAATCAGGGCAGAACATTTGAAAGGACTTTATATAATGAATGAGGCAATTTTAGGCTGAACTATATAAGGAAAAGCCACCTAAAATACTCAGTTATACTTTAAGCAAGATTATGCATATAAATACATATAGAGAAACAAAATGAAAATCCAAGTGAGGAGTTCAAAAATACCTAAAAACTTGGATTTACTTTGTTAACATCTTTACCTCTTCAAAGATACCTAGCAGAAAAAGTTTGCCAACAACAATACCAGGTACTGGCCAGTAGAAAAAAGTAGGATCCCAAACTGCACTAGGTAATTGCAGCAAGATTAGTGTAAACCAAATGCATTTATTATTTGCAGTGTAATCCAATGTACTAAGAGATGGCATGCGCTTTATTTTAATTAGCTGTTTCTTTTAAAGGGTTGCTTGGTCCAACTGTCTTGATAAGAAAAAATTGTAGTCATTGCTCAAAATGCTTGTAGCAAATCTAGTTTTAAATTGAAGCAATTTATTCCGAAAGCAGTCTACTACTGCAGCAATAATCAATGTGTTTTCCCTTTGCCTAAACTGGAGCTTTCCAAAGACTATTGTTAATTGCCTGTAACTAAATGACTGCTGGTGCCCTTAAACGTAACTCTTTGGCACTTGTTCATTTGTTGTGTTTAACCAAATGCCAGTTTCCCTTAGGTTTTGCTGAGCAATTTTGCTTTACAATTTTCAATATTCAGTCTCAATCCCTTAAAGGGGGGCAGAGTCTATCATTTTAACAAAATAACACAAAGGCTAAACAGATTCTTAAAAGGTCTGCACTTTCTCTTTCCATCTTCTGATGTTGAATTGTGCTGAAATGGAATCTTTTTATTTTTTAAATGCTGCCACTCCAGGCAACTTGAACTGGAGCTGAAAAGCAGATCCCATTTCAAAGGGAAAATGACATTTGCTGGGGCAACACCTTTCACATTGCAGTGTAAGGATACAATACAGCAGTGGGCCCAAATCATTTCTTTTAACTGTAACAGAATTTAACCCCTAGTAATTTTGTCTTGACCCAATGGATAAGCCATAATGGGTGGCACTCATATTAATGAATGCGTCCAGCTTGGAGCAAAAGAATGTGGAAACTAAATCTAATACACCCTTTGGGGGGGGGGGAGAGTTTACACAGGGCATATAAACCAGTGTGAAAAACTTAAATGAAAAATTTTTAACCTCTCCCATTTATACTATGAAGGGCACGTAAGTTACTCTTGCATAAAAACAATGTAGTAACCGAGGAACAGGCACTGGTGTGTGGACCGTGGCAAAAGACCCATTTCTTCTCTGACTTCCGAGGACATTGTAAGAACACCATGCTTCTGAATGTAATACTACAGAAGTATCTGAAGGAAATTTGAGGTACTCTCCGGATCCCAGGACAAATTCGCTCCTTGAAAATGCCGTGTCTTTGGACCTGGTTTTGGTGTCCCTATTATTAGTAAATGACTATCCTCTGGCTCAGAAGGCTTATTCTTGCTTATTGCTCATACTCTAGGTATATATAACTTTCCATATGTTTGTAACTTAAAGTATACATTCATGTGACAGTAGACCATTTCTGTAATTGCTAAGCCCCATCAACCCCGCTGGCTTTTTCTCATTACATTTCAGACAATACTATTGATTGGCCTATGAAATAGTATATTTGAGGTAGTGTATATAATTATTTGACTGGCCCTAGACTTCTAGCAATGGGAATAATTCACATTTCGGCAGTGACTTCTCTAAAAATAGGAAGGACTTACTTTCATATAATTTTTCTCTAATTTTGCATATTCAGTGTTAAAGGTCTTAAAGAAGTGTGTAAAGACCAGTCTCATAAATACCATCCAAAGAAAATGAGAATTCCGCTTATTAGAGTAATAAGATTCTGTTTCAGGCACAGTTTTGGATTGTTTTGAAAGGTGTTCGACTAGATATGGGGTGAAGCACGCCAGTTGCCCAGGCCTGGTGCCATGTCCCTAGAATCCACAAGTGCGCTTGGAGCCAACATAGAACCATTCCTGACCTGGGCGCATACCTGCCAAAGCAGCTGTCCTGACTCCAGCTTTCTTTTACAGCTTCTCCCCACCTAAGCCTTGAGTTAGAATTTATAATGACTATTTTTTTTCAAAATATCAAAGTTGTGAAGAATGGAAGTGTGATTAACGTAAGGTGAAGTGCATGGATGGTAGGTGCTCCGTTCATTGCATTCTGACAATTATATGCTGGTATATCCATACCTCAAAAGAGCTACAGAAAGTTTCAGAATGTTTCGTCTACCCCAGAAAGTTTCCCGTTGCCCCCTTCCAATACATTTTCCCATCACTTATCCACAAAGCATCCATTTTGTGATTTCTATCACGATGGTTTATTTTGGCCTGCTCTTGTACTTCATTTAGACAGAATTATACAGAAGATACTACTTTGTGTCTGGCTTCCTTCACCTAACATAATTTTGTGAGATTCACTCTTGTTGCATGTGTCCGTAGTTGATTCTTTTTACTGCTGAGTGTATTCTGTCATATGGACGGACAGCAGTCTGTTCAATGTCTCCTGTTAATCACCCTTTGGCTCATTTTCAGTCACGGCCACCATGAATAAGATTGCTCTGAACACTCTTGAACAAGTCTTCTTGTGGATATCTGCTTATATTTCCGTGGGTGAATACATAGGAGTGCACTTGCTAGTCATAGGGTAGATTCCTAAGCTAACTTTATTAGAAACCACCCCAAGTTTTCTAATATAGTGGTACCATTGGGCTTTGCCATCAGCACCGTTTGAGAGTGCAAGGTAAGCGTTCTCTGTTATTTTTCCCTGTCTTTTCTCGTGCAAGCATTTTAGAGAGAGAAATTGTGTCTAACGCGTTAAAATAGAAAACAGAGTGAATCGGAAAAGCAACCACAGTTCAAATGTTTATCTCTTCCATCGTATCCAGTACAATTTAAATCAGATGATTTTTGGTATACAAATTAGCCTGTGGGCATAAGTTAGTTTTCTGCCGGTTTCTGTGTATAGGGTGGAGTTAACTCATATACTGAGAGAACCAGGCCCAATGCCCCCCACGGAATTACCTACCCACTTATCCTTTCTGTTCGCACAGGGATGGGACAACATCCTGAGGAGCTTTTTGTATTTCATTCCTGGTACTTTTGTAGTAGTATCTTGTGTAGGTCCTCACAAGATTCAGCATGTAAAGGTGTCTGATATTTGTAAGTACAAAATATAAAAATTTCCAGGAGGCTCGTTTTGGCATTTCCCTTTTCATATTCATTTAGACTCTAAAAGATTTAATAACTCGTTTTCTTTTTCTTCCTTAAATTCATAAAGTCCAATCACTTCTAATAAGGTTGTCTTCTATTTTCCATTTAATTTTAATAACAAGAGCATCAGAATACACTTGATTAAACGGCAGTTATATATGTTTTCTGATTAAACTGTTGAATTGAAAATGAAGGACTACATAATGAAAAATATGGCTGAGTTCTGTAATTATCCCAGGAAAAGTCACATCACACGCAAACACACGTGAACACACGTGCACAAACACAAAATGTTCTGGTGTGAAATTGATGTCCGTGTTTTCAAGTTATTTATCCCTGATAGGGCCCTGTACTCCTGATTATTTCACCCCCTTTTTGAGATCTCAGGAGTGATCTTGTAACACAAGAGTAGTTGTTACTCAAGCCATAGATTATTTTAAGGTTTTCACTGTAAGCCTACATTTCCTCTGCTCTGAAATTAGATAACCCATCGATGAATTTTAAAGTAAAGCATCAAAAATACCATTACTTTAGAGCCATCATTTCAGGAATTTTTATATCTAATGGTAATTAAGGAAACCAGCACTTTTCAACGTAGTCATCGACAATAGTGAACCATGGCTCCCCATCAGTAACGTGTGTACCGTGTTGATCAAGACGGCAGGCATACGTAGGCACGTCAAGTGAACTTCATAGTCTGTGCATTCTGGCTTAATGTTTAAAAGCCGGTAGCCTTCATTTTGTTACAATGTGTATGGGCTCTAACGGGGAAGAAAAGAAGTGAATATTCTATCCCCAGAAATGCCTGATAATTGTTAATGTAATATGGATATTCAAGAGGAAAAAGAGAACATGTATGTGGCAAGAGAATCCCTCTTTTGGGTAGAATGTAGCAAACTGCCTAGTAAAAGGGGAAAGAGAAGAAAAGAAAATTCTCTAAATAGCTTAGTGAAAGGAAAATACTACCGACATAGTCTGGTGTGACATCCACGAGGGGGCCGGCTCTTTGAGCCCAAGTATTCAGCCGCCAATACTGTGGCAGGCCACACTGGCACGACTATTCAGGAGGCAGCAGGCAGTATTCCTCAGGTGGTCCACCCACCCCTCTATGTCACAGTCCACACTGCCCTTCGGGAACTGCGTTGTTGGAACCCTTACGTCCCCTCAGCCCCAACCCCTAGGTGATAGCACAGGTGAGAAACGTCAAGATTCACATTGGGTGAGTTCGGGAGCCTTCCTGACTTAAGCGCTTCATATCCACAGGAACCGATATTTCTTTGATCAACCCCACAAGCATAATTTGTGGGATTCCCCCAAGGGATATGCTTATATGTGTTACTGTACTCAGGCAAGCCCAAGATTATCGTTTCCAAACCGGTATTTCTAATTTGTTTCCGTCCAATGCCGTCTCCCATTTTTACCATAAACGATGTCGCTTAGCAACACAGCTACCACAGACCACCTTATCTGGTTACCAAGGAAACAGACCTAGAAAGGTCCCATTTTCATGCAGAAGGGGAAGGGGTTGTGTTAATCCATCACCTACATCTGGTCTCATCCACAGAACTGTGAAATCAACTTGAATTTGTGGCTTGGAATGTGAACATGGTATAATTCCCTTTGGTGATTTGTTGTTGTTGTTGTTGTTGTCCCCAGAGTTGATGTACACAGTTGAACTTGCTGGAGGGCTTGGTGCTATCCTTTTGCTGCTTGTTTGTCTGGTGACCATCTACAAGTGTTACAAGATAGAAATCATGCTCTTCTACAGGAATCATTTTGGGGCCGAGGAGCTGGATGGAGGTAAGATGAGTTCCCTCTTTTGATGTTCTCTCCAGATGTGCTTCTTTGTTTCCTGCCTTTGTTTTATTGAGAGGCAAGAAAAGTTACCGCAAAGCCCCTGGCAGCAGTTCTTCTCATCTTTCACTCTTCAGTTTGTAAATTCATCTTTCACGTGGAACTCTACGTGTGATGCTTTGGAGCCAATAGGCAATTTCCTCTGCAAATGGTAAAGCAACACCTATCCTTTTTAGAATCCTATTCCAAATAGCACTTGCAAATTACAGATGCTGATTGCCACGCTAGCCGTGTTCATCTTCTCTCACCTTGTAATCAGCACTGAAAGGCCAGCTTTGCTTTTCTACAGGCAAGGAGTGCCTCTTTTAATTGTGTTCCCCAGCCCAGTGGTTTGAACGGAATCTCAATTTGTTCCTTATTTAGACTGACCAGTTGTAATAAACTGTGTTGAACAGTTTAGAATGCATAGCAGTCTTTCCAGTCCTGTTTATGTAGCTATATTTAGACAGACTGATTTTTCTCCCAAGTGTGGACCAACAGATAATAATGTGTGCAAGCACATTATTTTCTACCAGTTTTACTCAAATTGGACAAGTAAATGTTGTTTACATAGAAATCGTAATTATTATTTACCCCTTCTGGTCAGTCGTGAATTCCGTGTGCCCTCTAAGAGGAATTTGGGGTCCTTCACATGGAGGTCCATAAACCACCCATTAGAGGACTGAAGATTTTTTTCGTTTTTGTCACTTGAAAATGATTCACACATGAGGTAAATTTGCAGTAGAGGAAGCATATGCAAACTGCCATACACAGTGCAGATGGCCACGGTTTCTTGCTCATATTTATCGACTTTTTTTCACTGTCAATTTTGCCCCAAGTGGCACAAAGGAAAATGAAGGGACCTTTCCAGAATCCTCTAGAATAAATCCACAGGTAGAATTGTGGATTGTCAGACTTGGGAAGAGGAAGTTTGTTCAGTCTCTATTTTACCTTCTTCCCTCCCCATGGGGTGAAGTCTGTGCTGCAGCACGACTAGGTTTTTTAAATTCGTAACTGTTGATTTGCCTCTTGGTTTCTGCCTTTCTCGCCTTCGTATGCAAGTTATTAAATCTTTTGGCTACTACTTCAAAGGGATATGAGAAAATTGTCAGTG
Source organism: Herpailurus yagouaroundi (assembly GCF_014898765.1). NCBI lineage: Eukaryota > Metazoa > Chordata > Mammalia > Carnivora > Felidae > Herpailurus > Herpailurus yagouaroundi. The sequence continues at coordinate 8,225,559 of NW_024420586.1, forward strand.
TCAGAGCTGTTGTTGAATGAGTATCAAGCAAAGTGCTAAGCGTTCTTAAGTCATTCTTGCTAAGACTCAAAAACCTCTGAGGTCAGTATTGTAATCTCCATGTTGCTGAAAAGGCAACTAAGGTTCCCAGGGGTTAAATAACATACTGATGAAGATAACACAAGTATTGCTATAAGTGGCCAAGATGGGACTTGAAAATAGGTCGATACCCAAAGCCTTTCTTTTCTTGAACAGTGAGTCCCTAATATTTTTTGCCTTTTAAAAATGTAGTATGTTCTGGGTGCCTGGGTGGTGCAGTGGGTTAAGTGTCCAACACTTGATCTTGACTCAGGTCATGATCTCACAGTTCGTGAGTTCGAGCCATGCATTGGACTCCACTACGTTGGTGCACAGCCTGCTTGGGATTCTGTCTCTCCTTCTCTGTGCCCCTCCCCTGCTTGTGTGCGCTCCTTCTCTCTCTTTCTCTCAAAAAATGAGTAAACATTATGGGGCACCTGGGTGGCTCAGTCGGTTGAGTGTCCGACTTTGGCTCAGGTCATGATCTCACAGCTAGTGAATTCGAGCCCCGCGTGGGGCTCTGTGCTGACAGCTTGGAGCCTGGAGCCTGCTTCAGATTCTGTGCCTCCTTCTCTCTGCCTCAACCCACTGGCATTCTGTCTTTGTCTCTCTCCAAAATAAATAAACATCAAAAAAAAATTTTTTTAATGAATAAACATTAAAAAAATAAAAATTTAGTAAGTTCAGTGTAACCTAAAGATCTGATGTTGTTTGTACAGTCAGCATAGTAGATATTTGAAAAAGCAGATGATCTGAATGTTTTACTTAATCATTAACCCTGTTTTAAATATGTTTAGTTTCTGTTCTGAATGAGATGAAGGATTTCCCCCAAGCTGTAAATTTCCAATGCAGTTTCTATTTGTCATGTTCTGAATGGTCAAAGATTCTGGATAGTTTAGATGCCTCGAAACCTTAGTCACATCCCCTTAGATCTTTCTTTTTTTAATGTTTATTTATCTATTTTGAGAAAGACCGAGAGCACGAGTAAGGGAGAGGCAGAGACAGAGAGAGTATCTCAAGCAGGCTCTGCACTGTCAGCACAGAGTCCCACATGGGACTCGATCCCACAAACCATGGGATCATGACCTGAGCCGAAATCAAGACTTGGACGCTTAACCGAATGAGCCACTCAGGCACCCTCCCTTAGATCTTTCTACACACACTCCTCCCTTGGTGGAAAATTTCTCTAACATCATCAAGTGCCCATTCTTCATAGCTCTCCTACAGTCCTTTCTTCTTCCAAAGAAAAGATAACTGTTAAGAAGAGACCCCAAGCTTTTCATATTCTTGACTTGGCTTAAAAAAATGTATTCCAAAAGTCTAAAGTTTAGTGATGCCTTCTTTATCCTTGGACACCACATTACCTCCCTTAAAAGGGGAATACATAAAATACTCTTGGATGTAAGGAAAAGCAGGGAGTATGAAGAAGAAGAGGGCAAGTTTAGATGGCTTACTCTGGTGATACGATAATGATAAATTTGTTGACCATTTGTTGAATATTTCTTAAATAGCAAGTGCTGTGTTGGCTGCTTTGTTGGTACTCAGAAAATCACACAATTAGAAAGACAGAATTTTTAATTTTGATTTTTTAATTTTTAAAAATGTTTATTTATTTTGGGGTGGAGGGACAGAGAGGGGGAGAGAATTCCAGGCGGGCTCCATGCTGTCAGTGCAGAGCCTCACGTGGGGCTCCATCACGTGAACCATGAGATTACCTGTGCCAAAATTAAGAGTCAGATGCTTAACCAACTGAGCCACCCAGGTGCTCCTGAATTTTTTTTAAGATTTTATTTTTAAGTAATCTCTACACCCAATGTGGGGCTCGAACTCAAACCCAAGAGATCAAGAGTCGCATGCTCTACTGAATGAGCCAGCCAGGCACCCCCAGAAAGACAGAATTTAAGCCCAGGTCCAAATAACTCCAAATTCGAATTGTTTCAGCCACTGTGTCAGACTGGGAAAGGAAGTATTTGGTGTCAGGAACACATCCATGCAGTTCCTTTCAGGTCATTACAATAGGTATTACTTGACTCTATCATTTCTGTATCAGAATGATTCTATTTTTCCAGGATAGAATATATTTATGTGGGGCACCTGGGTGGCTCAGTCGGTTGAGCATCCAACTTTGGCTCAGGTCATGATCTCATGTTTCGTGAGATCGAGCCCCAGGACAGGCTTTGTGCTGACAGCTCGGAGCCTGGAGCCAGCTTTGGATTCTGTGTCTCCCTCTCTCTCTGCCCCTCCCCAACTCACGCTCTGTCTCTCTATCTCTCTGAAAAATAAATAAAAGATTCGAGATGCTTTTCTCTCGATTTGTTCACCTCACTCTTGTCCCCCTCTGCGTAACTTTACATTTTATTTTTTCCTCTGGATTCAGCTCTTATAACTTCTCATTATACAATACCCACTTTTATGGATCGTCTTTACAGCCCTATCTTCAATTGCACTTATGCACTAATAGCCTCTAAATGTCCTTCTCCCCGTTCTCTTGTTTCATCATCAGTTAATTGTACCATTGTACCTCTTGAAAATAGACTGATTCCTTACTCTTAATTGTAGCTCCTTGTCCAAGCCTCCTACACTAGCTTCTTGGTCTTAATTCTCTACCCTTCCATTTTATCCTCCACACTCAGCCAGACTTCTCTTTTTAAGTACAAATTTACTGTGATTCTTTGCGAACCAAACCAAAAGAAAAACAAACAAATGTACCTGTATGGTGCCTGCCAGAGCAAGTCTAGGCTTTTTAGCTCAGAAAACAACTGTATGAGCACAGGGTGACCCAGATTATATTTGTAGGGTCACCCCCTCTGTGGAGTCTGACCTTGCATAGTTTCAGCTAGAATGAGATGCTGGTCTTTGGAAAAACAAAACTGTTGAGAACTGACCCAAGACTATGCAGTAATGCATAATTCTAAGATCTTTTCAGATAAATGAGGTATCTACAATGGTTAGAGGTAGAAGGGCAACTACTCTCCCACTGACTTGATTCCATTCCATAATGAAAGAAACTTTAGATATATTCTGTTGTATATTCATTTATTAACAAACAAATATGTAAGCCATCCTGTAAACTCGAAGACGTTTCAACTGGCTGCCATGTGTGTCTGAGTGTGTGTGTGTATTCCAAAAGACCTTACAAGAAAGTTTTCCCCGAGGCAAATATGACAATATATCAGTGGCAGGATTAACGTTAAAAAAAGAAATTATATAAGTTTAAGGTATACAATGTGATATATATATATATTGTGTGTGTGTGTGTGTGTGTGTGTGTGTATATATATATATATAGAGAGAGAGAGAGAGAGAGAGAGAGATGTATACTTTGTGAAATGATTACTACAGTAAGGTTAGTTAACTCACCTATCACTTCATATAACTGCTGTTTTTTGTAGTGACATTTAAGGCCTAATCTCTCGGCAACTTTCGAGTATATAAAATATAGTATTGTTAACCATATTCACCATTCTGTATATTGTATCCCCAGAATTACTTATAGCTGGAAATATATACCCCTTGACCAACATCACCCCCTTCCTCCTAGCCCCCAACCCTTGGCAACCACCATTCTGTTCTGTTTCTGATTTCAGCTGTTTTCATTCCACATATAAGTGAGACCATACAGTATTTGTCTTTCTTTGACTCATTTCAGTTAGCACCATGCCTTCAAAGTCTAAGTTGTTGCAAATGGCAAGATTTCCTTCATTTTTACGGCTGAGTAGTATTCCATTGTATATATTGAACACATTTTCTTTATCCATTCATACATTGAGGAGGCCTCATGTTGTTTTCATGTCTTAGCTATTGTGAATAATGCTTCAATGAACATTAGCATACAAATATCTTTTTGAGATAGTGATTTTATTTCCTTCATACATATACCCAGAAATGTAATTGTTGGATCATATGGTAGTCCTATTTCTAATTTTTTGGGGAAACCTCCTCCTGTTTTCCAATTATACCCTCACCAGCAGTGTACAAGGGTTCCTTTTCTTCTACATCCTTGCCAGCATTTGTTATCTCTTGTCTTTTTGATGATAGCCATCCCTACAGGTGCGAAGTGAGATTTCACTGTGGTTTTGATTTGCATTTCTGTGATGAGTAGTGATGTTGAGCACCTTTTCATGTACCTATTGGCCATTTGTAAGTCTTTGGAAAAATATCTATTTGGATCTTCTGCCCATTTTTAATTTGATTATTAATATTTTTGACATTAAGTTGTATGAATTCCTTATATATTTTGAATACTAACCCTCCCCTTATCTGATATATGGTTTGCAGATGTTTTATCCCATTCCATAAGTTGCTTCTTCATTTTCTTGATTGTTTTGCTTGCTGTGCCAAAGCTTTTATGTTTGAGGTAGCTTTTTTGTTTGTTTTTACTTTTGTTGCTTGTGCTTCTTGTATCATATCCAAAAAATCATTGCCAAGGCCAGTGTCAAAGACATTTTCTATATTTTATTTTAGGCGTGTTATGATTTCACTTCTCACATTTAAGTCTTAAATCCATTTCATGTTACAATTTGTGAATGGTAAAAGACAGGGGTCCAACTTATTCTTTCTGATGTGGATATCCAATTTTCCTACTATCGGTTATTAAAAAGATTATCTTTCCTCCAATGAGTATTCTTTTACATTTTTTTAATGTTTTTATTTATTTTTGAGACGAGAGAGACAGAGCATGAGCAGGGGAGGGGCAGAGAGAGAGGGAGACACAGAATCCAAAGCAGGCTCCAGGCTCTGAGCTGTCAGCACAGAGCCTGACGTGGGGCTCAAACTCATGGACTGTGAGATCATGACCTGAGCCGAAGTTGGACACTCAACCGACTGAGCCACCCACGTGCCCCTCTCCAATGAGTATTCTTGACCCCCTTGTCAAATACTGGTTTTCTGTAATATGCATGGGTCTATTTCTGGACCCTTATTTTGTTCTAATGGTCTATGTGTCTGTTTTCATACTAGTACCATACTGTTTTTCTTACTATAAATTTGCAGTAAGGTTTGTAATCAGAAAGTATGATGACTCCTGCTGGGCTCTTCTCTCTCAACATTACTTTGGCTATTCGGGGCCTTTTTAAATTCCATATGAATTTTTAAATGGTTTCTCCTCTATCTCTGAAAAATGTCGTTGGAATTTTGATAGGGATTATATTGAATCTATAGATGGCTTTGGATAGTATAAACATGTAAACAATATTAATTATTCTGATCCATGAACATGGGATGTCTTTTCATTTGTGTCTTCAATTTCTTTCATTAATGTCATAGTTTTTTTTTTAATTTTTTGATGTTTATTTTTATTTTTGAGAGAGAGAGGGGGAGAATGTGAGTGGGGGAGGGGCAGAAAGAGAGAGAGACACAGAATCCAAAGCAGGCTCCAGACTCTGAGCTGTCAGCACAGAGCCAGACGTGGGGCTCCATCTCACAAACCATGACATCATGACCTGAGCCAAAGTCGGATGCTCAACCGACTGAGCCACCTAGGCTCCCCGTGTAGTTTTCAATGTATAGATCTTTACTGTTTGGTTGAATCTATTCCTCACTATTTTATTATTTTTGATGCTACTGTAAATGGAATTATTTTCTTTCTTTTTTTTCCAGATAACTTGTTGTTATAATATAAAAATATAACAGATTTTTATATGTTGACTTTGTATCCTAAAATTTTGCTGTGTTTGTTTACTAGATCTAACAGATTTTTGGTGGAGTCTTTAGGTCTTATTACATGTAAAGTCAGAACATTTGCAAAGAGAAAATTTTACTTCTTTCTTTCCTATTTAGGTGCCTTTTATTTCTTTGCTTAATTACTCCAGCTAGGACTTCCAGTACTATATTGAATAAGAGTGGTGAGAGTGAACATCCTTACCTTGTTCTTGAGTTTAGAGAGAAAGCCTTCACCTTCTCTCCATTGAATATGATCTTAGCTGTGTGTTTGTCATATATGGTCTTTATTGTGTTGAGATATGGTCCTTCTATACTCAATTTGCTGAAAGCTTTTACAATGAAATTATAAATTTTTTGTCAACCTTTTTCTGAATCTATTGATAGGATCATTAATTTTGTATCCATCATCCTATTAATGTGGAATATCATGTTTATTTATCTGCATATATTGATCTATCCTTGTATCCCAGGAATAAATCCCATTTGACCATGTTGTATTATCCTTTTGACGTGCTGCCTAATTTGATTTGCTAGTATTTTGTTGAGAATTTTTATATCTATATTCATCAGAAATATTGGCTTGTAGTTTTCTTGTAGTATTCTTATCTGGCTTTGGTATCAAGGTAATATTGCCTTATAAAATGAATTTAGGAATTTTCCCTCCTATTCAACACTTTGGAAGAATTTGAGAAGGATTGGCATTAATTCTTCCTTAAGTATCTGGTAGAATTCGCCAGTGAAACCATTTGGTCTTAAGCTTGTCTTTGTTGACAGGTTTTTTGTTATTCCTCCAATCTCCTTAGTTATTGGTCTGTTCAGATTTTCCATTTCTTCAAAGTTCAGTCTTGGGAGGTTGTATGTTTCTAGGAATTTATCTATATCTTCTTGGTTATCCAATCATCCTTTGTATTTCTTTGGTCCCAACTATTATGTCTCCTCTCTCATTTATAATTGTATTTATTTAGTTTCTCTTTTTTTTTCTTGGTTACTCTAGCTTAAGATTGTCAATATTGTTTGTCTTTTCAGAAACCCAACTTTTCATTTCATTGATTTTTTTCTATTGTCTCTTTATTCTGTATTTTATTTATTTCTGCTCTATCTTTATTATTTCTGTCTTGTACTAACTTTGGGCTCAGATTGTTCTTTTTTTTTTTTTCTAATTCCTTGTGGTATGAAGTTAGAGTGTATATTTGAGATCATTCTTTTCTCCCAGATGCAGGCATTTATCACTGTAAATTTTCCTCTTACAACTGCTTTGATTCATCTCATAATTTTGTTATGTTGTGTTTCCATTTTTGTTTGTCTCAAGACATTTTCTGATTTCCCTTTTGCTTTCTTCTTTAACCCATCACTTATTCGAGAGTGTGATATGTAATATCCACATATTTGTGAATTTTCCATATTCTCCTGTTATTAATTTCTAGTCACATATCATTGTGGTCAGAAAAGATACCTGATATGATTTTGTGGCCCAACATATGATCTATCCTCAAGAATATTGATTCATGCTTGAGAAGAATGCGTGTTTTGCTACTCTTGGCTGGATGTTCTTTATATATCTGGTAGGTCCATTTGGTCTATAGTGTTCTTCAAATCTACTGTTTCCTTATTAATTTTTACCTCAATGATCTATCCAATGTTGAAAGTGAGCTATTGAAATCTGCTAATATTATTGTATTGCTGTTCAGTTCAATTAATATTTACATGAAATATCTAGGTACTCCAATATTGGGTACATATACATTTACAGTTGTTACATCCTCTTGAAGAACTGACCCCTTTATCACAATATAGTAGAGTGACCTTTATCCCTTGTGACTGTTTTCATTTTAAACCTATTTTATCTGGTATAAATATAGCCACTCCTATATTTAGTTACTATTTCCAGGAATATCTCTTTCTATTCCTCCACTTTCAGCTTATGTGTGCCTTTAAAGATAAAGTGAGTCTTGGAAGCACCATATTGTTGGATCTTATTTTTTTTTATCTCTTCAGCCACTCTTTGGTGTTTGATTGGAGAGTTTAGTCCATTTTCATTTACATTGATTATTGATAGGTAAGGATTTACTATTGCCACTTTGTTAGTTATTTTCTGTTTGTTTTTTGTTGTTGTTCCTTTTTCTTCTTCCTCTCTTGCTGCCTTCTGTTGTGATTTTTTTTTTAACTCATATGCTTTAATTCCTTTCTCTTTAACTTCTGTGTAGCTGCTGTAGGTTTCTTCTTTGTGGATACCATGAGTTTACATGAAACATCTAATAGATATAACAGACTGTTTAATTAATTAATTAATTAATTTTTAATGTTTGTGTATTTATTTATTTATTTGAGAAAGAGAGACAGAACATGAGCAGGGAAGGGGAAGAGAAAGAGGGAGACGTAGAATCTGAAGCAGGCTCCAGGCTCCAAACTGTCAGCACAGAGCCCGACACAGGGCTTGAACTCATGAACTGCAAGATCATGACCTGAGCCAAAGTCAGACACTTAACCAACTGAGCCACCCAGGCGCTGCTAACAGACTATTTTAGGTTGATGACAACTTACCTTCAATTGCATACAAAAAGTTTACAGTTGGGCCACTTGGGTAGCTCAGTCAGTTAAACAAGCATCAGACTCGGTTTTGGCTCAAGTCATGATCTCACAGTCATGAGTTCAAGCCTTGCATTGGACTCTGCTCTGACAGCACTGAGCCTGCTTGGGATTCTCTCTCTTCCCGTCTGTCTACCCTTCCCCCACTCGCTCACTCTCTTTCTCTCTCTCTCTCTCTGTCTCTCAAAATAAATAAACTTTTTTAAAAAGTCTATACTTTTGCTTTCCTATTTATGCCGTTGTTGTCATCGTTTACATCTTTTTATATCGTGTATCCATTCATACATTATTGTAGCTATAGTTGTTATTTTTAATTTTATTTTAATTCCAGTGTAGCTAACATACAGTGTTATATTAGTGTCAGGTGTACAATATACTGATTCCATAGGTCCACGTATTGCTCAGTGCTCATCAAGATATGTGTAGTCTCAGGGCGCCTGGGTGGCTCAGTTGGTTGAGCATCCGACTTCAGCTGAGGTCATGATCTCACTGCTGGAGGAGCGGGGCGTCCCTGCTGACCCGGGCCCTCCGTGTCCTATGAGGGCCCTTCCCTCCCTCCTGGCTGCGAAAGTCCAGGCTGCTTGCAGGCCTCTGGTTGATTTCCTGCTGAGCACCTGCAGGAGGCAGGGTCCCCCGTCCAGCACCACCCACACAGGTGACACCTTTAGGTCCAGAAGGGGGAGGGGCTTGGCTGCGCAACCTGAAATCATAGGAACACAAAGAAGGTCTTTTTAAAATCTATGCTGGGGAACCTAAGTTGGTCAGTCGGTTAAGCGTCGGACTTCAGCTCAGGTCACAACCTCGCGGTTCGTGGGTTCCAGCCCCGCAGTCGGGCTCTGTGCTGACAGCTCAGAGCCTGGAGCCTGCTTCAGATTCTGTGTCTCCCTCTCTCTCTGCCCCTTCCCCCATTCGGGTTCTGTCTCTCTCTCCCTCAATACTAAATAAACATAAAAAAAAAATTTTTTTTAAAAGATATGTGTATTCTCAGGACGCCTGGGTGGCTCAGTTAGTTAAGTGGTCCAACTTTGGCTCAGGTCATGATCTTGCGGTTCCTGAGTTCGAGCCCCACGTTGGGCTCTGTGCTGACAACTCAGAGCCTGGAGCCTGCTTTGGATTCTGTGTCTCCCTCTCTCTCTCTCCCTCTCTGCCCCCCCCAAAATAAATAAAAATTAAATATATCTATATATGTGTACTCTTAATCCCCTTTGCCTATTTCATCCATCCCCCATCCACCTCCCCTCTGGTAACCATCAATTTGTTCTCTATACTTAAGAGCCTGTTTCTTGGTTGTCTGTCTCTTTTCTTTTCCCTTTGTCCATTTGTTTTGTTTCTTAATTTCCACATATGAGTGAATCATATGGTATTTATGTTTCTCTGACTGACTTATTTTTACCCCATTCCCTCCTGTCCTGAAAGGTTTCGACAGTTCAGTTTCTTTAAGATGATTATTTTGAATTCTCTGTCAAACAGATTGTAGATCTCCATTTCTTTGGGGTTGATTAATGGAACTTCATTAGTTCCTGATTCTTCATGATCTATGTACCCTTGCATTGATGTCTGTGCATTTGAAGGAACAAATACCTGTTGTAGTCTTTACAGAATGATTTCAGCAGGTGAAATCCTTCTCCGATCTGTTCCCCAAGCCAGTGGGATTACCTCCAGAGTTGCAGCCATGCTAAGTTGGAGCCAGTTTTGAGGCTCTTGCTGGGTCTGCAGCAGGGTCCATGTTTGGCAGGCTTGTTACCAGGGGCTCGGGTGGGCTAGGCTCTTCTTTGGCACCTGGGCGTATGGACCTGCCTCTAGGATCCTGCTCAGCAGGGCAGTGCTTGGATAATTATTTCAGGGTGCATAGTTGGGTCTTTAGTCAGTGGGCCTTTTACCACGGTGTGGACAGATGTGACTCCCACCAGGTCCCTGGGTGAGCAGGACTTGCTCTGGACCATGGCTGAGGGGATTTATGCATGGATGTTTTATTTGTCCGTTTTGCTGATGTCATTCCTGTTGTTCATTTTTTTTGTTGAATATTGCAATCAGAATCGCTTCAAAGTCATGGGAAGAGTAAATCAATGACTCTATTTGAATTTGTGCAAACTATTGCAAAGAGTACGTACACCAGCTGTTTTCCATCTCTGCAGTGAACAGAATTCCAGTCTCAGGTTTCAATTACAGAAAATAAAATTTAAAGAATAAAGTTTAGAATAAGAAATATATTCTTGCATTACCCTCTTATGATTAACCATTTTTAAGCTATTTATAAACTTATGTTGAATTGAAAATATCACAGACCTTTTCTTTAAAAACCTTAGCATAATTATGTTCTTCCTATGGTTATAAAAATGTCAGTTTTTCGAAGTTTCTCCAATCACATAAAACTCAGACACATAAAGATTAGCCAGTTTATGTGCTTACAGATATTAAACAAAATCGAAGACATGTTACCCAAGATTCATATTTGGTAATTGGGAAAACAGAAGAAACCTTACAATATAAATGATTTTGAGTCAGAACACACTGCTGAATTTGGTATGGTATCTGGCACGACGTTTGCAGTCTGGTACCTTTCAAATCAGGAGTTTGCTTCTGGTAGTAAATAAATGCTTAGCCCATTACTGCTCTGGCATCGACTCTGGGGAAAGAGAGGAATTAGATATCAATCAAGTGTGCCGTGGATTTGAAGATGCAGATATTCGGAAGGGGCTTTTGGGCCACGTTTCCTACCAAGATTATCTGCATGTGAGCAACTTCTTTTGACCTGAGAGATATTAGCTTAACTACTATAAATTTGTCCAGATGACATAAAAAGATACAAAAGTGACTGAGGCTTTAGTACCGATTCCTGAGGCTTAATATGGTTAATATATATATTATTCTAGGCAAGAATCTATTTTCTTTTTGATGGAAGTGTGGATCTTCAGCTTTTTTGTTTAGAGTACATACCCTGTAAGTATTAGCCCCATTTACGATGGACCCAATGCTGCAATGTTTAGTTTTTGTTGTTCTCTGGTCAGTTACCGTCAGCTGACTGAAGTTCTTTGATACCTTTGAGCCCTCTGGATGTCTATATCCTGTCCTCAGCAGCAGCAGCACCTGAGAGCTTGCTATAAATGCAAATTCTCAGGACTTATTCTAGAAATATTGAATGGAACACTCTGAAGGTAGGGCCCAGCAATCCATATTTACCAAGCCCTCCAAATTGTAGTCATTCATACTCAAGTCTGAAAACCACTTTTTCAGAGGAGTTTACAAGGACTCTAAAGTCTTTTGTGGAGTCACAGTGAGCAACTACAGTTTAAGACTATTCCAAAGGAAACTTGCTAAATGCTGACCCCACAGCTTCTAGTGATTCCTTGAGGAGTCCAGGCAGCATGGAGTGTATATCTCCAAAGCCACCACTCCTAGGAAATAGTCCAGGTCTTGAGAAAATCCCCACACTGGCTAGTAACATAGAAGTCATGTGATACCCAAATTAAAGATTATTCGTTTATTTAATTAACACGCTCGGTTTGAGCATCTACTAAGCCCTAGTGACATATGTCAGTCAAGGATATTGTAGTCAAAGAAAAAAGAAAAGATGTGAGCACAATAATATCATACATGAGAAAAGAGATCACCTCCAAGTCAAAGATGTCAGACTCAAATTCAAAAGAAATTCACTCCAGATCTAGCTGCTGGTTTTTGGCAATGAGAAGCCATAAATATTTTCCAAGATACTATAAACATAATCAGTGATGATATTTGGAAAGATAAATTTTACAACTGTACGTGGAATGGGCCAGAAGGAGAAAGAAACAGAAGGAAGACCTACTAAAATGGAATTATAACAGCTAAGAAATGAGTAGGACCCAACCTGGGTTGGAAACAGAATCCAAAGGACTTTTACCAATGAATGCCTATGATATTATCAGTAATTAAAAAGGATAAGCGGAACATACATCTGACATTTGGAGAATAAAGAAGTAAGATGGTAATGTTATTAACCTTACAGTGAAATAAAAGGTGAAGAACAGAGCATGAGATCAGAAGCATGTTATGTTGTCAGCATCTGGATTAAGGGGTCCAGGTTACAGGTGAAAGTGGGGTATAGTAGCTAGTTCTTGAGAAGGAAAACAGGTCTGTACATCTAAATTAGGGAATTATCTATAGATGTGATTATTGATGTCAAAGGAGGAAAAGAGATTTAAATTTTTTTTTCATATTTATTTATTTTTGAGAGAAAGAGCGTGAGCAGGGGAGAGAGGCAGAGGGAGAGGGAGACACAGAATCCCCTCTGAGCTGTCAGCACAGAGCCCCACTCCGGGCTTGAACTCACGAACCATGAAATCATGACCTGAGCCAAACTCAGATGCTTAACTGACTGAGCCACCCAGCAGCTCCAGGAAAGGAGACTTTTAAGGGAAAGTAGGCTGAGAGACAAATGAAGCAGGTCACAGAAAACATCTTGAGGAACAACAGCATTTATGAGGTGTAAGAGCAATGTCCATGGAAGAGGCAGAGAAACAGTATCGTGTAAGCAACAGTGATATCAAGCTGGAACTTACCAGTATCATTGGACCAGTTGTTTTCATCTCTTCTGAGTGCTCTGTTCTTATTGGTGTTCATATTAATATGATTTTCAATTTTTTGTCCTTTTTTTTTTTTTTTTTTTATTTTTTAAGTTTATTTAAATCCAAGTTAGTTGGGGCACCTGGGTGGCTCAGTCGGTTAAGCGTCCGACTTCGGCTCAGGTCATGATCTCGCGGTTTGTGAGTTCAAGCTCCGCATCGGGCTCTGTGATGACAGCTCAGAGCCTGGAGCCTGCCTCAGATTCTTTGTCTCCCCCTCTCTCTACCCCTCCCCCACTCTACTCTCTCTCTCTCTCTCAAAAATAAATGAACATTAAAAATAAATAAACATTAAAAAAATAAAAAATATATTCTTTTAAAAAAAATTCTAACATTTATTCATTTTTGAGAGACAGAGAGAACAGAGTGTGAGCTGGGAAGGGGCAGAGAGAGAGGGTGACAGAATCCAAAGCAGGCTCCAGGCTCTGAGCTGTCAGCACAGGCGGGTGCTCGAACTCACTGTGAGATCATGACCTGAGCTGAAGTCGGACACTCAACTAACTGAGCCACCCAGGCGCCCTCCAAAAAATAAAAAAATGTTAAAAATAATAAATCCCAGTTAGTTGACATATAGTGTGATAATGATTTCGAGAGTAGAATTTAGTGATTCAGGGGCACCTGGGTGGCTCAGTGGGTTAAGTGTCTGCCTCTTGGTTTCAGCTCAGGTCATGAGCTCACAGTTCATGGGTTCGAGCTCCACATCAGGCTCTGCGCTCGCAGTGTGGAGCCTGCCTGGGACTCTCTCTCTCCCATATCTCTCTGCCAATACGCTGCTTGCACCCTCTCTCCCTCAAAATAAATAAACTTAAAAAAAATTTTTTTAAAGGGTAGACTTTAGTGACGCATCACTTATATATGACACCCAGTGCTCATCCCAACAAGTGCCCTCCTTAATGCCCATCATCCATTTAGCCCATCCCCTCACCCAACACGCCTCCAGCAACCCTCAGTTTGAGAGAGAGAACATGTGCCTCACTCAAGCAAGCAAGGGAGGGGCAGAAGGAGAGGGAGACAATCTTAGGCAGGCTCCGCGGGCAGTGCTGAGCCCAAGCGAGAGCTTGATCTGACCACCATGAGATCGTGACCTGAGCCAAAATCAAGAGTTGGTCAGTTATCATATTGAGCTCCCCAGGTGCCCCTGATTTTCAAGTATTTTTAAGCTTAAAGAAGGTAAAGGGCTAGGAATGAGGATCTAGTCATTAGGCTCCCCAGAATTGGGCAAACTTCAACGTGTTATAGTGCCTTGTAGCAAACTGGAAGAGAACAACTTCTAAGAAAAAAATAGTATATGCATGAAATCATTCTACCATCCACAGTCTGGTTTAAGGAACACTCCCTTTGGGCCATGACCCCTTTACTACTCTTAGCAACGTGTTTGTCCCCTAGAAATAAACCATTGAGCTGTCTACATCGCCTACTAGATTGAAAGCTACCGATTAATATTATGGCTCATAGATATGGCTTGTGAATATCTAATGCATGGACATTTTAATTAAGTATTAACTGGTATTACATACTAGCTTTACTATGTGCTATTTTCTATGATTTCTTATTCAACTAAACTGTTTACATCGACATGCTATAGCAAATATAATTATTATTTTTGGTGAAAATGGAATTTTATTTATAATATGTAGAGCTATTTCCTGGTTGAAGAATAAAGAAAATACCAAGTATCAAAATATGGCATGTTTGGATGATTGCTATTTTCTAGACTTTTTTCCAACCTGAAACCTGCTTTATTTTTTTTAAAAAGTCTTCTATATCTAAAGATTTTCATTCAGGTATCCCATAGTAGAGTTGTTAGTTTCTTACATACCTGTTTTAACTTCAGATACAGTTAACAGTTTTCTGAGTTTGCCCTAACAAGTTTTACTTATAGAATGACTTCTAGCTGGCTCAGGACTGTCAGACTACTGAAATGAACACACCCATATGAATCTCTGAAAGTGAGCTATTGTGTCACCAAAGTCAAAAGGAGTGTCTCAAAGCCACCCAGAGCAACGGTCAAGGACGTCCATCTATCTTTGATGTTTTATAGCCCCAACGTTTTAAATGTTCTGTGCCAAATGCAAAGCTCATTTTGTTCTGAAATTTAGGAATGTTTCGATTCAGCTTGATCTGATAACTGAGTAATACGCTGACAATCATCAGGGAAGTACAAAAGAGAGCTAAGGATATTGGTATTTGGTAAGCTCAACATACTGATAGTATTTAGAATTGAGGTGAATTATGAATCCGGATAATCACGTTCTGAAAAGGCAACTGATGAATGAAAGACTGTCCAGAAGAGAACTGACTTATTTTAATTAGAAACAACCAATATGAAATTTGGGATGTTTAATGTTAAACAATTAAGATAAAGACAATGCATGATAGTAGTCATCAAATATTTAAAGAGTTTCCATGTAAAAAAGGGGAAAGAATGAGGAAAGAAACAGATCTGAGAACTAAGTTTCATTCACTTATATTGTAATTATTTTTTATTCTTATGGTCAAATAATAAAAAATATCTGGCAATATTTTACGTGTGAGATAAACAGAGATCAGCAAAACAATATGGCTTTCTAAAATAATTCAGTATAATAACATTCTCATTCCCCAAGTCCAAGAACTGGCTCCCAGTAGAAAATTAATAATTCCAAGCTTTTATTTTCTCCCCAACAGAAAATCAATACAGTACCCACCATCAAAATACCATTCCTCTATGGTCAAGCCAGGTGCAGTTTTCTTTTTTTCAACAGAGTAAAATGACCAAAGGCAGGATTAGTTGAATGTACAATTATTTAGAGTAAGAGCATAGTACTCAGTTATGTGCCTTTTATAAGCAGTCAAGGTGCTCCATCATCCATGCATCAAAAATGTTCGAAGTTAACATTTCATTGCTCTTGTTGTTGATTTTGTTTTTACTACTGTCCTCACAACCACAACAACAAAAATAAAAATGTGAGTTTGTAACCTCCAAATTAGTTCCAGAATATTTGGCGTTATTGACTTCTTATTGGAAATGAATAGACTTCCGTCTTTGGTCTCCCCGAAGCAGAACATTTAGAGATGTTTTTGAAAAGACTTGAATGTTTTCATGTCCTGTTGTTTTCTGTGGAATGTAGTGCCTTCAACTTTACTCTGTAATGTTTTTGACAGACAATAAAGATTATGATGCCTATTTATCATACACCAAAGTGGATCCTGACCAGTGGAATCAAGAGACTGGAGAAGAAGAACGCTTTGCTCTTGAAATCCTACCTGACATGCTTGAAAAGCATTACGGATATAAGTTGTTTATACCAGACAGAGATTTAATCCCAACTGGAAGTAAGTTAATGTTTTCAGTTGAGAGTGTGCATATTCTTGGTCTGTCTGTGTATCATCATTTTTTAGGCAGAATTTTAACTTCTGGTTCTCTACATCAAAAACTGTGTCTATCAGTGTCTCAAGAAAGAAATGTCATTATGTATTCATATGAAACTTAATTTTTGACACCCCTGAGGAGCCACTTTCATTGTTCTGTAAAGCATCTCATTTTATGAGCCTTGACATTTAAAGACACAAATGGGAGATTTGTAACTAGGAAAAATAGTTCCAACATTGAGAAAAGCAAAGCCCGCACTCTATTCAGCGTGGTCATTGGCCATTGTCATCTTCTCAAGGTATTACCCACCGAGCAACAATTCTCATTTAATGTGTGAGAGAGAAGCTACTGGGGCCTTTGGGGCCAGGTGTTTGATGCACTCATTCCGATAAACTCTTCTCTCTTTTATAGCCTACATTGAAGACGTGGCGAGGTGTGTAGATCAAAGCAAGAGGCTGATTATTGTCATGACCCCAAACTACGTAGTCAGAAGGGGCTGGAGCATCTTTGAGCTGGAGACCAGACTTCGAAACATGCTGGTAACTGGAGAAATCAAAGTGATACTCATTGAATGCAGTGAACTACGAGGGATTATGAACTACCAGGAGGTGGAAGCCCTCAAGCACACCATCAAGCTCCTGACGGTTATTAAATGGCACGGACCAAAATGCAACAAGTTGAACTCTAAGTTCTGGAAACGTTTACAATACGAAATGCCTTTTAAGAGGATAGAACCCATTACACACGAGCAGGCTTTAGATGTTAGCGAGCAGGGGCCTTTTGGGGAGCTGCAGACTGTCTCGGCCATTTCCATGGCCGCGGCCACCTCCACAGCTCTAGCCACTGCCCATCCAGATCTCCGTTCCACCTTTCACAACACGTACCATTCACAAATGCGTCAGAAACACTACTACCGAAGCTACGAGTATGACGTACCTCCTACCGGCACCCTGCCTCTTACCTCCATAGGAAATCAGCATACCTATTGTAACATCCCTATGACACTCATCAACGGGCAGCGGCCACAGACAAAATCAAGCAGGGAGCAGAATCCAGATGAGGCCCACACAAACAGTGCCATCCTGCCGCTGTTGCCAAGGGAGACCAGTATATCCAGTGTGATTTGGTGACAGAAAAGCAAGGGACACCCCGTCCCTGGGAGCTTGAGTGGAGTCTGCAGTCCAGTGCCTGGAACTAAATCCTCGACTGCTGCTGTTAAAAACATGCATTACAATCTCTAGAACACGAGGAAAAACAGGGTCTTGTACATATGTTTTTGGCAATTTCTTTGTAGCATCAGTGTCTTCCTGTTTTACCATGTCTCTTATCATTACATTTTTTGACTTTGTTTTATATGTCATTGGAATTTGTAAATTTACATTTTTTTAAAGAAGAGACTTATGTATAGATAGAAAACCCTTTTTTGCTTCATTAGTTTAGTTTTAGAATGGGTTTTATTTTCTTTCCTTGCTTTTCTTTTGCTTTTAACATTTCCTTGGGGTGCTTGGACAAATCTATCCGATGGGACAAGGAGCACCGGATCCTCTCTTGGGTTCTGCCTGGGATCAGCAGGGCCGTGTGGGCCTCCGGAGAGCCGTGCAACGAATGCGGGCCTTGCCATTTGGGGAAAAAAAAAAAAAAAAGATAAGAAGAACACTCGTTCACAGGAGGGCCCCGCCGATCAGAGCCCTGAATCTCTTCCTTGTCCCGCCTCATTCCCCACCTCTACCCTTCTAATGGCGGCATGATGTGTAAACTCTGAGGAGGGGTGGGGGTGGGTCTAACTGTCTTAACGTTTAATTCACTGCTCGTCAGAATACACTCCAGACCCAGAAGTGTGCTAGTCACTTGACAGTGACCACCACAGAGCGCTCAGAAGAGAAGATCAAGGGCATGAAAATTGGGGGAGAGAGTGTTGTTTCTGTTTTTAAATGAGTTGATGTACCCTTATATAAATATATATATATATAAAACACACACACAACAAAACAAAAGAAACAAAAAACAAAAAAACACACAAAAAAACAAAAAAACAAAACAAAAAAAAAAATCAAGCCCTATATTTGATCACTTCCTGGAAAGGCATGAATGTGTTTGTGGCTGTTTTTGTTTAATATTCTACTTCCTCTTTTCCCTCTATAATTTTTCTGCAAATGAGATTATGTGCAAATGCCAGGCAAGTTAACTCAAAAGGGTGAATCAACACCAGTCGAAATGAAATTTACATTGAAGGCTTCCAAACCAAAGGGAAGGACAGGATGTGTCATCAAATATGTTTTGTCACCTTGTATGATACAAAATGTTATTTTCTAAAGAGTCAGAACAGATCTGTGAAACTTATTATGGGGTCCCCTTGTATTTAAATGTTAATTCACTGTATTTAATTTTTAATGCTACATTCAGAATCAAGTGTTCGGTTTCAGTTTGTGAACATAAGCAACGCTTATTACTATCGAAGTGTTTATAGAAGAACTCAGGAGGTCAAGCATATGAGTACCAACAGAAATCGATATTTTCAAAATAAACATTATTTACGCAAAATAGTTTTTAAATTAGATGAGAAAGTGTTTAAAATAATTTTACTGTATAAATAATTAGTTTTATTTTAACTGTGTAATTCTATCTTTCAGAAACAGAAAGCTGATGCTCCCAAGAAATTCATCCCTTTCCGTTTAGCTTTATGTTTGAAACCAATGGCATAAGCAGCTAATACAATATTCATGGTGAAGATAATGCAAAATCAATCATCAAGGAACTTGCAGAGGGTGGAATTGTTAAAGGGAAATATTACCTACGTAGCTTTTAGTTAACAACAACAAAAAAAAAATCGATGTGCCGAAAACACGAATATAGAACTACGTTACTTTAGTGACTCCTTGTAGAAACCTCCATTCCAGTCATCGTCTGTGGGCTCGTGTAGTGACTATCGTATGTTCGGTTTATTCCTACCACCATATAATGAGAAAACAATTCTACAGTGTGGGTCGCAATACTAAAGGTGTGAGTTGGCCACAATGTAAAAAAAAAAAAAAAAAGGGAAAAGGAAAAGAAAAAGTGTAAACTTCGAAAGAGTTCATTTGGGAGGGTAAGATCGAATTGCAAATGTATGAGATGAGCCTAAGAATTCTGCAACAAGGCAAAGGTCTCAGTATTCGTGTGACAAGGTAAAGGAGCCTTGGGATGTGCAGTGCTTTTTATTTGCTTTAAAATGTTTATTTCCCTGACAAGTCACCCAGGGTCCTTCTCTCCAATCTGTTCTTCATTCCCATGCTCCCCTTGGACCTGTGTCACTTTTTCACAAAGCAGAACGGAAGCTGCAAGGACACATATACTTTGTCAGCTTTGCACATTGGGTTATTTTCAGAATCCAAGAAGGCCATTGTTTCCTTTGTACTATGGACACCTGTCAGGGACTGGTGCCAGTGAACCTCACTGGCCTGGATTCCACACTCCCCCAGTGCTCAGAAAACTGCAAACATGGCAATGGCCTGGTTGACTTCTTTGTTTTTTAATTTTTCTTAAGTGCACGATGGAAGTGTATAGAGGAAGTAATCAGACCACAGTCATATTTTAGGCATCCATAGGTGTTAATTTAGCTGCATCGGGAGTACATTTTTTGTTCTATTTTTAGTGTAGATTTAAGCACTTTGAATAGCATGATTCAGGGATTGATGGGTAATATTTGATATTCTCACAACTTAAGAAACTTTTTTTTTCCTCTAATGCTTTGTCATATTTTTTAAAAAGAAAACAAATGGAGTAGAAGCTATCTATGGCTTTAGTAACATTCCTCCCAAGTATTCCTCTATCAGCTCCGTGTGAGAACAACTGAAGGATGCTGTCATGTGTTCACGTGCTCTATGTTTTAAAAAAGTTATGTTAGAACTCACAATAAAAAGAGAACAAATGTATTTTCCCTAGTGCTTAGGTTTCATCCTTCTCTTTTTTCGGTGGGGACCGTGGGGAATGAGAACATCCTAGTTGTAAAAATACAGTTGAAGGTGTGAATATGTTAGCCAGGCTGAGGGAGAGAATGGGCTTCTGGACTTGGACACATGTGATGTTTGATATTGCCTGTTTTTCATCATTCAGCGCTCGGGCTCCGAGTGACACGTTATGGATTCAAAGTCCATCTGGTTCTTTAATGTAAACTCTACTTGCTGCCTATGAGCGTCCTACCCTGTATACTGGTGCTCAAATCTTCGAGTATTTAATTTGTAATTCATTCCTTAGATTTCCTATGAGCAGAGCGGAAATTTGTATCTCATGCAGCCAGCTGATTTAAGTTTAGATCAATTCTGTGAAATAAGTCTAAGACATGATGAGTTAAGAGTCCTGAAGCTACTATATCTCTGTAGCTGAACACCTGATTGTTCCAAGAGTCAACCATTTTTGGTTTATTACTTTCTTCATAATCTATATATTTGAACCCTATCGATCTAATCTTACATATCGGACACGCTTCTTCCTTATTTCATTATTATTTAGCAGTTTATAACGAGAGCAAATATTAACTCAGAGCCAATCCCTAAACTCTAAGTGAGTTTTGTTTATCCTAGAATAGTCATTAACTTTGACAGATACCATTTATGTAAATTAAGATCACCATCTCTAGGAAAACATGAATTCATATGTTTGTAAATTATGCTCTGATTCTGGAATGATACCATAGTTCTCCTTTTTCCAAGAAGTATTTTTTTTGTATCTTGTGCTTCATTTCTTCTTTTTTTTCTATTTACTTGAAGTTTGTCCTTAGTCTCAGAAGAAAGCTTAGTGAGATCCAAAGGAGACCATCGGTGTTGCACAGGTGAAATGACTGAATGGAATAAGAGAATACGCAGGCACGGAAGAGGAAAACCCCTTACTGTCTCTGATCTGAATGTGCTCGGCCGTCATTCCCATCCTTGTCGTAGTTGATTCAGAAAGGTGAAATATTATTAAATGGGTTAGAAATCCCACCTACGGGCACGTATTCCCTATCACTGAACAACACTTTTAACAGTATATCCAGCATTACAAAGAGGTGATGAAGCGACTGACTTCCCTAACAGGAGGAGCGTGTCCATGGAAGCAGAGCTGTCTCTCGCTTTATCCTGAGCACTTCCCACTTTATTTTTCTGAGCAAAGAAAGTCGTTGATAGCCAAATTTTGATTATCTTTGTCAACACACCTTAAACTTAGGTTCACGGACACTTTGAGTCCATAAAATGGATTAAAGGAAATAATGAAGGCCTTGAAATTCCAGACAAAATGGTGAATGTGTGCAAAACTGAGTTTTCCTGGATGTGTGTCTCAAAGACATCCGGCTTCTGAAAAGCTATTGATGTTTGGATTTAGGGCATAGTCTCAGAAACTGTCATTGGCATAAAGCAGCTATCTTGCCAGCTTTGCTATGCCTACTCTTCCTCACCTTCATTCATGACAGTTCAGGGAATGATTCCCGGTCTTTTAACAAACGGAGGCAGTTCCTCTCCCAACATGACCAGACTTTGTGGGAGACTTGGTCTATCGGTGAGAAAAAAGTGGGTAGGACGGCAAGTAATTTGTGCCCGGAGAAATGAGAATTGACTCGATTACTCTGATCGTTTACTCATTTCCTAAGTTACTCAAAAGATAGTTTTGGAGGAATGTGAAACGTGACTTGGCATGATGCCTTATTTCATGAAACTCCTTTATGATTTGAGTTGACTCATGTTTCCCACAACAAAACAAAGAAGAAATAGTCCAGTACAGGAGTAAAAGAAACAATCATTTGACGTGTTTTTCCAAAGAGACTTCATTTCCTTGTGCCAGGATTTAGAATTGGTTATACACTTGATTTTCAGCAATTGTGCTTTTGCCAGTTTCAGGATTTAAGATATGACTTTGGAGCAATATGATGAATGTTAAGAAATCAACTGAAGTGAGGTGGTGATTTAGTTTCTCTTTTTACTCAGGACTGGCAGTGAGGTGAAAGTTTGTGCTATTTTAATAATGACGATACTGTCACAAGGAGCTGTACGACCTGAGTTTGAGTAAAGAGAAGGAGGAGGAGGATGACGATGATGATGAGTTAATCTCAGTCCTAATCTCGTGTGTCTTTTCATCATCAGACTTCAGTCATGCATTAGAAAATGCCCTAAGAAGGGACTCAGTTCTCATCTTCCATCGACTATCATTTCTTTCTTCCAGCCTCACAATAGAAAACATCTATTACAGACAAGTAAGATATATAAAAAGAACATTCTCCTCCTGCCCTTTAGTAAATGTCCCTCTGAGTAGTCTCTGAGTCCACTGACAAACTCCTCTTTCTGAACTGTTCATTGTATTTAGTAAAGTAAGGCATTGTTGTTTTCCTACCATTCACTGCATTCATTGATGCATCCCCCCGGGTCCACAAGCCTGAAAAGTATTCTCTTTCTTAACAAAGGCAATCACTGTAACTCATTACACTGTGTTCCCTCCACTACTAAATGAATAGAAACCGAAGAACTGCACATGAACTTGAGACTATTATGTGTAATATTGATGTTGTGTAAATTTCAATCTTCATAGTCCAGATAACCTTAAGTTTCAAAGGGCATGCTGGTCATTAAAAAAAAAAAAAAGATTTAATGTAAAATGACATATTACATAGTGCATGAACATGTGGCAAAGTAATTTGGATCTATCCTTACTAGTCAATGAGAGACTAAATTTGGGGAGATCAGCTGTGAGTGTTTTAGGTTAATTCTCACCTGGGATGAAGACATCTTTATGTTAGGATACATGGACCGTTGTCCAAATTCCTTGCAGCATATGCTCCTGGTAACTAGAATTTTTAGTGTGTTCTTTCCGCCAAAGTAGTGGAGATATGTTCATATAACCTGCTATTGAATTGTAAAAACTTTTACATTTTCAGAGTTTGAGGGAACCCAAGTAGGAAAGTGAATTTAGTCATTTTCCTCTGCTGGTGTTCAAGTCAAATTTTAAACTCAGACACTCTCAGATATGTTCAACAGTCAGTAAAAAGTGCATTTTACATAGTGTTTCCCTTTAGTTTTGCCTACCCTCTTTGATTTTGTACAATCTAGAATGTATGTAACTCACGCGTAGGTGATGGAGGCGCTCTTTTTTTTTTTTTAAGAATACTTACAACTATATATTTGGTTTTGCTTTGACTAGCAATAGGAAAATAGACAAATACACGTGTAAAAATGAGAAATTTTAAACTTGAATTATAATTTGTGTTTTATAGTCGTTTCATAAGTCTGTTGCTCTCTATGAGTATGCTCTCTATATATCCTGTAAAAATAAATTTATATGTTACATAGAAATTCAAGAAATTAAATTATTTATTAAGCTACAAATGTTTCTTCTGGTTTCTACCTGATTATAGCTGAAAATAAATTAAATAATGTGTTGTTGGAACATATGTAAGTACCTTCGTTAATTTGATAACTCTTGTTAAACTTTTCTTTCCCTCTCTGTTTATGTCTCTATAAGCTTATAATTCTTAGACTTAATTCCTATTATGATTGTGAAGAAAGGACTTAAGACATGGCCAAGTGGCTGAACAAAAAGAAAACCTTGTTAAAAAATCAAGTTCACGTACAATCCCTCTTCTGTTCTTCACTCCGGGATTATGGAGAGGTTTGAATCACAAACTTGATCACTTAAAAGTCATTAGCACATTAATGATTGTTTCAAGGTTAAATTCTACATTTTTCCCTCATCTATTTCATAACGTCCTTGGAGAAACAGAAATGCTGTTTCTCCTCCTTACTTCTTGCTCCCCAGGTATTTTATTCCTTGCTTTTTAAGGTACTACTCACATAACAACCTTAAAATAAAGTCCCCTCAGGTAATATTTTAAAGTGACCAAGATCTTTAATCACCTTATTTTTCTACTCTGTCTGCACCTGCTTCTAGTGCACAGTCATTCCTAAAGAGAAATGTTTTTTGGCCTTACGTTTCATTTTATGTTAAAGATAAGTAAACTTATTATTTATTTCTTTGGGGGGAGGGGGATGGTGGTGAATCTTTACATCACAAGCGTAATAAGCGAACAACCATAAACCTCTTAGAATCAATGGGCTGTTTAGGCAGAATTCCTATCTTAGGACAGCATTTTAAGAAACACTTATCAAAGATGACGCCAAAATAAATCATTATGAAAATGGAAAGGAATATTTGTCAAACCCCGTAAGGTTATTTCAGGTTGGATTTCAGAGTAATTAATATATTTAAAATTTCATAAAGTCATTTCTACCTCAGTAGGGTTTTTCAAATGTGAAAAAAAAATAACTTCTACTGAAAAAGTAAAGTGTTATATGGATTATGACTCAGTGTATAATTCCCCTATTGTATTTCAAATTGTGAACACTAGGACCTGACCCATTATTAAAAATATCGGGAGAGAAAACCCTGTAGTTGAAGAATATCTGGGACTATTTGTGCACCTTACATATACACATTTAAATTCTCAGGAAGTTTCAATTACACTCATACTATTGACAGGTGGTTAAAAGACTGACACCCATGGACCATCTTATTTCTAGAAGATTTCTAATTGATATCAAATCTATGTTTATGGGAAAAACAGAAACAGAGACTGGAGTAAATATTCAGAGAATTAAAATGGTCGTCACCCGATCACTTACGTGGGATTTTTAGCATTTATCTATGGCCTGTAAGAGTAATTCAGACAAATTCCTTGATCAATCACTGTTTCGTGCCCAGTGATACTGATGTGTGTGGGGAGGGCAGGGTGAAATCCTGGAGAATAGAGAACATCTAAATTTGACCAGTATTTTAGTCAATGTCTGCTTAAATTAGGAATTTTTATCTCAGTGAACTGTCAATTGGTTTTAGATGGTACACAGAGGGAGGTTATTATTGAAATAGTTTTGTATTTGATTGAATATATGCTAGGATTAAAAAAACTACATAATACATCAAAGTTGACTTTAGGGGTACTGTTCTAGTTTTGTTTATATGGCAGAATGATATATAATTGCATGATTCAAATAAAAAAAAACAGGTAACCGTCTAGGAAAGATGATAAATGGCAAAAGTCATCAAGATGCTTCATGAATGACTGGATTCAGGAAAAACTGCTAAGATAGTCAAATTTGAACTTCTGGAGAAAAAAAACTAATAAAAGGTGAAAGCTTCCCCCAAACAGTAGAAGAAAATGCCAAAAACCTATAAAAATGACTGGTTTAAATTAAGCAAGGAGATATCTTAGTACTCTAATTGTCCTTGGCAATGAAGAGCTGTTGACACAATTATGAACTTGAAAACTGACATCTGAAAGAAAATCCTTTTTTAAAGGGCCTCAGCACACTTTTCCGAAGTAAAAGGTGAAATGGATTGCTAAACATTATAAGGTATGAATAGAGATTACGATTTTGGTACACTGGATACTGCGACATAAAGGCTCGGTGAAGGGTGAAATCGTTTGTCCAGAGGGTCCTTCCAAAGGGCCTGTTGTCATACTTCTCAGACCTGGGTGCAATTACAATCACCTGGGAAGATTTAAAGAGTCCCAGAGATTCAAATTAAACCAGTCTGGGTTTTGTCCCCATTGTTAGTTGCTAGGGTTTTTTGGTTTTCTTATCTTTTGTCTTGCTTTTTAATGAAGTCTCTAGGTAATTCTATAAAAACAGCAGAGTTGAAAACTATAGGAGCCGAACGGGTGGGTCACAAATTTTAGGCTTTGGAAGAATTGCCTGGAAGCCTTGTTAAAAATGGAAATTCCACTTTAACTCTGATAGTACTGGAGTGAGGCCCAGAATCTATTTATTTAACAAGCTTCCCAGGTGATTGTAATGTGAAGGCCTACAGACAACTCTTTGAGAAACAAAGGTGTAGGATTTGTTGTTTCTGTCATTACAGTTGCTGTCACTCTTTGGAATACAAGATTAAAGTTTGCGGTGGATAAATGTTACCATAAACTGGGTCTTCCTTTTTTAACAATCTCTCCCAATTTGTCCACCAGCACTCACAATGAAGATGTCCTGAGGAAAAAAAAAAAAAAATGAACTACATATAGACAATTATACTTCATCTGAGAATATCTCAAAAAGAAGGGGGGAAAAAAGAACTAGTAAAAAAATGGAGTCCAACTTTTTCATGAAATCCATGACTTCAAAAAATGCCCCAGCATAGAAGAAAAATAAATGAATTGATAGTTAAGCGTTAACTAAGAACATATTCTTCTTAGAGAACATATGTCTGTTGTCGCTTGTGTTTCTGTTAAGGAAGAAAAAAAGCAAAATTAGGGCTACCAAAGATATTGATTGTGAAAATAAAGGCATCGACATCAAATTTGTTAAATTAGTTGGACTTAATGAACAATTAGTTTCCCTCATGTTAACAATGAGTTCACAGAAAGATGAATTCTAATGAAGACTTTTCCGACCATCCTTTAGCGTAAGAATCACTCGCAGCATTTGTTACAAGCATAGGTTACTGGCTCACCCTCCAAAACAATTGAACGCTGGGAAATTTTTACAATCACGTTATTTGGTGACCCCTATTCTGGTGAATGATGTAAAGTCTAAGACTATATCCATGCAGTGCCCATAAATTTAGTTAGGTCTTTGTGAGATGATAAGTTAAATGCCCCATCTTGCATTATTTCAGCAACATGACAACTTACACAACGATAAACTTCAGTTGGTCCTTAATTTCACACCTTAATCATTTATACTGGCAATATTTTTTCAGCCACGTATATTTATCTCACTGGACTAATACTGACCGTTATGTCCTTTGTTACACCAGGAATGATGACCAGTGATGAAGTTTGTCGCTTCTGTTTCTTAAGACGAAGGTCCTATTTGATGTCTGATTCTCATGCACGTCTCAAGGACATGGCTCCTATTAGGAGAAAATATTCTCATGCATTAATTGTGGAGTAGCCATGTCATAGAGTTTCTGGAGAATTCTTTTAACCTCTTCCACCCATATCCTAGTGACTTCCACAGCCACTATAGGACTGACCTCTTACACTTTATGGTTTTATAAAACCAGAAGATCCAAAAAATAATATTCAGTAGTAGTAGAACCCTACTGAGTGCAACACAGCCTTTTTAAATTTCTACACTAAGCCGAAAGAGACAATACACCAAGTGAGTTTGATTTATTTTCAGAACACAATCTGGACAACAGCTCAAAACAGTCAACTTTGGCAACACGAAGCATTTAGTGAGCTAAATTAACATACATGTGTGCCTGCATGTATAATGTCTGTGCACTCTAATTAAAAACACACACTTGTAATACGTTTAAGTAAACTTAATCAGTACATGCTCTACATTAAATAAACAGTGATATGAGTTCCCAAGATAATGCCCTCCATCAAGAAATTACTCAGTGACCATTTTTGCACAGGCTAAAAATAAATACCCAGGTTTCTGTTCAACTAACTTTTCTTTAAGGACATGCATTTTATCTTCAAGGAGAGAGTCAGCTCATTCTTGCTTTTTGCAGAAAAATTCTGTGATTGTTTCCATTTTCTACTTTTCCATTACATGGTAGCCCTGAATTATTTATTTATAAAAAATGGAAGGTATTGCGCTCAGCAACTATCATAAGAAAAGCCGGTGAAAGCGTCAAAGTTATTACCATGGATTTCCTATCTTTTAGTCGATTTTATTTTTCCTGGGCTGTGAAATAACTTATTTTTTCAGATTCCATTTAAATTACATCCTTAGCAAATAACATGTCCTCAGCAAAGCCTAACTTTAGAAATACAGTTACCGCTAACGTTTTCTTTTTTAGTTTTCTTTTACTTTACAGAATCCATGCCAGCCCTGAAGTGAGATAGAAACACAATAGAACTAAGTACATTTACAACTGACAAACTTATGAGTGCTGCACCTTACGTATTCTACACCACGGGGTGAACTTGTATTCGCAGTCATCTTCAGAATGGGCAGCTGAATCACTTGCTGGGTATTTTCATGAGAAAACTGGACATGGGATAAGATGTTACAGGCGAGGGTAGCAGAGGTTCCTGCTGGTGGAGCACTAGAGAAGTATACGTCGATGTTGATGTCTCTAAAGATTTTAACTATGGCTTGTAGGTAGGGTCCCATAACCAACTGTAGCAAGCGTAACATACTTAGCATTTTGTATTTTCATTTTAAGAGGGAAGGAGATCACTCACTCAATATGAATGCTGCATATGTTAGCAATAGAGATAGTGATTTTGTAATTTTGATTGCACTTGCCTTAAATTTTTTCCAAAAAGAAATTATATATAAACAAATACCGATGAGGATGGTTAAAGAACATTGTTTAAAAATAGGCAAGTTCTGCACTGATTACACTTTTTTACATAATTTCATGCATAATGGCAAAGTATATTTGCCAGATCCATGTAATGAGTATACGAGCACATGATAACAGCCGTTTGTACAAGCACAAAGTGTTCTATGTTTAGATTAAAAATTAACAATGCTAACTTTTGGTGTGACTGCTTTCAATTTCAAAAAGTTGGATGTTTAAAGATAAATTTATTACTTGCACAAGAATATTTTTGTATAATACTGGGAAAGGTTTCAAAATGGACTTGCTTTATGGAGTGCAATTTTCAGAGAAAATAAACAGGGTATGTGTCCAGTTTGTAAATGTTTTCTTTCCAGATTACTCTTTCACTGGTTAAATGCAAGGATATGATGACTTGAATATTTTGTGTGTGTGAATAATACCGACAACAATAACAAAAATAAAGCAATGTGAATAAGTTGCGTATGCAAACTTCTTTTAATCAATGACGGTAGATCCTGAAAACGGTAGTGAACGTCCATTTCTGTGAGTATCATGCTACAAATATTTATAATTGTGTTTTGCTGTTCGATGTATGAACATAGATCCCTTATAAGAAAAATATTAAAAATGTTGTTTTTAGGAGAACTTTTATTCTTCATGCTTCAGTCTGACATATTTATTTTCTAAAATTGAGCGTAAGACAAGTTAATAGCACCCCATACTTATTAAATATTTATGACATTAGAACTAATACATGGCGAAAATTCTTCAATTTGTCAAAAGTTCTATTTGTACCTGCCTATTAACGAAAGCATGTCTTGGGCTAAAAATGTTAGAAGATTTATGAGAAAGAACATATTTACAAAAACGGTGTGCTGGTTAATATTTAAATATATGATAATATATCTCCTTATAACGTACCTGTATTTAGTTAGATACCCTGCTTTGAAATCAAGAAATAGGATTTTGAGTTGGTTTGGGGACCAAGGAGTATCTATAAGGCTAAAAATGTCTCTTAAAGATTAAAACAAGAGGCTACATCATTTAAGACGATAATAGACCCTGATAGGATGTGTGAATTTGCATATATGCTTTTCTAAGTATTATCCAATAAGTGGTTTTAAGGAGGTTCTAGAAACTCCTTCTAAGGAAGACAAAAATGCAGCAACTGAAAATGAGCCATCTTTACTGGTAACAAGACCACCAAAGAAAGAACCACATTTGTTTTTTGGACATAAGGTATCATACCTGCAAGCACTATGGGGTACAGAAAAACTGTTGGACTGATACAGAATTTTGTTTAAGTTTCTTCCAAGAGGCCAACAGAATCAAAAGGAAAATCTAATTTCTGGTTTATCACAGATGTTCCTATACCCATGGTAAGTATAGCTACTTCTTAATGATGCACAGTTATTCTGTATTTTGAGGATCTGTGTGATAGCTTGTAGTTATTACTCCGTTAAGGTCACACCCAGGGGAAATGCTCCAATCAAGAGTGGGTGGATGCGATCGCTCAAAAAAGTATCACGGACATGTATTTGGAAAAGGAAAGGAGCATTTAGATCAATGAAAATGACAACGAAAAAATTGATCTGTACTTGCCCCTTATGTCTCACTGCTCCCTCTGTTGCTGCTTACAACATCACTGAATCAAATACATTCACACATGTGAATTTTTGTCTTCAGATTCACTTAAGAATTTGGCTACATTGACAACATAGAATCCTCCTCTTTGTTCTATTTAATCTCTATCAAAAAAAAAAAAAAAAAAAGGAAGAAAAAAATTAACCTTGACTCCTCTACCTCTACCACTGGGTCTTCAGTGTTTTTGTTTTTGTTTTTGTTTTTTTTCTTTCCCTAATGTTCCGAGCAGCCCTGTTCCAACGCTGGTAGGTTGTCACACAGACACATTCTAGGCCTGCATTGTGGTTATGGAATGGAACTTCACCGTGATAGCATCAACATATTCAGGGAGGCAGCTCAGGGAAGGACTATGGGGATTGCACTTGGGTGGGCCTCCACGGTTAAGAGTCCGAAAGTACGCCCTTGAGTTGTCTAAGCCTAGCTCTCTTAACATACCGAGGAATGGCCATTCTCTCTTATATAGACTCAGGCTAATCAGGCATTCAAGACACTGTCTTCAAAGCAAATGACAATTGTTAATAGTGGACCAGAAGACCAGAACGGTTTTGTCACGTTATAGAAAAGCCAAATCATAATTAGAAGTTTGTTTGCAAAATGTAGCGCCCTAAAGAGGAAGTCAGTAGAAAGAACTTCATGCCTAGCGTCACGATGCGTCTATCTGCGCCACTGAGACAGAGCTGTTATTCAAAGCCTCTGTTCCGGGTGGTTTTTTTCTTTACACAAAACTAGAAAGACAGAGACAAATTCTGATTACTGATGTTTCCTTTTTTCAGAGTCCCAGATGACCCTCACTCTCCCATTAAATAGTATAGCTTTGAATATGGCGGTATAGCTGTGACTTGTTCTTGCTGCCTGGAATATGGGTGTTAACTTCTCAGCCTTCCATTTGTAAATATCTGCGTTGGGCAGCTTATCTTCTTAAGCTCTGCCTACTTTCAGCCTCAGAAGGTAACCTTAATTTTCACTTTTGGGCAACATTTTATTTTTTGTTAAATAAGTCCCTCACACCTTTAACACCTATTGATTTGAGCTAACGATGTTTTGTGATTAAACATTATAGCCCTCATTTACTTCTTAAAATGTGTAGAGGAAAAAGCACCAGAGAAATGTTCCTAAAGCTTGTGTTGAGATTCTGGCAGAGGAGAGCAGCTGTTTACTGCACAGCCCATCTCTGTCCGTCTTTTCTAGACCCTCTTTAAGATTGTCCTTGACAGAGTTGTTTATCTGCTAACTTGACGGCAGGGAAGCCCTGGAAGGACAACAGGATAGGGTGAGGAGCAAATAAGTAATTTACTTTACGGAGAGAAAACTTGAGCATGTTACATGAGCTCTTTTACTCCTAAATTCCACATCTGGAAAAAAAAAAAAAAACACAAAGGAAACAATAATACCTTCCCCGAATGTAAGTTGTAAGAGTTCCTTCCTTCCTTCCTTCATTCTTTTATCGATGCCAGGCATTGTTCAGGTGGCTGGGGACAGACCAGAGAATCAGACAGACAATATTCGTGACCCATGGGTTTCAATCTCTGGTAAGAAGCGATACAAAAGGCAAGTCCCTGATTGACTGAGGAAATTTCAGACAGTGATACATGCAATGACGATGTAAACTAGAGCAATGTGATAGGAAGTATCTAGCTGGGGAGGTTAATTTACATAGAGTGGCTATGGAAGGCGACTTGCAAGAGAGGAAATTATAGCTGAACCTCGAATCAAGAGAAGGGGACAACCAGGAAAAGGTCTGGCCTTAACTGCTGTTCACTCCAAAGGACAGGCTAGTACAAAGACCTTGAGGGAAGAATGAGCTTGGTGTGTTCGCATTAAGAAAAAGCAAAGACCCATGGCTGGGTCATTGTGGATACAGGTTAGAAGTAATAAATAGAAGCCAGAGTACACAGTAGGTGATAAAGGGTAGCTAGTGCTATTAAAACCAGGCTGAGGGTTAGACTTAAAAATTCTGTTTGTCTTAATAAATGAAAATATTTGTAACTACTTTTCATTCTCTTTTTGCGTTGTCAAAAACACGTTTGAGTTGGACTTTATCTCTGATGTCCAAGGAAGACTTTAATAGGTTGCACTTAAGAGCATTTATCCTCAAAGCTCTAAGCATTGCACCAAGTCAGTCACAAGAAAAACCAAACCCAACCCAAAACACATAGATTCAGCTATGATAAGCTGTATCAGAGCAGTGGGCTAATTAGTGCTGTACGATTCTTGGGGGGAGGGCAGAAGAAGGCCAAAGGCGACTGTACAATGCCTACAAACTAGGGCAAAAACCAAAGCAATGGTCTCTTACGTCTCACCTCTCCATGACGTGCAAGAAAAGAGTTGAGAAGGAGAGACACGGGCAAAGAGGCCTGGGAGAGGTGCACTGATTTAGTTTGCTAGTGCTGTGTAACAAACCACCCCAAACACCAGTGATTTAAAGCAATAACCCTTTTATTACCTCTCATATGAATCGACTGGGCTCAGCTGGGCAGCTCTTTTGCCGGTCTCATTTAGGACGTCTCATGCACTTATGGTCATATTATAGATGGGAATAGAGTCATAGAGAGGGTGAGCAGAAGGCTAGGATGGTTGAACCTCTCTCTCTCCTTATGTAGTTCAGGGTCTCTGCGCTCTATTTGGCTCCTCCACAAGGTCTTTCCGTATGGACTCTCCACCGAGGTACTAGACTTCTTATGTGGCACCTCAGGTTTCCCAAAAGTACAAAAGTGAAGGCAGCCAGGAATTAAGGGTCAGCCTGACTTCCACCACATTCTGTTGGCTAAAGTGAGTCAAGTCAGATACATTGTGATTGATTGTGGCAGAGGACCACACAAAGGCATGAATTCCAGAAGGCCTGATTTTGGGAGGCCATCTTTGGAGAAGGACTACCAGAGAATCAATGAGAAAGATAGACTGTGCGTGGTTGAAGCCTCTGCTTAGAGTCCAGCCTATGGTTCACCTCATGAAACCACCACATGGTTGGCCTTTGAACGATAGAAAGTCCACAGCTGCCTTCAGTATCTAACCAAGACTGTCTAATCTTGAATGCTCATTACTACCACCCAATTTAAACGAAACGAAACATAGAGGCAGAAAATCCTCTCTTCTTTCTGCCCCTTCCTGTGAGGGTTCTTTCTTACCTTAGTCAAAACTCACTTGGCTTAGAGGAGCAAAGGAACAGCTAGGGGATTAGGTCACCAGGTGATTAGGTCACCAAACCTCCATCAGCAAAGTCCTCAGGGATCACTTCCTAGATAAAGATTCTGGAGCACATAGAATTCAGTTGTTTCCTACATGAAGTCCCCAGAACTGGGAACTGTAGACATAGTTCTCTAGCCAAGAGGCCATACCAACACTTTGAACGAGAATGGAAAAGTTGAAGCACTGTTAAATTCTCATTAGCATTTCTTTGATCAAACGTATATTTTCCTTCTTTTCACAACTTTTTTTTTTCAAATGCAAATATATGCTTAAACATTAGCCACTGAGCAGCTACTGGGAGAGCATGCACAGAATGTTTAAATATGCAAATTAGCACCTCAGAGAAGAAAAGATGAACCTTCTCTACTTGGCTCTTTTGTACACAGCAGCAAGCAGCAGAAAGTACAATTAAACAGAGACTCTCTGAACTCCTCCATCAAGAAGGATGTATTATCAACTGAACTACAAGCACCTGGCTGCCAGAAGTCTTAACAAAATGCCACGTGTACCCCAGAGAGATTCCAAATGGAAAACAATTGCAGTTAAATTGAGACACCATTAAGGAAAGTTGCCCAAACCTGTGTTCATACAGGTCAAATACAAAGTTTTGTTTGAAATTGGGCTCAGTCGTTTCATTCTGGGGGTGATTTTCAAAGTAAATATGGATTATGATTATAAAAGAATGAAGGTAGAGGTTTGTGGAAATAATCAACTCATGGTATTTTATCAGAAGAAACTTCCCCATTCAAGAAAGAGTGAAATTCACTTAAATTTTGAAATGCCTTTTTTTTTGTAGAAATGAACAAATGCCAATTAATCTATAGATATTAATTAAGTAATGCACCAAGTGTTAGGTCATGAGATTAGGAAATGGATATGCTATTAACTGTGGGATTCTCTCTCTCCCCCTCTCTCTGCCCCTCCCATGCTCTGTCCCCCCAAAAATAAATAAACTTAAAAAAATATCTAGTGGCCTAACTCACTATAATTTTATTTTATTTTATTATTATTTTGTTTTGATTTGAGAGAGAGAGTACGAGCAGGGGAGAGGGGCAGAGGGAGAGAATCTTAAGCAGGCTCCGGGCTCAGCGCGGAGCCCAATGCAGGGCTCCATCTCACAGCGGGGGGGAATGTGACCTGAGCTGAAATCAAGAGTTAGACGCTCAACTGAGTGAGCCACCTAGGCGCCCTGTAGAATGTTACTGCTGTGTTCCTGGTCAGCCAGGACATAATCCTAGGTGTTGGGGGATTTCTCCATTTTGTAGCTCTACCAATCCCCTAGGTCTTAGGCTATGAGTATGCAGGAAGCCGCCCCCACCTCATTAAATACAAATCCCTTGGGTGCAGTAAGGCTGGCTTTATCAGTTATTAACACCTTGATTTAAACAAATCTATCAGATTGTTTTATGAGACTGTTTGCTAAAAGAAGGTGATGAAACTGAATGCTAACTATATTGATTGGAGGAATGGATATACCAAGTCTGTGCATGGGAGGATATATTAGCTATTGATTACAGCATAAAAATTACCCCAAGACTTAGAGGCTTCGAATAATACTCCATTATTTCTCAGTTTCTGTGGTATTTTGGAAGAGCTTAGCGGGGTCCATTGTTTCAAGGTCTATCAGAAAATTATAATGAAGGTGTTTGCTTAGTCTGGGTTCTCCATTGAAGGCCCATTTGAGGAAGGATCTGCTTCCTAGCTCAATCACATGGTTGTTGGCAGGATTCAATTCGTTACGAATGGTTCTGAGTGCCTCAGTTCCTCACTGGCTACTGAACAGAGATTCCCCTCAGTTTCTTGCCGTGTGGGCCTTTCCCATGTGGCAGCTGGCTTCACCAAAGTGAGGTTGCTTGGATGGCAAGAGAGAGACAGAAATTGCCAGAAAGCAGGAAGTCACACCCCTCCATAACCCATTCATGGACGTGATATTCCATCATGTTTGCTCTGTTTTATTCATCAGAAGCAGGTTCTTATGTCCAGAACCAAAAAGGAGGAGATTACACAGGGAGTGTAAACACCAGGAAATGGGTGTTAATGGGGCTCAGTGAGAGTCATCTTGGAAAGATGCAGAGCACAAGGCAGTTGACTGCAGAGTAGGGAGAATGGAAGTTCTGATAGCAAACTTTGCTAAAATCACATAGCTTGTCTTTCCTGGAATTTGGCTCAAATGATCTCTCAAATATCGTGACTCTAGCACCATAATCCTGAATTC
This sequence comes from Herpailurus yagouaroundi, assembly GCF_014898765.1. Classification (NCBI taxonomy): domain Eukaryota; kingdom Metazoa; phylum Chordata; class Mammalia; order Carnivora; family Felidae; genus Herpailurus; species Herpailurus yagouaroundi. The sequence continues at coordinate 8,261,101 of NW_024420586.1, forward strand.
ATTAGAACACAAGCCGAATGAATCTGGAGCTTCTAGGATTCTCAGTTTCCTCGTCAACAAAATAAGGACGAGCGTGCCTACTTGAATGGCTTGTCAATGAAAATTAACAAAAGAGTTTTAGAACTGGGATTATGGGTAATTTTTTTCTCTGCAAGTTTGTTGATGCCTTAACATATTTCAAGAACCATATGTGCAGTTAAAAAAATGTTAGGAACATGTAAAAACACCATTTAGGATATATTAGATATCAAGTAAATATTAGAATATCTTAGATCTATACTTGAACTACTAAGTAGAAAGTATATTTGAGTTACAGGTTAGATGGGGCCTTAATTCTCCTTTATTTAGGAGTGAATCATGGAAAAATAATCACTTTACTGTGGTTGACTCCTAAATAAAGGAAAAAAGAGGACAGAACAAATTCATTCCTCAATGCTGTATAAAGATTGGGAATCTGCTTCATCAATGTTCAGTATATTAGAAGCTGATAATTATATTTACATGGATGAGATCTGCCCTATCATGTACCTGATTCTTGCTAACAGTTAAGAGGAGAAATTCGAATACTCTAAATGCAGGTAATTTATCATTGTCTTGATTCACTGCAACCTAGGGACACTTCTTTATCTAATTTTCTACTTATGCCAAGCAAACACTTAAATTGCAATGTATTGTTGCCCTGTACTATTTTCTCAATCCTTTCCCTTCTAATATAAAGAATGACGATTTGGCTTTTTCTTTTTTAAAACAATCTCTATGTGAAATGCATTTTAAGCTCATTCAATGAACTTAAATTTATGGAGTTTTTACAATTGAGCCAGGCTTTTTGAAACTTCGGTCTTAAAAATATACTGACTTGAAGGATCGTAGGATCTATGAGAGAAATTATATGTCCACTAACAATGCTGTGAAAATTATAGTTTAAACTAGTGTGATCAAGAAAAGCATTAAGTGCCATTTGACATGGGACTTGAAGGCCAAGGCTTGAGATGTGCACAGAGAATTACAAACAGTGAGTCAAAGTATAGTATTCAGAATGCTAAAAACATGACACTCACACAAATATAGAATGAGCCTGTCTCAAAAATTCAACTCATTCATGAGGGAACCAGCAGGATGATAAAAATGGCTCAAGGGGGAGTTTAAAAAACAGAGATCTAGAGCGACACTCAGTAAATCAAAGAAACGCTGAAATGAATTTGCGGATAGATGAAAAATTAATATCCTATAGAATAATAAAACCATATCTTTTGGAGTAGTTTTTCCTCCTAAATAGAAATTGTTACGTCAACATGCAACTTCAGAGCCTGGGCTCGAATCAGTAGTAAACAGTAAATCAAACAAAGGTAAATCCTCCAGAAATTAAATAATCCTAGGGTAGACCTGTCAGGCAATGCTTCACTCTGATATCAAAATGACATGCAGTCATTCTTGGGTCTTATTTCTAAGTTTTGAATACTTTTCCTTAACTAGGATAAATGGCAGGAACATGGCCACAGAGGTACATTTCCAGAGAATGGCACATATACAAGGGGTTGGCACACCTTTTCTGCAGAGGGCCAGAGAGTAAATTCTGGGGCTTTGGGGGCCATACAATCTCTGTTATAGCTACTCATCTGTGCCGCTAATGCATAAAAGCAGCTGTAGACAATAGCTCAACAAATGAGTATGACTCTGGTACCATAAAACTGAGTTTAGGGACGCCGAAACTTGAATATCTTATCATTTGTACATGTCACAAAATACTCTTCTTTTTCTGGTATTTTTTCAATCATTTAGTGAAGTAAAAACCTCTCTGTGGGCCACACAAAAACAGGTGGAAGGTTGGATTTGGTCGGCAAATCATAGTTTGCTGATCCTAATAGGCTACGGGAAGCAAAGGATTGCTGTTTTGAATCAGTGGTGAATAAGATAGCCAAGAGTTTGGGGCCACGAAATGCATGGTCTTGATTCACCCCCCACTCACACACAGAGACAGACAGGTAAGGTCTCAATTTAAGCATTGGTGGGGGGTTATTAAATGACGTTGTATTGCTTTTGTAAGATTAGTGTGAAAGGAATGTTTTAGATGAGGTACAGGAGGAAGAGATCAGGGAGAGCAAAACTGGGTAAGAATTTTTCACTAGTTTTCAGGAGATAATCACGTGGTTCAAAGTGCGGCCAGAGAAGAATTTCTCAACCGATGTATACGGCAGGACAGAGTAACTGTGGAAAGCTTCCACATAAAATTCAAACCAGAGACATTGGCGAGTGACGATTTCTTTTGTCAGTGAAGGAACATAGCGACTATGGTGGTTGTAAATCAGCTGAGCTCGAGGTGTCCGTGAAAATCCAGCTGTGGGAAATTAAGCAGATGGCTGGGCATGCTTGGATGGATTTTGGGAGACAAGCCTTGCCTGAGAGTGGAAGTTTGTGAGGAATTTCCTCAGGAAAGGGAGAGGGAAGGGGGCAAGGGAATGGGTGGGGTGTTCAAAGAAAAATGCATAGGCAGAAAATCAAACTAAGGACAGAAGCTGGTGTACGGGCTGGTGGGGTGGTGGGAAGAAGGTGGCTTACCGGATTGGGGGGAAGGAAAACAAGCCTGTCTTAAGAAAAGAATAGAAAACCTTGAAAATTAGGATTGTTTAGAATTACAGAAGTCAGGTCTTTCATTCATTCTGGAGGGAAATGATAGCTGACCCTAAAGGGTAAGTCGTGCATGGACATGTACGGATTTTGATGTTGTTTGTTTTTATTTCGTCAAGAATTGGACATTAGAATTTAGCATATGAATTTCTCAAGTGGCAGAACAGACACCAGAGACTTTAGAAAGAGCCTCAAGGCCCACCTTTAGCGCCTGTGAAAGAGGCACTGAACCCTGGAAAGAAATAAAGGGCCAGAGTTATGATTGTGACTCGTTCTCTCGTTAATTGCATGAACTTTCCGGTGTCATTCCACAACTTGCAATCTTAGTCTCTTTATGTGCTGAGTGAGCTCTGAAATACCCTGTATGTCTAAAATTCAGTGATTTTATTTTACGCTTCCTGTATACAAACAAGCACAGCCTTGGGTGATCCCAAAAGGGGACAGTGAGAAATTGCATCAACGCCTCTGGGTCCCAAACTCTGAATCCCTGAGGAATTATGAGGGTGTAGTAACGGAGATCCTGAGGTTTTTTAAAAAATATTTTCACATATTCCACTCTTTTCAAGTTTCATTCAAATGGCACCCTTAGCCAGGAAAGTGCTTGAAAGACTAATGGAAACATTACTATTCTTCATTTGGTGATACAGTCTTATTAATTCAGGGATAGAATATTCTCATGTGGATCAGAAACCCTCATTGGTATTAGTGACTCTTTGTCATTCACAAATCTTGAACGGGGGCCCTCTGTGAAAAAACTACAACTGGTCCAAATGGATCCAGATGGAATTACTGCAATGCCAGTGCCTGATGAGCAGGTCACTATTCAAAGTCTAACGTTGGCAACAGTTCCAATATGTGGTGAAACATCATGGACTCTCAGAAGGTGGGAGAACTCCACAGCTAAGGTTTGCTTCTGCTGAAGGAGTACACTTACATAATTTGCCACCTGTCGGATAAGAGACATGGAAACGTCCTGATTGTGCACCAGGTATTAAGAGAAGCTTGTGATCGTCCCTGGATGAAGAGGGAGCCAGAACTTCGTGAATGCTGCTACCTAATAAAATAAGCGACAATAAGCTAAATTTAGAGCACATTTTACGTTTTTGAAAAGAACTTCCACGTGTCTTCTTATGGTCTCTCATTTGATCTAAACAACACAGACTTGAAGAGACACGAGGGGAAGATATTACTTCTCTGATTCAGCTGGATAAACTAGAGCTCATGAAGGTAAGAGTCTTGCCTAAGATACCACAAATCGTAATCTTGAAGCTGGAGTGTATTAGTAACCTTTCTAATGTGTATATTGCTCCCAAACGGAAGCACAATTTCAAGACAAATGATTGATCGAGAATGAATGTGATTTCTACTCAAATATACTGGGTGACAATGAATGCGGTCATCCTTTATTCTTTCACTCACTTAAAAACATGCACTACCAGGGTGCCTGGATGGCTCAGTCGGGTAAGTGTTCGACTCTTTTTTTCTTTAATTTTCTTTTTTAAAAATTTACATCCAAGTTAGTTAGCGTGTAGTGCAACAATGATTTCGGGAGTAGATTCCTTAGTGCCCGTGACCCACTTAGCCCATCCCCCCTCCCACACCCCCTCCAGGAACCCTCTGTTTGTTCTCCATAATGTCCGACTCTTGATTTCAGCTCAGGTCATGATCTCATAGTTTGTGAGATCAAGCCCTGCATCAGGCTCTGTGCTGAGTGTGGATTCTTCCTGGGATCCTCTTTCTCCCTCTCTCTCTGCCCCTCCTCAGCTCTCTCTCTCTCTCTCTCTCTCAAAAAAAAAAAAAAACAACTTTAAAAAACATATATGTATTACCTAGTGTATGCTGGGCACTGTGCTGAGAAGCTTGTTGTTTATAAATGAATACAGCAGTAGCCTCAGCTTTTTTTATAATCGTGTATCAAACCTTGGTGTTGAATCATATTAGTATAAAATGCCTTCTATTCAGACTCCCCAAATTCAATATTCAGATATCAGCACCTGCAAAATAAGGGGGGAAATGGGTTGTAGCGCAGTTCAGCAAGTCTGCTCAGTAATTTCACACAACCCATGGAGCAGCGGCTGCATTCTGCAGGGTCTCCAATTCAAACGCACCTTCAATCCTTTTCTCTGTCCTCCCAGACCTGCCTCTGCCCATAGACAGAGTCAGCAGCTCTTTACCTACTGTAATACTTCTGCAACTGCCTCGAATTCCAAAATTAGGTTCTCATATTGAATGGGTCAGGTGGAAAAGGCAGGGGCACTTCTCAGCTCTTGCAGAGACGGCTGTATGTTTTAATGTTTCAGAGCCGGGAGAGACATAGGATCTTCCAAATCTGTCTTCTTTTAATCGTCAAGCGACGGGATTCTCTTTTTAAATTTCCAAGTCGAATTTTGGGTAGGGCCCCTGACTCAGAATAAATGAAAGCAGACTTTTTGTGATTAAATCGACAGCAGTGTTAACAGCCCCACCCACTCAGCTTGGACCAAACTAAAACCAATGGAAGCAATCTGAAAGAAAGCCAATTAGCCTTAGACAAACCGTGCCAGTCTCGACGACCCTGTTCTTTTTACCCCTGTAGCACTAACAGGTGCCAATATATGGCATGGATGCCCTCATCCCACCTCCTGTCCCTGTGTAGACGTGACTAATCAAGTAGAGCATGGTTTCCTGCTAAGCCTGAATTTGGCCTCAGAGTTCTCAGTCTAGAACTCCAGAAAGGCACTGTCTATCGGTATAAATTGGAGTTTGCACCAAAGATGAAGCCTATTTCCAAGCCATGACAGACTCTGTACACACACACACACACACACACACGAGTGTACATCTTCCTCACATATACATTACTTGCCGTATAGTTATTACTGATGTTCCCTTGCGATCCGCTCCGGTGAGCAAGCTATGAGCTCTGCAGAGGCTGCACGAGAGAATTACAGTCAGCTCTTAGATTCTCTACTGCTTCCCTCACCC